>NC_140999.1:121044435-121595211 GCF_052327205.1 Somniosus microcephalus | reverse complement strand
CCTCACACTCCTCCCCCCCCCCCCACACTCCCCCCCTTGAGCTGAGCGGCGGCCGGCGCCGGGGAGCGGGAGAGCGGGCTCTCGCGGGCGGGCGGGGTGGCGCAGGCGCGGTCAGTGCCAGCAGCGGAAGGCGGCCCGCGGGGAGCAGGCAGGGAAACCCCACGGGCCGGCGGCCGTTAGCGAGCGGCTCGAGCGGGAAACTTCGGGCGGCCCGCCCGCTCTCCGGCCCCGGCACCGTCAAACACGCACGCACCTCGTACCCGCCCATAGGGGCCGCAAATTACACACCAATGTTTCATATGTATACTTCAAATCAGCATTTATATAATTAAAACAGTAAGTATGAATAAAATGGCCTATCTATAACTCACCACATTTGAAATATAAACCCAAGCTACATGTATTCCGAGTCCCCCCCTGCGCGAGGGTGAGGAGGAGGGGGGGGGGACGGCGGCGGTTAGGGGATCACTTAATTTCCTACTGTTGCTAAACACAATTTAAAACTCAAATAAATTGTTATTTAATTCCCTAACACATAATTCAAATATTTACCTTAGTTCCCTAACACACAGAAAGCGTGGGAAAAAAATCGTGAAAAATCAAGATGGCGGCCACTCACCTCAGTTCAGAACGATAAGTCCCGCCCACCACACGCACCGATTGGTCGACCGTCAGGTCACCGAAGCGTAGGATTGGTCAATCGTCAAGTCACTCAACACTCAACTGTAGGATGGCACGCGCCAGGAACCCGCCGTACGATTGGTCGACCTCGATGTCACATGGTCGCTAATGAGATGCTAATGAGCGGAATGTTGAACGTTTTTTGGATACTGCGGGCGCGATCTTTGTCCGGCCGAAACGTAAATACGCCTATGACCGGTCCGTAATCGTCAGCTTTCTTTTGACGTGACACGCGCGTAGGTACGCTCTATAACTTTCAAACGTATAGAGAACAGACAGACAGACAGACAGACAGGCAGAAAAGGTCTTTTATTTCAATTTTGGGGCGCTTGGTCTCCCTGCCCCTGTGTGTCAACCCTCTCCCTGTCATGTCCTCTCCCTGTCCTATCCCTCCCCTCCCCTCTCTCCCTCCCCCTCCTCTCCCTCCCGTCCCCTCCTCTCCCTCCCTCCCCCTCCCCTGTCTCCCTCCCTCCCCTCCCCTGTCTCCCTCCCTCCCCTCCCCTGTCTCCCTCCCTCCCTCCCTCCCCTCCCCCACCCCCACACCTCCCCTCGCCCACCCCCCTCCCCTCCCCTCGCCCACCCCCCTCCACTCCCCCGCTCCCCCACTCCCCTCTGTCCCTCTCTCCGGCCCCTCCCCCCTGCCTAGCGCCTGAGGTCCGGTTCTGAGGCCGGGACGGACTGGAGCTGAGGTCCCCCCGCGTATCGCGCGGCTGATGGACGGCCGCTGCGGGCGGGGCGGCGCATGCGCGGTCAGTGCGGGCAGCGCATGCGCGGTCAGTGCAGGCGGCGCATGCGTGGTCAGTGCGGGCGGCGCGAGGCGGCCCGTGGGGAGCAGGCAAGGGTGGCTTGGCGGCCGTTAGCGAGCGGGGAAATTTCGGGGCGGCCTGCCCGCGCTCCGTCCGCGACACCGTGAAACCTGAGAGGGGGAAGTAGAGAGAGACAGAGAGGGAAGAGGAGAAGGAGAGAGAGGGAAGAGGAGAGAGGGAAGAGGAGAAGGGAGAGAGAGTGAAGAGGAGAAGGAGAGAGAGAGAGGGAAGAGAAGAGAGAGAGAGAGATACATTTTTTGAGCTTCAGGCCCCGAGTCCCCCCTGCGCGAGGGTGAGGGGGGGGGGGGTTGCTAAACACAATATAAAACTCAAATAAATTGTTAATTAATTCCCTAACACATAATTCAAATATTTACCTTACTTCCCTAACACACTGAAAGTGTGGGGAAAAAATCGTGAAAAATCAAGATGGCGGCCACTCACCTCAGTTCAGAAGGATAAGGCCCGCCCACACACACATGGTCGACCGGTCAGGTCACCAAAGCGTAGGATTGGTCAATCGTCGAGTCACTCGACACTCAACTGTAGGAAAGAACCCGCCGTCCGATTGGTCGACCTCGACGTCACACGGTCGCTAATGAGATGCTAATGAGCGGAAGGCTGAACGTTTTTCGGATACCGCGGGCACGGTTTTTGTCCGGCCGAAACGTAAATACGCCTATGACCGGTCCGGAATCGCAAGCTTTCTTTTGAGGCGACGCGCGCGTCGGTACGCTCTGTAACTTTCAAATGTATAGAGAACGGACAGACAGACAGACAGACAGACATCGGGACAGACAGAAGAGCTCTTTTATATATATAGATATAGATTAGCGCCAGGACATTCTTGACTGATTTTGCTTTGTGGGGCTCTGGGCTGTACTTTGCCCCAATGATTTTAATTCCTTGTGTCAGTAAATCAGATGGGATTAAGCAAAAGACACCAGAGTTGGTCCAATAAAGAGCAGGACTGGGATTCTTTCCACTCTCATTGGATCTTGATGCAAGCTGGGCAGATATTGTTCAGAGGTGATCTTCCCTGGGGTCAGAGGTTACATTAATGTCAAAGCCAATTAGACTGTGGCATTGTAGAATAAATCAGGTGTGCATATATTAGCGTTTGAAAGTAGGAAGAAGTTTGCAAAACATTATTGCCTCTCCCACTGTTAATGACTTGGTTTTATTGCAGAACATCAGGTAGCACAGCAATGACATGCAAGTGATCATTGGTCTCCTGGCAGGTTAATGGATACATTTCACAAGGCATAGGAAACTCTTTCTTGCTACAATCATACTCTTTTCTCCTTTCTTCCCTCCCTATAAAAACCCATTAAAAATAGTCTGAGTTTAGCTAAAAACACTCTTGAGATACTGCACTCCTCTATGGGGGTGATTGTCCTTCTGGTACAGACAGTGCAAAGAGTAACTAAGAATCGATCGACTCACATTTCATCAATGTCTGAGGCCAGAGATAGTGTCAAACCCCACACATTACCCTTAACATAAGAACATAAGAAATAGGAGCAGGAGTAGGCCAATCGGCCCCTCGAGCCTGCTCCACCATTCAATAAGATCATGGCTGATCTGATCCTAACCTCAAATCTTCTATCACTCTGCATCCACCCGAACCCATGTGATCTCCCGGGAGAGGCGAAAAACCAGATAAAGACCCAATGGCCAATTTGGGAGAAAAAAATCTGGGAAATTCCTCTCCGACCCATCTAGGCGATCGAAATTCTTCCAGGAGATCACTCTGTCCCTATATTTTCTACAGTACTTACCTTCTGTAAAGGCGATCTCCACCCCAGTCAGGAACAGGAATAAAACCATCTCCTGAAATCTAACAGAATTAGAACACAGTAGGAGCAGAACAAGGCTACACGGCCCCTGGGCCCGCTCCACTACCCACAGGGCCATGACCATTCCGAACCCAGACTCATGTCCAATTTCCTGCCCGCTCCCCGTAACCCTTTATTCCCTTTACTTCTAGGAAACTATCTATTTCTGTTTTAAATTTATTTAATGATGTAGCTTCCACAGCTTTCTGGGGCAGCAAATTCCACAAACCTACCACCCTCTGAGTGAAGAAGTTTCTCCTCATCTCAGTTTTGAATGAGCAGCCCCTTATTTTAAGATTATGCCCCCTAGTTCTAGTTTCACCCATCATTGGGAACATCCTCACCGCATCCACCCGATCAAGCCCCTTCACAATCTTATATGTTTCAATAAGATCGCCTCTCATTCTTCTGAACTCCAATGAGTAGAGTCCCAATCTACTCAACCTCTCCTCATATGACCACCCCCTCATCCCCGGGATTAACCGAGTGAACCTTCTTTGTACTGACTCGAGAGCAAGTATGTCTTTTCTTAAGTATGGACACCAAAACTGTATGCAGTATTCCAGGTGCGGCCTCACCAATACCTTGTACAACTGCAGCAATACCTCCCTGTTTTTATATTCCAACCCCCTAGCAATAAAAGCCAACATTCCATTGGCCTTCTTAATCACTTGCTGCACCTGCATACTAACTTTTTGAGTTTCGTGCACCAGGACCCCCAGATCCCTTTGTACTACAGTACTTTCCAGTTTCTTGCCATTAAGATAATAACTTGCTCTATGATTTTTCCTGCCAAAGTGCATAACCTCACACTTTCCAGTATTGTATTCCATCTGCCAAATCTCTGCCCACTTACTTAGCCTGTCTATGTCCCTTTGCAGGTTTTTTATGTCCTCCTCACTCACTACTTTCCCTCCCATCTTTGTATCATCTGCAAACTTTGATATGTTACACTCGGTCCCCTCCTCCAAATCGTTAATATAGATTGTAAAGAGTTGGGGACCCAGCACTGACCCCTGCGGAACACCACTAGTTACTGGTTGCCAATCTGAGAACGAACCATTTATCCCAACTCTCTGCTTTCTGTTAGAGAGCCAATCCTCCACCCACGCCAGAATATTACCCCCAATCCCGTGATTTTTTATCTTGAGCAATAATTTTTTGTGTGGCACCTTGTCAAATGCCTTTTGGAAGTCTAAATACACTACGTCCACTGGTTCCCCTTTATCCACCCTGTATGTTACTTCCTCAAAAAACTCCAGCAAATTTGTTAAACATGACTTCCCCTTCATGAAACCATGCTGAGTTTGCCCTATTAAATTATGTTTATCCAAATGTCCCGTTACTGTCTCCTTAATAATGGACTCTAACATTTTACCAACCACAGATATTAGGCTAACAGGTCTATAGTTTCCAGCCTTCTGCCTACTACCCTTTTTAAATAAGGGTGTTACATTAGCAGTTTTCCAATCTGCCGGGACCTTTGCTGAGTCCAGTGAGTTTTGGAAAATTATTACCAATGCATCCACAATCCCTACCGCTACTTCCCTCAAGACCCTGGGATGCAAGCCATCAGGTCCAGGGGATTTATCCGCCTTGAGTCCCATTATTTTACCAAGTACCACTTCCTTAGTGATTTTAATCGTATTTAGTTCCTCCCCCCCTAGAGCCCCCTGTTTGTCCAGTGTTGGGATATTCTTAGTGTCCTCTACTGTAAAGACTGATACAAAATAATTGTTCAGTGTTTTTGCCATCTCCATGTTTCCCACCATTAATTTCCCAGTCTCATCCTCTAAGGGACCAACATTTACTTTAGCCACTCTTTTTCTTTTTATATAACTATAGAAACTTTTACTGTCTGTTTTTATATTTTTTGCTAATTTACTTTCATAATCTATCTTCCCTTTCTTAATCAATCTTTTTGTTATTTTTTGCTGTCTTTTAAAGACTTCCCAATCTTCCATCCTCCCACTAGATTTGGCTACCTTATATGCCCTTGTTTTTAGTCGGATACTATCCTTAATTACTTTACTTAGCCACGGATGGCTATCTTTTCTTTTACACCCTTTTTTCCTCAGTGGAATATATTTTTTTTGGAAGTTGTAAAATAACTCCTTAAATGTACACCACTGGTCATGTACCGTCTTACCCTTTAATCTATTTTCCCAGTCCACTCTAATTAATTCCGCTCTCATACCTTCATAGTCTCCTTTATTCAAGCTCAGCACGCTTGTTTGAGATCCAACCTTCTCACCCTCTAATTGAATATGGAACTCAACCATGTTATGGTCACTCATTCCAAGGGGATCCTTTACTAGGACATTTTTAATTAATCCTGTCTCATTACACAGGACCAAATCTAAGGTTGCTTGCCCCCTGGTCGGTTCAGTTACATACTGCTCAAGAAACCCATCCCTAATACACTCAATGAACTCTTCCTCAAGGCTGCTCTGCCCAATTTGATTTGTCCAGTTAATATGATAATTAAAATCCCCCATAATTATAGCTGTTCCCTTATTACAAGCCTCAACTATTTCCTGATTAATACTCCGTCCAACAGAGTTGCAACTGTTCGGAGGCCTATAGACTACACCCACTAGTGTTTTTTTCCCCTTATTATTCCTTACCTCCACCCAAACTGTTTCACTATCCTGCTCCTTTGACCCAATATCATTTCTCTGTATTATAGTGATTCCTTCCTTTATTAACATAGCCACCCCACCTCCTCTCCCTTCCTGCCTGTCCTTCCTGATTGTTAAATAACCTGGTATGTTTAATTCCCAGTCATGGTCACCCTGCAGCCATGTTTCTGTAATGGCCACAAGATCATACCCATATGTCATTATTTGTGCCGTTAACTCATTCATTTTGTTACGAATGCTACGTGCATTCAGATAAAGAACTTTCAAATATGTTTTGTAACACTTAGTTCCTGTTTTTTCCCTTTTTAGTACTTTACTTTTTACTCCATACCTTCTGTCCTTTCCTGACACATTCTGTTTTTTAATTCCCCCACTGCTACCTAAGTCTATGACCTTCTCTGTTGTCATTTCTATTATTTGCTCTCTAGAAACCTCCCCCCCACTAATTAGTTTAAAGCCCTCTCTACAGCCCTAGTTATATGATTCGCCAGGACTCTAGTCCCAGCACTGGCCAAGTGGAGTCCGTCCCAACAGAACAGCTCCCTCCTGTCCCAGTACTGGTGCCAGTGTCCCAAGAAGCAAAACCCATTTCTCCCACACCCTTGTACAGTTTCTATAGAATCCAGCTAGCATTATGCAGCAGGAAAGTCCTACAGATTTGTGTTTTTTTCCCCCAAGTCATAGTCTAAATTATGCATTGTGTGAAGTGGTTGGAGAATGTTTCGAGAATATGATAAACCAATATGTAAATGCAAAGGCTTTTTTTGCCTCTTAATTTTCTAAATACGCACCGAGATCCTATGGCAGGTTAATCTTTCCTGTCGTGTTGGACCTTCATCTATCGCTTTTTATCAACCAATTCAAAAACATGGTGTTGGATCCGTGATTCAGAGGATATGCTGTTATTAAATAATCACACGGATGCTGTACATTAACAATAAACAGGTCTTTACTGGAGGAGGGTAGTCTCAAGACAGGGGGTACAGAGGCATGCGCAAAGCTTATATACCGGTGTGGTCACTGCCGGTACTACAGTATACAGGAGCTGTAAAAGTAGTTCTGACTTAAAGGCACATACACTACAATTCCTCCCCTTTTGGATTAGTAGTACCCCTAATATTCAAATAACAATTAACATTTCAACATGTACATTAAACAACAAAAGTCCATTTATAGATTCAGTCTTTGGGGCGGCTTCCTGACCCTTTAGGGATAGCGCCTTTCCGGAGGTTCTTGTTCTTGGTGCAGAGGCGATTCTGACCCCTTTTCATCGGGTTCCACTGCTACTGGGTCTGAAGTAGATGCTACCGGTATGTCGGGTTCATCCCCAGGTACTCGAGACATGGGGTTGACGCGTTCCTGTGACGCTAAGATCTGATCGACGTGGCGTCTCACAATGTTCTCCCCGACATCCACTGTGTACATTAATGGCCCCTGCCTTGTACATATCATTCCGGGTTGCCATTTCTCTGTTCGATAGTCACGGGCCAAGACGGGTTGCCCTACATTGAAGCTCCTTGTCGGCTTCTCATTGATGTGCTGGAATTGTTTGTCCTCAACATTTCTTCGCACATTTGGTCTGAGCAAGTCCAGACGAGATCTCAACCTTCAGTTAAAGAACATCATGGCCGGGGTCTGGTTGGTAACTGCATGTGTCACGTTTCGGTAGGCTAATAAGAAATTGTCCATCTTATGCTGTAGTGGAATTTCATCGTTGCACATGGCCTTTATCGCCTTCTTAAAGGTTTGTACGAACCTCTCAGCCAATCCATTTGTGGCTGGATGATACGGGGCAGATGTGTAATGCCTTACCCCATTCCTTCTCATAAATTTTTGGAACTCGTCGGACACAAACTGTGGTCCATTATCAGAGCAAATCTGCTCTGGCAAACCGTTTCTGGCAAATATGGTCCGTAGGACTGCAATTGTTTTCTCTGTAGTGGTTGAAGACATTTTTATCACCTCAGGCCACTTTGAATGAGCATCCACTGCTATTAAGAACATTGAGTCCATGAATGGACCAGCGAAATCAATATGCACCCATTGCCATGGAGAGGAGGGCCACTCCCATGGGTGTAGAGGGCATGTGGTGGTGCATTTTGGACCTTCTGGCATCCTAAGCAGCTCTTAGTTAGGTCTTCGATTTGTTGATCGATTCCCAGCCACCACACATAAGCCCTAGCAAGGCTTTTCATTTTCAGTCCCCCCAGATGACCTTCATGTAGCTCATTTAGCACTCTCTCCCTTAACTTGGGTGGAATCACCACTCTGGATCCACACATCATTGTCGCCTGGCATACTGACAGCTGTTCTCTTCTGGATGAGAATGCTGGCAACAGTGAGTCGCCATGTGTTGGCCATCCCCTTACCGTCAATTCATATACCCGCAACAGCGTTGGATCATTTCGGGTCTCCTTCTCTATATCCGCGTTCGTTACTGGCAATCGTTCAATTATTGACGAATAAAATATCTCGATAGGGTCCACTGCTGGTGCTTCCTCCACAGTAGGCAGTGGCAGGCGCGATAGCCCATCAGCGTTCCCATGCTGTTTCGTGCCTTTATATTCAATTTCATATTGATTCACCCCTAGAAACAGGGACCATCTTTGTAACTGCTGTGGCACTTGGATCAGAGTGCTTGTGAAAAGCTATTGATTGTGCGAGTGTTAAATGTTAAAAGGCACAGTCCTATGCGGACATTGTAGAGATGCAGGTATTAAAGCTCCAACATGCAGCACCATGGAGTGACCAGAATAGGATTCACATTTGATCTCTTCCCCTCCACCCCTCCACCTCCCCTTCCAGACATGAGTGCCCAATTTGTAAATGTGCTACTATGAAGAGTTACACCAGGTACAGTTTCTAACAACAGGCCAACAACATTGGCAGAGGCCTGGGAGCAGGTGTGCAGCCAGTTCTCTTATTTGAAGATGGTCCATAGGATGGAAGGACTGCACTATGAGAAAGCAGGAGAGGATCAAATTGTAACACTGCGAAGAGTACAGTTACATACAAGCAATGACAGACAGGAAAAGAGCCTCTGGTCCATTCGGCCTGTCCCACACAATTGCGATACCTTGTGCATCACAATATATACACTCCCTACCCCATCCAAAATCATGTGATCTCCTGGGAGAAGCAAAAAACCAGATTAAAAACTCAGGCTACTTAGTAATAAAGAATCTGAGAAATTCCTTTCTGACCCCCTTAGGTGAGCAAAATTAGTCCAGGAGACCACTCTGGTCCTGATTAATGCTATGCAGTACTACCTCTAGTATGTGATGATCTTTGCCCCAGCCAGAAACAGGTTCAACTCTTGCTTGAAAGAATTCAGCAAATCAGCGTTCACCGCACGAGCCGGCATCCTGCTCCAGAGGTCCACTATTGTCACGGAAAAGAACCACCTCCTGACGTCTAACCTAGTCGAGCCTTATAAAGCTTGAGATTGTGACCCCCTAGCCTTCCCTAACCTATTTAGTTGAAACAAACTATTTTCACAAACACAATCATCTCATAAACCTCGATTAAATCACCCTCAAGTCTATACTTCTCTAAAGTGTAGAGTCCCAGCCCTTTGAACCTATCTTGGTAACTAAGTTGTTTCAAACTTGGAATTAATCGTGTGGCCCTCCTTTGCGCCCATTCCAAAGCCTCAATATCACACACTACAGAATCATAGAAGCATACAGCACAGAAGGAGGCCATTTGGTCCATCATAGCTGTGCTGGCTCTTTGAAAGAGCTGTCTAATTAGTCCCACTCCCCTGCTTTTTCCCCATAGCCCTGCAAATTTTTCCTTTTCAAGTATATATCCAATCCCCTTTTGAAAGTTACTATTGAATCTACTTTCACCCCACTTTCAGGCATTGCAGTCCAGATCACAGTTCTGTCAAAGAAGCTGTAGGCAACTGGCAATCAACAAAAGTTCCTGATAAAGCTTCACATCCCAGCTTAGGATTCTGTGCTGTGCTATGAAATGCCCTTAGTTGCAACTTACTCTAACAACTTACATTACTTTGTTGAATTTAATTACAGTATCTGACATCGTGAAACTGCCCTTCATTTTCTCACTTCAGTAAATGTCTGGGAGAGCCCACTGACCAGCACCCCCATGAGATTTACCCAGTACAGAAATTTTGACACAAATCTCATTATAATGGGCGCAGCGAAAGAACAGGGCATGCAAACTCAGGAAGTTTTCACCGTGGACCGTTTCCACAATGTCATTGAACTCCGTTGACAAAAGGTTGAAAAATGTTCTGAAACCTACAGGCAGGCCACAGCTGCTGCGAAAAGCAATGCCCCAAATTCACAACACAGACATGGCGAATAAAGCCCAACAAATAATAATTGATGGTGTCTCCCATGTCAGTAGCACTGTGTGACTGTGATCAGGGTGAGATGGGGCGATGTTGTGGAGATGGAAGGAAGCAGTTTTGGTGATTGATTGGATGTGGGGTTTGAACCTTAGCTGTGGATCGAACAGGATACTAAGGTTTTGCATGCCCTGGTTCAGCCTTAGCCAGAGAGGGAATGGAGTTGGTGGCAAGGGAGCAAAGTTTATTGTCGGAGCTAAAAGCAATGGTTTGGGCATTTCTGATATTCAGTTGGAGGACATTATGACTTATCCATGACTTAATTCCATGTATGCTTCCTAATGAATAGATAAACAAAATGTCATGCTTTTTACAGAGGTGTTCACAACATGAAGGGACTTATGCGATTAGCCAGGATTCCCCCTCATGGGGAAATCTGGAGCTAGGGGGCATAGTTTCAGAATAAGGGGCCGCCCATTTAAAATGGAGATGAGGAGGAATTTCTTCTCTCAGAGGGTCGTGAATCTTTGGAATTCTCTACCCCAGAGAGCTGTGGAGGCAGAGTCATTGAATATAATCAAGGCAGAGATAGACAGATTTTTGAAAAACAGGGGAATCAAGGGTTATGGGGAACGGGCAGGAAAGTGGAGCTGAGGCCAAGATCAGGTCAGCCATGATCTTATCGAATGGCAGAGCAGGCTTGAGGGGCCGAATGGCCTACTCCTGCTCCTATTTCTTATGTTCTTATGTTCTTAGGGCCATTCTCAGCAGAGTACATCAGCATTGATCACAATTGTCTCCAATGTCTGTTAAATAAGACTGGTATGTTGAAAATGCACTGCCTACAAATATGGCACAGACCAGCACAAATTCTATTCATGCATCATTTTTGTAGGGTTTATTTGCCATTTTTCACAGAATAAGATTTAAATATAGGAAGGTCAATAGTGTTACCAATCATTAATCAATGTGTCTCTTCCCTCTTTGGGACTCATTAATCACTATAAAGTTCACTTAAATGCTAGCAGTAACTGCTCACTTATAAACTGATTGGCTACCATCCGAACTTGCAAGATACCAGCCAGTCAGCATTGGCCAGTTGGTGCTGGAGACTGGCTCAATCAGCAACTAATTGTAGAGATGCGCAATCATAAAAATGCAACTTTTCTTCTGAAAATAATACAATGGTTCAAAGAATCTGTCTCTTTAGTCCAGAAAGTTCAATGACGCTCAATCCTCCTGAAATTCTGAATGAAAATATTAACCAAGTTGGCATCTTGGATATTCTAAAACTGTTTGATTCTAGGAGGTGTAGGCAGCGAAATCCAAACCTGATTCAGGTCCCAAGTTTTTTTCTTGTGAGCTTTTTCAGAGTTGAGTCTTAGATTGGTTCTGCAATGCGCTTTCAGTACTCTGAACCCGCACCACCTCTCTGAATGCAGCTGAACCTATGCTCACCTCAGCTGGTTATGGCTGTCATTCTAATTGCAATAGAAATGAATTTGCCTGAATTCGGGAACATCCAAATGGGCTGAAATGGGCCCATCTCAATTAATTGCAATGCATAAATGGCTAACAAACTCTCGGATCGTACAGGGGTCACAAATCTACCAGTGAAAATGGACACTTCCTCATCTGCTCCACACCAAGAAGTCACTGAAGATTCTTGCTACAGTGCTCAGTTCACCAGCAATGACAGGGGAAATGGATGATTATTCTGTCATAAGCCTACCAGGGATTGAACCCTCACCACCGCACATGCTAGACCACCTGGGAAAATACAAACACGTACAAGTGACAGAGAAAACAGATGCACACTAGCTCACGAGGGATTGGCCACCTACTTTAGATTGCCAACAGTCATGTAACTTTTTATTTCAAAATGAGCATCTACCTTTGCTTGTGTGGCAGCTGCAGACCTACACAGAGGGTTTTCAGGCATAAGTGTCCTGTGCTGTTCTACATCATATTTCTCTTTTCATTGCAAAAGTCACAAAATAGTTTATTTGTTGGCAAGTTTTATTTTGTTCACGGTAAAGAAGTTTATCATTGAAGTTTGCATTAGAATGTTTGTGGAACCCAGTGTATGGCAAGTAGGAACTGAACTTTGTATCTACTACAGAAAATAATGCACACATGAGCAATACCTCTTTAGAAAGAAGGTTATTGTGTCCTAATATCTCAATCAGTTCAGACTTATTGTAAATTCAGGTTTCTTTATTTGCTTTTTAATTTTGAAAAATTCTTAATGTTAATGGCCTGTAATTTCCGATAGGGGGCTTCCTGCGTGCGGATGCCTCTTATGGGAAAAAAATCTATACACTTACCTGCGGCCATTTCCGCTCCTGGGCCTCTCCACAGTCGAAATGCGCAGGGCCCACGTATCCCAGGGGCACAGGCGGTTCACAAGCGTCCCTGGGATCACGTGGGCCTGTCAAAAGTATGAATGAGGATCACCCCAAAAACACATCAAAACATTAAATACATTTTTTTAAAAACCATCACGTTTTTAAAATGAGTTAAAATTACATTAAATTAAATATATTAAACAAAAATTTAATTTTTTGAAAAAAATACTTAAAGTTTTATACAGGGCTAAAAATAAACTTACCTTTTTCTTAAAGTATTTTAAAATTATAAATGAGTTATAAACATTTTTTTTTACTTTTTTAAACTCTTATGCTGGTAAAAGCAGGCCTTACGTTTGCTTTTACCAGGCGTGAGATTTTTAAGTGATTTCAGCGGGCGGAGGTTCTGCAGAAAGCGGAACTCTCCACCCGCAGAGGCCCTTCTCTAGGGCAGGCGTCCGATCTGGCAAGAGGATTCTTGACAGATCGGAAATGCCGGTTTTAGCGCATGTGCCTGAAACCGGCACTTCCGATGTTCCTACGGGTGTGTTGCAGCTCGTACACACCCATAGGGATCGGAAAATACGGGCCAATGTATATGTTGTACAAAGATCACAATGAATATTGAATACATTTCTAGTGTACTTTTTTCACTTCTTACATTTGATGATAGACTAGTACTCCTGCTATGAATCAGGCTACTAAGTTTTAAATGTTAAAGCGACAGCTGGCCCACTTGTTTTTGTCACTTTGGCAGAAATGACTGCACTGACCACTATGTACTAGAAATCAGTCATGTCTTACCTTCTTCAAATAGTTTTTGATGTTATCGTCTTTCTTTTGAATGAGGCATTAAACTGAGGCACCATCTACCCTCTCAGACAGGCTGGTGAAATGGGTGGACACATGGCAGATGAAATTTAACGCAGAAAAGTGTGAAGTGATACATTTTGGTAGAAAGAATGAGGAGAGGATGTTTAAACTAAATGGCACAATCCTGAAGGGGGTGCACGAACAGAGAGACCTGGGGTATGTGTGCACAAATCATTGAAGGTGGCAGGGCAGGTTGAGAAAGCGGTTACCAAGGCTTACAGGATCCTGGGCTTCATAAATAAAGGTATAGAGTACAAAAGTGTGGAAATTATGATGAACCTGTATAAAACACTGGTTCGGCCCCAACTGGAGTACTGTGTCCAATTCTGGACACCACACTTTAAGAAGGATGAGAAGGCCTTAGAGAAGGTGCAGAAAAGATTTACGAGAATGATTCCAGAATGAAGGACTTCAGTTACGTTGATAGACTGGAGAAGCTGGGGTTGCTCTCCTTGGAGCAGAGAAGATTGAGAGGAGATTTGATAGAAATGTTCAAAATCATGAGGGGACTGGGCAAAGTAGATAGAGAGAAACTGTTCCCATTGGCAGAAGGGTCGAGAACCAGAGGACACAGACTTAAGTTGATTGGCAGAAGAACCAAAGGCGACGTAAGAAAAAACTTTTTAATGCAGCAAATGGTTAAGATCTGGAATGCACTGCCTGAAAGGGTGGTGGAGGCAGACTCAATCTTATCTTTCAAAAAGGAGTTGGATAAGTATCCGAAGGAAAAAAAATTACAGGGCTACGGGGAAAGAGCAAGGAGTGGGATTAGCTGAGAGTCGGCACGGGCATGATGGCCCGATTGGCCTTCTTCTGTGCTGTAACCATTCTATGATTCTATGAATGTTGCCTCCAACAATGGCTCTAGGTCCCAATATCAGAATAGCAACACATCTACTGGAAACTGGGGCATTCTGTCCATTCTCTATCTGTGTGACTTGGTTAAACAGGATTGTTACGCTGGTGCTGCCTGTGCTAAATTTAATGATGGTTCTCCACAAGGGATCAAGCTTTCTCAAACTCATTTCACTTAGAAACCTTAGTATTCTTCAGAGTGAGGTGACCTCCATTTTATTTTCCTGCCTTTTCTGGGCATGGAGGTGAATGTTTTAACAAACCACAGCAGGTTCTAGTGTATTTCAGTTTATTCAAGAACTCAGCATACCCACCACCCTCATTCCCTGCCCTCGTCTATCTGAACAATACAGGACAGATTACATATGACATACAAATTTGTTAGAGGTAAGTATCACGTTGTGCTTTCTGAGAGGTTCGTAGATCATTCTGACAGCCCCTTTATTAGTGCCTCCGTGCTGGTGAGAAATTAGATGCATATTTCATTCTAATTTTATTTGTCAATCTTTTGACAGAGGATGATAAATGCTTGGAAAAAGAAAATTATGTAAAGGTCATACGCACATTGTTTTTCCCTCTAAGTTGGCCATTTTATTCCTAGATGGCTTTGGGATTTTGGTAACTTCAGAACTTTAGGGGTAAAATTCAATTTTGGTGGCAGTGCAAAACAGGCAGCAGTAGATTGGCCACCTATGTTATGCCCTGCCTGAATATTCTTTCTATTGAAGCCAATGGAAAGCAAAATCGGGCGGGGTGTATAACGTGGGGCTGATCCGCTACCGGCCTTATTGTATTTTACTCTCTTTCTTTTTAAGCTTCATTTAAATCTCTTTACTCCTTTAATATCCCACTCCCTGTTGCCTTTCTGCCTCTATACTTTCCTTTGTCAACCCCTGGGGAGTCAGATAGTCTGATACATAAACATCTACACATCAAAGTGCTGCATATCAAGCAATAGCTGGCATGCTTTGTAGGATGCTATGGAGCATCCTGTAGCCATTGCCTGTCCTGTGAGGTCATCCCGGAGCATCCACTGGGGGGTAATTCAAATATCAGTCAATGTTTGCAGTCCAAACTCAAACTGGGAGGACAGCACTCCAATAAAAGAACAACTGGGTCACTTAAGCCATACTTGTAACATGTGAGAGCTTTCCCTAAATTTTCCTGTAATACTGCACAACATAACATGTAATTTTAGATTGTAGCATTAGAATAAAATAGCTTCTGAAGATAGTTATTTAAGCAATGGAACTACTCCATCAACCACTTGTCACAGGGAGACTGCAGATTATATTAAACCAGCAGGACGTTGCACTATTTTTAAAGATCTTTCTAGAGACTTATCACGGATCGATCCTATGTGTATTACTCAGTCCTTAAACCCACGATCAGAGAGAAGTGGAACTTGTTCTTCTGTTTTTCAAAATGCCAAATCCCACTGGTTTTAAGATCAGGATTATGGAGAGATGACAAAACGGTTGAAAATGATGGGTATTAAGTCATTACAGTTCAGTGGCCACATTTCAATCTCTAAAGAGGCCCTTTTCTTTCACCAAGATATGCCATCAACTTGGATATTTATCTCATGGGTCTCACTACTGAGATTCATTCAAAAAAGCAGTGAAATGGTGTAGTGCTAAAAAAATAAACAATTGCTTGAGGACAATTTCTTGTGGCCTTAATCTCTTTAAAGAAAGAAAGAACTTGCATTTATAAAGCATCTTTCATGACCTCAGGATGTTCCAAACTGCTTCATAGCCAATGAAGTACTTTTGAAGTGTAGCCACTGCTGTAATTATAGGGAAACGCGGCAGCCAATTTGGACACAGCAAGGTCCCACAAACAGCAATGAAATAATGACCAGGTAGTCTATTTTTAGTCGTGTTGACTGAAGAATAAATGTTAGGCAGGACACTAGGAGAGCTCTTCTTCAAGTAGTGCCATGGAATCTTTTATGTCCACCTGAGAGGGTGGTTGAGGTCTCGGTTTAACTTCTCATCTGAAGGACAGCACTGAATTGTCAGCCTAGACGATGTGCTCAATTCTCTGGAGGAGGGCTTGACCCCATGACCTTGTTAGTTGGAGGTGAGAGTGCTACTACTGAGCCAAGGCTGACGCCTAAGTCCACCTGTTCCTCAGTTTGAGCTAGAGGAACTGTTTATCTGCAGGGCAAATATTTATGTGATAGAAATATTGAAAATCTATTCTTTTAAAATGCTTTCACAATTTAGCAAAGATAGGAACTCTTCCTGCTACCATACATACTAACCATCAGGATTTTAAGCTGACATCCGCTTTTTAACCTATGTACCAGGTTTATCAGCATTTCATAAAAAGGCAGCTTCATTCACAAAGGTTGGAGGTTGTCAGCATCAGTTAATCAGATAATGGAAGAAAAGAAACACTCGAATCTATATAGTGCCTTTCACAACGTCAGGACATCCCCAAGCACTTCACAGCCAATGAAGTACTTTTGAAGTGTAGTCACTGTTGTAATGTAGGAAACGTCGCAGTTAATTTACACACAGTAAGGTCCCACAGACAGCAATGTGATAATGACCAGATAGTCTGTTTTAGTGATGTTAGTTCAGTGATAAAAATTGGCCAGAATTTCCCTGCTCTTAGTCGAATAATGCCATGAGAACTTTTACAACCACCTGAGAGGCCTCGGTTAACATCTCATCCGAAAGATGGCACCTCCGACAGTGCAACACTCCCTTAGTATTTAGCTGGAAGGCAGGACAGGATCCTATCAGAACTCATCAGATTGGTTGGAGGTTGGGACTAAAGGCAGAAAATTGTTAAATGAGTTGATGGTTCCTAAGGGTCGCAGTTATAGGTGTGTTTATTTCTGAAAGAAACTATAAATAACAACTAAACTGCTAACGTTTTTGTTTTCATTTTCCTCAACTGTTGTGAAGACTAGTTGCAGCTACCTTTTCTGAGATAGAAAGATGTTCCCTGTTGTGAATGAATTAATGGCTTTATTTGAACATTCCTGTCACTGTACTTATGGACTCCCCAATGACTGAAAATAAAAAAGGTAATGGGTTGGAGTGGTATTGAGGCTTACTTTTAAGTAAAAATAAATACTGAGAGTTTACAGTCAGAATTACACTAGACTTAAAATTCTGATATCAAAAATCTAAATCTAAAATTGTATCCACATGCCACCAACCCCATGTAAAAAATACATCTCATATCCCCTGTAGTAACTTCTAAATTCACCACTGCTGCAAACTCTGCTTTTATGTACTGCAATACTTATACAGTAACAAAACTTTCAGCACTTTCAGTCTAACTCCTTGACTATTCTTGTCACAAGGGCTATATCCATACTGTTTTTGAGCTGTCAGCTCAGTTTGGGTTCCGCCAGGACCACTTGGCTCCAGACCTCATTACAGCCTTGGTCCAAACATGGACAAAAGAGCTGAATTCCAGAGGTGAGGTGAGAGTGACTGCCCTCGACATCAAGGCAGCATTTGACCAAGTGTGGTATCAAGGAGCCCTAGTAAAACTGAAGTCCATGGGAATCGGGGGGAAAACTCTCCATTGGCTGGAGTCATACCTAACGCAAAGAAAGATGGCTGTGCTTGTTTAAGGTCAATCCTCTCAGCCCCAGGACATCGCTGCAGGAGTTCCTCAGGGCAGTGTCCTAGGCCCAACCATCTTCAGCTGCTTCATCAATGACCTACCCTCCATCATAAGGTCAGAAGTGGGGATATTTGCTGATGATTGCAGTGTTCAATTCCATTTGCAACTCCTCAGACAATGAAGCAGTCCATGCCCACATGCAGCAAGACCTGGATGACATTCAGGCTTGGGCTGATAAGTGGCAATTAACATTGTGCTGTAGGAATTGATGAATTCCTACGAATAACTGAGATCGACACCAGAGAACAATTAAACAGGTCTTTACTCAACGGAGATGCCACAAGGACTGACTGGGCAGTCCCATGGTTTGCGACGTGACGTCATCGCGTTTGCCCGCATTTTCCAGCGCTCTTAAAGGGGCCACGCCCCGTACATGCAAACTCTATATACAAAACACAGTAATGCCTAACACAATGGTACAGGTTTAGGCTGGTGTTAGAACATCGTTAAAGAGAATTATATACAGTTAGCCAGAGTCATTCAGTGGTTCTGCCACATGCGCGCCCCCAGAATTCGCTTTAACGGACAAAGTCAAACGGTGAGGGGGTCTGACGAGCCTGTCAGAACGACTCCTGTACTCTCGAGGTGGAGGCTGCTGGGCGGCTGGCGGTCTGGCGGGCGGTCGAACTTGGTCTGCCGTAACGATGATGGGTGGCCGACCCCGTCTCGGCGGTTGTGCTGTCTCGACGGGGCGGTCGAGGTCCAAATGTGCTGGCTTTAAGCGGTCAACCGAAATGTGGTCCGGCTTACCACCAACATCGACCGTGAAGGTTTTGTCCCCTGCTTCCAACACGCGGAAGGGGCCGGTATATGGGGCCTTGAGCGGATCCCTACGTGCGTCATGGCGAATAAAAACGTATTCAGCCTTGTGAAGCTTCGTGGGAATGTGTGACCTCTGCAGCCCGTGGTGCGAAGTGGGCACCGGTGCGAAACATCTGGCCGCCTCTTGGTGACTAGCAAGCTGGGCAGACACGGACCATGGCTCCGTTGATGTTGGTAGGAAGTACCCCGGGACTCGCAGCGGCTGACCATACACCAGCTCCGCTGATGATGAGTGAAGGTCTTCTTTGGGGGCCGTGCGAAGGCCCAACAGGACCCACGGTAGCTTGTCTGTCCATCCAGCATCCTGGAGGCTGGCTCTCAGGGCGGCCTTCATTGACCAGTGGAAGCGATCGCAGAGGCCATTCGCCTGTGGGTGGTAGGCTGTGATGCAGTGTAATTTGACACCAAGTCCTTGGGCCACTGCATTCCAGAGTTCGGAGGAAAACTGCGGTCCCCTGTCTGACAAAATATCGGCAGGTATTCCGAAACGGGTGATCCAGGAGGAAATGAACGCCCTGGCCACGTCCACCGAAGTAGTGGATGACAGGGGGACCGCCTCTGGCCATCTGGTGGTGCGGTCAACCATGGTCAGGATGTGTGAAAAACCATGGGAGGGTGGGAGTGGTCCTACCAGGTCCACGTTGACGTGGTCAAAGCGTCGCTCCGGAACTGTGAAGGCGGCCAACGGAGCTTTGATGTGGCGCTGTACCTTGGCCTTTTGGCAGACCACGCAGGTGTTGGCCCAATCGCGGACATCCTTATGCATGCCATGCCATACAAATTTCGCCGACATCAGTTTCTGAGAGGCCTTCATTCCAGGGTGTGACAACCCATGTATGGCGTCGAACACTTTGCGGCGCCAGACGATCGGCACGACAGAGCGAGGATCCTGTACAGAGACGTCACACAACAGCGTGGTACCTGCCGAATGGAACTTGACGTCGGCTAACTGGAGGCCAGTGATGGCCGTTCGGTAAGCTTGGACTTCCAGGTCTGAGGCTTGGTCCGCTGCCATGAGGACGTAGTCGATGCCCAAATGAACCGTATTGACGATCGCGCGGGAGAGGCAGTCTGCCACCAGGTTGTCCTTACCGGCCACGTGCCGAATATCCGTGGTGAATTCGGATATGTAGGTCAGTTGATGCTGCTGTCGGGCTGACCACAGTTCGGCGGTCTTAGACATTGCAAAGGTCAGCGGCTTATGGTCCACAAAAGCGGTGAAAGGACACCCGTCCAGAAGGAACCGAAAATGGTGGATGGCCAGAAAAAGGACAAGCAACTCCCGGTCGAACGTGCTGTATGCTCTCTTGTTCTGCCATAGTTGACAGCTGAAGAATGCCAATGGCTGCCACATCCCGTTCACCCACTGCTGTTGCACGGCACCGACTGCGTAGTCCGACGCATCAGTGGTGAGGGCGATAGTGGCTCCTGGCAGCAGGTGCGCCAGCATAGTCACGTTGGCTAAGGCGCCTTTGGTGTCGGCGAACGCTCGGGCCATGTCATCCGTCCAGTCTACCGGGTTCTTGCCAGTCTTGCCCTTGAGGGCCTCATACAGGGGCTGCATGAGTAGTGCCGCCTTAGGCACGAAACGGTGGTAAAAGTTTACCAAGCCTAGCAATTCCTGCAGGGCCTTTATGTTCTGCGGGCATGGAAAGGATGTCACCGCCTCTACCTTTGAAGGTAAAGGAACCGCTCCCTCTGAGGTGATGCGTTGCCCCAGGAAGTCAATTTGGTGCAGGCCAAACTGACACTTGGCCGGGTTGACAATCAGGCCGTGTTGGCTGAGGCATCGAAAAAGGCTGCGTAGGTGACAGGTATGTTCTTCCTTACTGGGGCTGGCAATTAGAATATCGTCCAGGTAGACGAAGAGGAACTTGAGGTCCCGCAGCACGGTGTCCATCAGGCATTGGAAAGCCTGGGCGGCGTTCTTTAACCCAAACGGCATCCGTAAAAACTCAAAGAGGCCGAATGGGGTGATGACTGCAGTCTTCTGGACGTCTTGTGGATGAACTGGGACCTGGTGGTAGCCCCGGACGAGGTCGACTTTTGAGAACACGCTGTTCCCTGCCAAATGGGCAGAGAAATCCTGGATATGAGGGATCGGGTACCGATCAGGAGTGGTGGCGTCGTTTAGTCGTCGATAGTCGCTGCATGGCCGCCATCCGCCGCCAGGTTTCGGGACGATATGGAGGGGTGAAGACCAGGGACTATTCAACCGGCGAATAATCCCTAACCGTTCCATGGTTGCGAACTCCGCCTTTGCGACCGCCAGCTTGCCAGGTTCTAGGCGCCGGGCCCACGCGTAGACCGGGGGACCATTGGTGGTGATGTGGTGTTCCACACCATGTTTCGTGGCTGTGCAGGAGAACGTGGGTATTGTCAGTTTGGGGAATTCGCTGAGCAGGCAAGCGAACTCATCAGGAGTCGGGAACGCACAGGAGACGGTGCGTGACATAGTGTTACTGCGGTAACACGGAAGAGAATTAAAAGTTGCTGCATTGATCAGCTGTCGGTTCCGAACGTCGACCAGGAGGCTGTTGGCGCACAGGAAATCCGCGCCGAGGAGGGGCTGGGAAACTTTGGCCTTAACAAACTCCCAGTGAAAACGTTGCCCCCCGAGGCACAACTCCACTCGCCGTCTGCCGAAAGTCCGAATCGTTCCGCCATTGGCCACTTCAAGGGCGGGGCTGTGATTCCCCGTCTGCACATCAAGGGCGGATGTGGGTAAAATGCTGCACTGCGCTCCGGTGTCGCACAGAAAACAATGACCGGAGAGAGTATCCGTGATGAAGAGCAATTTTCCCGCGTTGCTGATCGCCATTGCAGCCGCGGGGTGCCCGTTAGACCCATTCCTCAGTGGTCACAGTGTCCGTCGTTGTTTTTTTTGGGGAAAACTGCAGGGAGGGCGGCAATGCTTCGCTTTTGCTCCGAACTGCGCGTGGTAGAAACACAGCCCAGCGGGCGGACGAGCTGGGGCGGTGTCTGCGGGGGGTGGGTGCCTCGTGACGGCGCAGTACTGACGAGTTACAGCGAAAATTTTGTCAGCGAGTGTTGCGCAGTCTTCAGTTTCAGATCTGGCCAGGGCAGCTTGTACCTGTTCAAGCAGTTGGCTGAGAAAAATCTCGCGGAATAGGAAACATTCCCGTCCTGAGCCCAGGAGTGTGAGCATTTGGCTCATCAACTCTGAAGGCTTGGAGTCCCAGAGCCCGGGCATAGCGAGTAATCGACGGGCGCGCTCTGATTTTGTGAGCCCGAAAACCTGCAGTAACCGCGCTTTGAGGGTTTCATACTTGTGCTCCGTTGGGGGGTTTTCGAGGAGGCTTTTTAAAAAAATTCATTGATGGGATGTGGGCGTCACTGGCTAGGCCTGCATTTACTGCCCATCCCTAATTGCCCTTGAGAAGATGGTGGTGAGCCGCCTTCTTGAACCGCTGCAGTCCATATGGTGTAGGTACAGCCACAATGCTGTTAGGAAGGGAGTTCCAGGATTTTGGCCCAGCGACAGTGAAGGAATGGCGATACAGGTCCAAGTCAGGATGGTGTGTGGCTTGGAGGGCAACTTGTAGGTGGTGATGTTCCCATGCGTCTGCTGCCCTTGTCCTTCTAAGTGGTAGAGGTCGCGGGTTTGGAAGGTGCTGTTGAAGGAGCTTTGGCGAGTTGCTGCAGTGCATCTTGTAGATGGTACATGTAATGTATATACCTTTAAGGGGGGAACTATCTTTTACAGCTCATGTATACTGCAGTACCGGCAGTGACCACACCTGTATATAGCACTGAGTAGTAATCTGTACAGATCAGTTCCCGTGTGAGCCACGTTGATTAAACACCTGTTATACCGTTCTCCTGCAGTCTGTGTCTTATTATACACAGACACAACATTGGCGACAAGGCAAGTTCGAACCTACCTGCAACTCTGCATCACCTCCCGGGGATTCGTTCCTGGAGATCAGTGGATTGGAGGTCAAGGCCAGAGACTCGGGCGTCGACCACGGGCAACCGCCCAGTCATCCAGCAGAGACTCGAGAATTGCGGGGGAGGCTGTCGAGAGCCAGGCTTGGCTTTCCAGTCGAGGTGGTCCAGCGAAACGGGCTGGCAGCAGGTAGTGCGCAGACGCTTCCCGGACAGCGGCGGGCTAGATCCCGACCAAGCGGCACAGCAAAGGGCTGAGCAGCGTCGACGGGGGAGAGAGAGAGAGGGCAGAGCGCACATGGCGCAGCCGGTGTTCAGGGGCCAAGCAGCGTCAAAGAGAGGGAGAGAGAGATGCGCAGAAACCCACGAGGCACCGCCATTGCCACGAGGACCGCCGAGAGCGGCATTGGCAGCAGCGCAGGAGAAGCGCGCGAAACATACAGGGCGCTGCCATTGCCATGAGAACCGCCGGGAGCGGCGTTGGCAGCAGCGGGGGAGGAAGGAAAGCGCGGGAGACGCCATTTTAAGCCATTGGGAGACGCCATTTTAAACCACACCCAAAATGCTGAAGGGTGGCAGTATCACCACGTTTGACAATGAAGTCAAAGATTGGACTACATATGTCGAACGAATAGAGGTATACTGCAAGGCAAATGAGGTGTCAGATGACAAGAAAGCGTCGGTATTGTTAAATTTAATGGGTGCAAAGACGTATGGGTTATTATGAAATCTAGCAACCCCAACGAGGCCAAGGGAAAAGAGTTTTGAAGACATAGTAACGATACTACAGGAACATTTAAACCCCACACCGCTGCTGATAGCAGAAAGATTCAAGTTTCACAAACAGAACCAGCATAAGGATGAAAGCAATGCTGATTATTTAACAGAACTGCGCAAACTATCAAAACACTGCCAGCTTGGAGCGGGACTGGCAGATACCTTAAGGGACAAGTTTGTGTGTGGGCTTCAAAGTGAAGGAACCCAGAAACGGCTTTTATCTGAAAAGGACCTTACGCTGGAAAAGGCTTTCAGCATTGCGGTATCATATGAAGCAGCAGCACAGGGCGCTGCAGAGACACAACAGAGACCGCAAGAATATGGCACAAACGAAATGTCATATAGAACAGAGAAGTGCTATCGCTGCGGCAGAACAACATACGACCAGAATGATTGCTGGTTCAATGACAAAGTGTGCAGTGTGGAAAAGTAGGACACATAGCACGAGTCTGCAGCTCGGGAAAGTAAACCAGCAATAAGAAACCTACCAAAGAAAAGTACAAGAAGGTACATAAGATGACGAAGAATAGTTCAGACGAACAAAAGAGTGATAACGACTCCGAAAGCATGGAACTGAGTTGTCTGAAACTACATAATGTGATCACAACTGAGGATCACCGAACCATTTGGGTCACTCTCAAGATAGCAGGAGTCCAGGTAAAGATGGAATTGGACACAGGATCAGCCCTAACAGTCATAAACCGACGGGACTACGAGCGGCTATTCTCACACATACCCTTGAGAGACACAAAAATTATTTTGAAGACGTACACGGGGCAAAAAGTCTACCCCAAAGGAAAAATAAGGGTGACCGTTATATATAACGGTAAGGAAACACCAAACCTAGACCTGTATGTATTGCAAGATGGAGGACCACCATTACTGGGACGTGAATGGATCCGGAAAATGCAACTGGATTGGCATTCCATACAGGCACTGACTGTGGCTGACAAAAAGGATGACGACGTCACACCTGGGCGACTGTCAAAGATCCTAACTGACGCGAAAGAAGTGTTCCAGCAAGGACTCGGAACACTAAAAGGCATGACAGCGACGATTAAAATTGAAGAAAACGCAAGCCCAACATTTTTTAAGGCCAGACCGGTACCTTATGCGATCCGCCCAGCCGTCGAAGCAGAGCTGGAGAGTCTGGAACATTCAGGTGTACTGTCCAAGGTAGACTGGAGCGAGTGGGCTACACCCATCGTCCCTGTGATGAAAAAGTCATTGAGCAGCACGCCTGGGGAACCAAGGAAGGTTCGCATCTGTGGGGACTTTAAGGTAACAGTGAACCCGGTCCTTCACACCATACAATATCCACTTCCGCGGATTGAAGATATTTTCGCCTCGCTATCTGGAAGGAAACGCTTCACTAAGATTGATCTGGCCCAGGCGTATCTGCAAATGGAGGTAGAAGAAGCATCAAAAAAATACCTCACAATCAACACCCATAAAGGTCTCTAGCAATACAATCGGCTGGTATTCGGGGTAGCATCAGCTCCGGCTATTTGGCAGAGGGCAATGGAACAAGTCCTGCAAGGGATCCCAGGGACCCAGTGTTATTTGGACGACATCCTGGTCACGGGCAAAAATGACAGTGATCACCTTGCCAACCTGGAGCAGGTGCTCACTAGATTGCAGGAATATGGGCTCCGAGCTAACCGCCCCAAATGTGAGTTTTTTAGAAAACAGATCTCGTATTGTGGCCACGTTATCGATAAAGAGGGGTTACATAAGTCCCCAGAGAAGATTGAGGCAGTAGTCAAGGCTCCAGCACTGGAAAATGTGTCACAACTGAGGTCGTTCCTCGGGCTGGTAAACTACTACCATAAGTTCTTGCCAAATTTGTCTGCAATACTACACCCACTGAACACCCTACTGCAAACTGGGGTGCCATGGAAGTGGAGTGACGAATGTAGATGAGCTTTCCAGAAGAGCAAAACACTAATCACATCGAAAGAGGTATTGGCCCATTACAACCCGGCATTACCAATTCAGTTGGCATGTGATGCGTCACCCTACGGCATTGGAGCGGTGCTGTCGCACAAATTCTCGGACGGCTCAGAGAGGCCAATAGCCTTTGCGTCACGATCACTAACCTCAGCCGAGCGTAACTACGCCCAGATTGACAGGGAGGCCCTCAGCCTAATGTGGGGAGTGAAAAAGTTCAATCACTATCTGCACGGGCAGAAATTCACCTTGCTGACTGATCACCAGCCTCTTGTCTCCATTTTTAATCTGAAGAAGGGTGTTCCGGTGATGACTGCGCAATGACTACAAAGATGGTCACTTTTTCTAGGGGCGCACCACTATGAGATTGAATATAAGGGCACGAAACAGCATGGAAATGCTGATGGGCTATCACGCCTGCCACTGCCTACTGCGGAGGAAGCACCAGCAGTGGATCCTGTCGAAATATTACATTCGACTGTAGTTGAATACCTACCGGTAACTAATGCTTGTATCGAGAAGGAAACCCGAAATGACCCAACACTGTCTCGGGTATATGATTTGACGGTGAAGGGATGGCCAGCACATGGCAACTCACTGTTGCCAGCATTCTCGACAAGGAGAGAACAGCTGTCAGTGTGCCGGGGGACCTTGATGTGTGGATCCCGAGTGGTAATTCCACCCAAGTTAAGGGATAGAGTGCTCAATGAGCTTCATGAGGGTCATCTGGGAGGGGTAAAAATGAAAAGCCTAGCCAGGGCTTATGTGTGGTGGCCGGGAATCGATAAACAAATCGAGGACCTGACCAAGAGCTGCTCAGGATGCCAGAAAGTCCAAAATGCACCACCACAGGCCCCTCTACACCCATGGGAGTGGCCCTCATCTCCATGGCAACGGGTGCATATTGATTTTGCTGGTCCATTCATGGACTCAATGTTTTTAATAGCCATAGATGCGCACTCGAAATGGCCTGAGGTCATCAAAATGTCCTCCACCACCACGGAGAAAACGATTGCAGTCCTACGGACCATTTTTCCCAGGAATGGCTTGCCAGAACAGATTTGCTCCGACAACGGACCACAGTTTGTGTCCGAAGAGTTCCGGAGGTTCTTGAAAAAGAATAGGGTAAGGCATTACACATCCGCCCCGTATCATCCAGCCACAAATGGATTGGCTGAGAGGTTCGTACAAACCTTTAAGAAGGCAATAAAGGCTATGTACAATGACAACATTCCGCTGCAGCACAAGGTGGACAATTTACTGTTCGCCTACCGGAAAGCGACACATGCAGTCACCAACCAGGCCCCAGCCATGATGTTCTTTAACCGAAGGTTAAGATCTCGCCTGGATTTGCTCAGACCAAACGTACGAAGAGATGTTGACAGTGAGCAATTCCAGCACATCCATGAGAAGCCAACAAGGAGCTTCAATGTAGGGCAACCAGTCTTGGCCCGCGACTACTGAACAGAAAAATGGCAGCCAGGAACGATATGCACACGGCAGGGCCCCCTAATGTACACAGTGGACGTTGGGGAGAGCATTGTGAGACGCCATGTTGACCAGATCCTAGAGTCACAGGAACAAGTCAACCCCATGCCTCGCCCATACGTACCTGGTGATGAACCCGACGTACAAGTCGCATCTACCCCAGAAACAGTAGCATCGGAAGCTGATGAACCAACCGACGACAGGGGGCCAGAATCGCCTCCGCACTAAGAGCAAGACACTTGGGAAAGGCGCTATCCAGAAAGGATCAGGGAGCCTCCCGAAAGACTGAATATATAAATAGACTATTTTCAGCTAATGTTGCATGTTAAAAGTGTTAATTGTAATTAGTTTGATATTTAATTGTTAAATGAGTGTTATGGTACTGTTAATCTAAAAGGGGAGGAATTGTAATGTATATACCTTTAAGGGGGGAACTATCTTTTACAGCTCATGTATACTGCAGTACCGGCAGTGACCACACCTGTATATAGCACTGAGTAGTAATCTGTGCCGATCAGTTCCCGTGTGAGCCACGTTGAGTAAACACCTGTTATACCGTTCTCCTGCAGTCTGTGTCTTATTATACACAGACACAACAGTACACACTGCAGCCACAGTACGCCGGTGGTGGAGGGAGTGAATGTTGAAGGTGGTGGATGAAGTGCCAATCAAGCGGGCTGCTTTTATCCTGAATGGTGTCGAGCTTCTTGAGTGTTGTTGGAGCTGCACTCATCCAGGCAAGTGGAGAGTATTCCATCACACTCCTGACTTGTGCCTTGTAGATGGTGGAAAGGCTTTGGGGAGTCAGGAGGTGAGACACTCGCCGCAGAATTACCAGCCTCTGGCCTGCTCTTGTAGCCACAGTATTTATATGGCTGGTCCAGTTCAGTTTCTGATCAATGGTAACCCCCAGGATGTTGATAGTGGGGGATTCAGCGATGGTAATGCTGTTGAATGTCATGGGGCGGTGGTTAGACTCGCACTTGTTGGAAATAGTCATTGCCTGGCACTTGTGTGGCACTGTGGCAGAACCACTGAATGACTCTGGCTAACTGTATATAATTCTCTTTAACGATGTTCTAACACCAGCCTAAACATGTACCATTGTGTTAGGAATTACTGTGTTTTGTATATAGAGTTTGCATGTACGGGGCTTGGCCCCTTTAAGAGCACGGGAAAACGTGGGCAAACGCGATGACGTCACGTCACAAACCACGGGACTGCCCAATCAGTCCTCATGGCATCTCCGTTGAGTAAAGACCTGTTTAATTGTTCTCTGGTGTCGATCTCAGTTATTCGTAGGAATTCGTCAATTCCTACATTGGTGACCCCGTTTTTGTGGAAGTTTTCACAAAAGAAGAGCACAGTATGGAAGCAAACGTCGTTTCGCTAAAGCTACCACAGTTCTGGGAGCGGCAAGCGCCCTCGTGGTTTATTCAGGTCGAGGCCCAGTTCGCCCTGAGGAACAGCGATCCGGATCAGACCAAGTATCTTTACGTGGTCTCCGCACTCGACAGCTCTACCGCCTCACGGAAGGAAATCTGCCGTCCTTACCTGGTCTGGCCTACATGTGACTCCAGACCCACAGCAATGTGGTTGACTCTTAATGCCCTCTGAAATGGCCTAGCAAGCCACTCAGTTGTAAACAACCGCTACGAAAAACAATAAGAATAAAACCGGACGGACCACCCGGCATCGACCTCGGCACCGGAAACGACAACGACAACGGCAAATCCAGCCCTGTCGACCCTGCAAAGTCCTCCTTACCAACATCTGGGGGCTTGTGCCAAAATTGGGAGAGCTGTCCCACAGACTAGTCAAGCAACAGCCTGACATAGTCATAATTACCGAATCATACCTTACAACCAATGTCCCAGACACCACCATCACCATCCCTGGGTATGTCCTGTCCCACCGGCAGGACAGACCCACCAGAGGTGGTGGCACCATGGTATACAGTCGGGAGGGAGTAGCCCTGGGAGTCCTCAACATTGACTCAGGACCCCATGAGGTCTCATGGCATCAAGTCAAACATGGGCAAGGAAACCTCCTGCTAATTACCACCTACCGCCCTCCCTCAGCTGATGAATCAGTACTCCTTCATGTTGAACACCAATTGGAAGAAGCACTGAGAGTAGCAAGGGCACAAAATGTCCTCTGGGTGGTGGACTTCAATGTCCATCACCAAGAGTGGCTCGGTAGCACCACAACTGACCTGGACAGTGACTGTACCCCTGGGCAGTGAGTGTACCCCCGGACAGTGAGTGTAGCCCTGGGCAGTGAGTGTACCCCTGGACAGTGAGTGTACCCCTGGGCAGTGAGTGTACCCCCAGGCAGTGAGTGTACCCCTGGGCAGTGAGTGTACCCCTGGGCAGTGAATGTACCCCTGGACAGTGAGTGTACCCCCGGGCAGTGAGTGTACCCCCAGGCAGTGAGTGTACCCCTGGGCAGTGAGTGTACCCCTGGACAGTGAGTGTACGCCTGGACAGCGACTGTACCCCTGGGCAGTGAGTGTACCCCTGGGCAGTGAGTGTACCCCCGGGCAGTGACTGTACCCCTGGGCAGTGAGTGTACCCCAGGGCAGTGAGTGTACCCCCGGGCAGTGAGTGTACCCCTGGACAGTGAGTGTACCCCCGGGCAGTGAGTGTACCCCCGGGCAGTGAGTGTACCCCCGGGCAGTGAGTGTACCCCCGGGCAGTGAGTGTACCCCCGGGCAGTCGGTGTACCCCCGGGCAGTGGGTGTAGCCCCTGGGCAGTGAGCGTACCCCCTTGGCAGTGAGTGTACCCCCGGGCAGTGAGTGTACCCCCTGGGCAGTGAGTGTGCCCCTGGGCAGTGAGTGTACCCCCCGGCAGTGACTGTACCTGTGGCATTGAGTGTACGCCTGGGCAGTGACTGTACCCCCGGGCAGTGAGTGTACCCCCGGGCAGTAACTGTACCCCCGGGCAGTGAGTGTACCCCTGGGCAGTGAGTGTACCCCTGGGCAGTGACTGTACCCCCGGGCAGTGAGTGTACCCCGGGGCCGTGAGTGTACCCCTGGGCAGTGAGTGTACCCCCGGGCAGTGAGTGCCCCCCGGGCAGTGAGTGTACCCCCAGGCAGTGAGTGTACCCCTGGGCAGTGACTGTACCCCCGGTCAGTGAGTGTACCCCTGGGCAGTGAGTTTACCCCCTGGGCAGTGAGTGTACCACCCGGGCAGTGAGTGTACCCCTGGGCAGTGAGTGTACCCCCGGGCAGTGAGTGTACCCCCCGGCAGTGACTGTACCTGTGGCATTGAGTGTAACCCTGGGCAGTGAGTGTACCCCCAGGCCGCGAGTGTACCCCCGGGCAGTGAGTGTACCCCCGGGCAGTGAGTGTACACCTGGGAAGTGAGTGTACCCCCGGGCAGTGAGTGTACCCCCAGGCCGTGAGTGTACCCCCGGGCAGTAACTGTACCCCTGGGCAGTGAGTGTACCCCCGGGCAGTGAGAGTAACCCCCGGGCAGTGAGTGTACCCCTGGGCAGTGAGTGTACCCCTGGGCAGTGAGTGTACCCCCGGGCAGTGAGTGTACCCCTGGGCAGTGAGTGTACCCCTGGGCAGTGACTGTACCCCCGGGCAGTGAGTGTACCCCTGGGCAGTGAGTGTACCCCCAGGCCGTGAGTGTACCCCCGGGCAGTGAGTGTACCCCCGGGCAGTGAGTGTACACCTGGGAAGTGAGTGTACCCCCGGGCAGTGAGTGTACCCCCAGGCCGTGAGTGTACCCCCGGGCAGTGACTGTACCCCTGGGCAGTGAGTGTACCCCTGGACAGTGAGTGTACCCCCGGGCAGTGAGTGTACCCCCGGGCAGTGAGTGTACCCCTGGGCAGTGAGTGTACCCCTGGGCAGTGAGTGTACCCCCGGGCAGTGAGTGTACCCCCTGGGCAGTGAGTGTACCCCCGGGCAGTGAGTGTACCCCTGGGCAGTGAGTGTACCCCCGGGCTGTGAGTGTACCCCCGGGCAGTGAGTGTACCCCGGGCAGTGAGTGTACCCCTGGGCAGTGAATGTACCCCTGGGCAGTGAGTGTACCCCTGGACAGTGAGTGTACCCCCGGGCAGTGAGTGTGCCCCCGGGCAGTGAGTGTACCTCTGGGCAGTGAGTGTACCCCCGGGCAGTGAGTGTACACCTGGGCAGTGAGTGTACCCCTGGACAGTGAGTGTACCCCTGGGCAGTGAGTGTACCCCTGGGCAGTGAGTGTACCCCTGGGCAGTGAGTGTACCCCTGGGCAGTGAGTGTACCCCCGGGCAGTGAGTGTACCCCTGGGCAGTGAGTGTACCCCCGGGCAGTGAGTGTACCCCCGGGCAGTGAGTGTACCCCTGGACAGTGACTTATAAACTTCCTTGAGGGGCACAATGTCTTGAGTAAAAGCCAAATTGGATTCCTACCAAACTACAGAACATCAGATCATATCTTCACCCTGCAGACCCTAATTGACAAACATGTTCATCAAATCAAAAGCAAAATTTTTGCCTGCTTTCTAGATTTCCAGAAGGCTTTCGATTCCATCTGGCATGACGGTCTATTCTTGAATCTTATTGAAAGTGGTGTAGGGGGAAAAACATATGATGTAATTAAATCAATGTATACAAACAATAAATGTGCAGTTAAAATTGGAGACAAACAAACAAAATACTTCCCACAGGGGCGTGGTGTGACACAGGGCTCGCCCATCTCACCGACACTCTTTAATATTTACATAAATGAATTGGCAAAACTATTTGAACAATCTACAGCACCCGGCCTCACCCTATATGAATCCAAGGTTAAATTCCTCCTCTATGCAGATGACCTGGTTCTGCTGTCACCAACTAAGGAGGGTCTACAGCAGAACCTGGATCTGCTAGAGCCATTCTGTCAGACCCGGGCCCTGACAATAAACCCCCAAAAAACCAAAGTCCTTGTGTTCCAGCAAAGATCCAGACATCAGGGACCCAGAATAAATTTCACACCAGGAACAACTAAAATTGAACAAACCACTAACTACACATACTTGGGCTTAAAAATCAGCTCTACGAGAAATTTTCATCTGGCTGTGAATGAACTGAAAGAGAAAGCTAGAAGGGCTTTCTATGCCATTAAAAAATCAATCCAAATAGAAATCCCGATTAGCATTTGGCTCAAAATTTTTAAATCAGTAGTTGAACCAATTGCACTCTATGGCAGTGAGGTGTGGGGACCGCTAACACAACAAGAATTTGCAAAATGGGACAAACACCCAATTGAGATCCTACATGCAGAATTCTGTAAAAGTATCCTCCGGACTCAAAGGAAAACCGCAAACAATGCATGCAGGGCAGAACTAGGCCAATATCCATTAATAATTACTATCCAAAAAAGAGCCACCAAATTTTGGAAACACCTAAAAATGAGCAACCCCCACTGCTATCATTACAAAGCCCTGAAATGCCAAGAGAGGACCATAAAGAAGAATACCCTCAGTCAACTAGTTCTGGGACTCAGTGAAGTAACTACTAACACTACTAACAATAACCAGCGCCAGGACAGTGACATCGTAGCACAGAGAATTCGACCCAACACAATTGTCACTAAGCAAAAGGAAAAATATCTGTCATATTGGGCAGAAACAACAAAAACCCAAAACAAACTCATTTGCTACTTGGCCCTAAACAGACAATACAACATGGCTGAATACCTGACCATGGTAAAGGATAGCAAACTGAGAAAAACCTTGACAAGGTACAGACTTAGTGAACATAGCCTGGCCATCGAAAAAGGCAGACAGAGACAGACCCGGCTGCCACGAGAGGACAGGATACGCTCTCACTGCAGTCAGGGAGTGGTAGAGAGAGAGATGCACTTCCTCACAGCTTGTGGAAAATATCACGGCATCAGGGAGAATTTCTACCCAAAATTCACAAAAATATGCCCTGAGTTCAGAAATTTGAATGACGACCAAAAACTCCCATACCTACTAGGGGAACAGAGAAATTGTGTAACCTTAGCGGCACACTATGTTACAGCTTGCCACAAGCAGAGGGACAACCATTAAACCTAAGAAAAGAGTATATACAAATTATACGAATGTATATTTATACACTCTGGGATATATCTGTTTATACACTGTATGGATAGATCTGCGTTTATGTGTTCAACCATAAATGTTTTTCGATGCTTTGGCAACATAAGATGTACCTTATCATGCCAATAAAGCGATTTGAATTGAATTGAATTGAATTGACTGTACCCCCTGGGCAGTGAGTGTACCCCCGGGCAGTGAGTGTACCCCTGGGCAGTGAGTATACCCCTGGGCATTGAGTGTACCCCCGGGCAGTGACTGTACCCCCGGGCAGTGACTGTACCCCTGGGCAGTGAGTGTACCCCTGGGCAGTGTGTGTACCGCTGGGCAGTGAGTGTACCCCCAGGCAGGGAGTGTACCCCTGGACAGTGAGTGTACCCCTGGGCAGTGAGTGTACCCCTGGGCAGTGAGTGTACCCCTGGGCAGTGATTGTACCCCCGGGCAGTGAGTGTACCCCTGGGCAGTGAGTGTACCCCTGGGCAGTGACTGTACCCCTGGGCAGTGAGTGTACCCCCGGGCAGTGAGTGTACCCCCGGGCAGTGAGTGTACCCCCGGGCAGTGAGTGTACCCCTGGGCAGTGACTGTACCCCTGGGCAGTGAGTGTAACCCTGGGCAGTGAGTGTACCACTGGGCAGTGAGTGTACCCCTGGGCAGTGAGCGTACCCCCGGGCATTGAGCGTACCCCCTGGGCAGTGAGTGTACCCCTGGGCAGTGAGTGTACCCCCGGACAGTGAGTTTACCCTCGGACAGTGAGTGTACCCCTGGGCAGTGAGTGTACCCCTGGGCAGTGAGTGTACCGCTGGGCAGTGACTGTACCCCCGGGTAGTGAGTGTACCCCTGGGCAGTGAGTGTACCCCCGGGCAGTGAGTGTACCCCCGGGCAGGGAGTGTACCCCCGCGCAGTGAGTGTACCCCTGGGCAGTGAGTGTACCCCCGGACAGTGAGTGTACCCCCGGACAGTGAGTGTACCCCTGGACAGTGACTGTACCCCCGGGCAGTGAGTGTACCCCTGGGCAGTGAGGGTACTCCTGGGCAGTGAGTGTACCCCTGGGCATTGACTGTACCCCTGGGCAGTGAGTGTACCCCTAAGCAATGACTGTACCCCGGGGCAGTGAGTGCACCCCTGGGCAGTGACTGTAACCCTGGGCAGTGACTGTACCCCCGGGCAGTGAGTGTACCCCTGGGTAGTGAGTGTGCCCCCGGGCAGTGAGTGTACCGCCGGGCAGTGAGTGTACCCCTGGGAAGTGAGTGTACCCCTTGACAGTGAGTGTACCCCCGGGCAATGAGTGTACCCCCGGGCAGTGAGTGTACCCCTGGGCAATGAGTGTACCCCTGGGCAGTGAGTGTACCCCCGGGCAGTGAGTGTACCCCTGGGTAGTGAGTGTATCCCCGGGCAGTGAGTGTACCCCCGGGTAGTGAGTGTACCCCCGGGCAGTGAGTGTACCCCTGGGCAATGAGTGTACCCCTGGGCAGTGAGTGTACCCCCGGGCAGTGAGTGTACCCCTGGGTAGTGAGTGTACCCCCGGGCAGTGAGTGTACCCCCGGGTAGTGAGTGTACCCCTGGGCAGTGAGTGTACCCCTGGGCAGTGAGTGTACACCCGGGCAGTGAGTGTACCCCCAGGCAGTGAATGTACCCCCTGGGCAGTGAGTGTACCCCTGGGCAGTGAGTGTACCCCCTGGGAAGTGAGTGTACCCCTGGACAGTGAGTGTACCCCTGGACAGTGACTGTACCCCTGGGCAGTGAGTGTACACCCGGGCAGTGAGTGTACCCCCAGGCAGTGAGTGTATCCCCTGGGCAGTGAGTGTACCCCTGGGCAGTGAGTGTACCCCCTGGGAAGTGAGTGTACCCCTGGGCAGCGAGTGTACCCCTGGACAGTGAGTGTACCCCTGGACAGTGACTGTACCCCTGGGCAGTGAGTGTACCCCGGGCAGTGAGTGTACCCCCGGGCAGTGACTGTACCCCCGGGCAGTGACTGTACCCCCGGGCAGTGACTGTACCCCCGGGCAGTGAGTGCACCCCCGGGCAGTGAGTGTACCCCCGGGCAGTGAGTGTACCCCTGGGCAGGGAGTGTACCCCCGGGCACTGAGTGTACCCCTGGGCAGTGAGTGTGCACCCTGTGCAGTGAGTGTCCCCCTGGGCAGTGAGTTTACCCCAAGGCAGTGAGTGTACCCCCAGGCAGTGAGTGTACCCCCAGGCAGTGAGTTTACCCCCGGTCAGTGAGTGTACCTCCGGGCACTGAGTGTACCCCTGCGCAGTGAATGTACCCCTTGGGCAGTGAATGTACCCCTTGGGCAGTGAATGTACCCCTTGGGCAGTGAGTGTACCCCCGGGCTGTGAGTGTACCACCGGTCAGTGAGTGTACCCCTGGGCAGTGAGTGTACCCCCGGGCAGTGACTGTACCCCCGGTCAGTGAGTGTACCCCCGGTCAGTGAGTGTACCCCTGGGCAGTGAGAGTACCCCCGGGCTGTGAGAGTACCCCCGGGCAGTGCGAGTGCCCCTGGGCTGTGAGTGTACCCCCGGGCAGTGAATGCACTCCTGGGCAGTGAGTGTACCCCTGGGCAGTGAGAGTACCCCCGGGCAGTGAGTGCACCCCCGGGCAGTGAGTGTACCCCCTGGCAGTGACTTTATCCCGCTGAGCTGTCAGATTGCAGCTCTAAGGCTAAATTAAACAACAACTTCTGCATTGGCCAGAGTCACTCACTGTGCATGTGCTTGTAGGTGTTTCTGAATTTCCGGCCGGGGTCGTGCTGTTGGATTTTGGCACCGGAAGTGCCTGGGAGCAGGGTAACCAGAGCGGGTGAGGGGGAGGCTGTGGGGGAGGGCCCCGACACGGTCTCAGGGAAAGTGGAGGGGGCAGGCTAATTCTAGACACTGTGGGTGGCGGGTCAGGTATGACCTCAGTCACTGGGGGTGGGGTCAGGTGTGACCTCAGTCACTGGGGGTGGGGTCGTGACCTCAGTCACTGGGGGTGGGGTCAGGTGTGACCTGAGTCACTGGGGGTGGGGTCAGGTGTGACCTCAGTCACTGGGGGTGGGGTCAGGTGTGACCTCAGTCATTGGGGGAGGGGTCAGGTGTGACCTCAGTCACTGGGGGTGGGGTCATTACCTCAGTCACTGGGGGTGGGGGCAGGTGTGACCTCAGTCACTGGGGGTGGGGTCAGGTGTGACTTTAGTCACTGGGGGTGGGGTCGTGACCTCAGTCACTGGGGGTGGGGTCAGGTATGACCTCAGTCACTGGGGGTGGGGTCAGGTGTGACCTCAGTCACTGGGGGTGGGGTCAGGTGTGACCTCAGTCACCGGGGGTGGGGTCGTTACCTCAGTCACTGGGGTTGGGGGCAGGTGTGACCTCAGTCACTGGGGGTGGGGTCAGATGTGACTTTAGTCACTGGGGGTGGGGTCGTGACCTCAGTCACTGGGGGTGGGTTCAGGTGTGACCTCAGTCACTGGGGGTGAGGTCGTGACCTCAGTCACTGGGGGTGACGGGTCAGGTCACACTGGGTGGGGGGTGGGTCAGGTGTGATTTCATCACTGGGGGGGAGGGGGGTCAGCTGTGACCTCAGACATTGGGAGGGGGGTCAGGTGTCTTAATGCGTTTCAATAGTGTGATGTCGCATCCGCGTTAATGATTTGCACATTTGTTTTGCATTAGTAGTGGATATATGTAACTGTTAAAGTATAGGCCGCTAAAATTATTTGCCACGCTACACTGCGCAACCTACATTTTCCGTCCTGGCTACTTTGCTGTGCTCCCACCTTGTGTGCCCCCGGATTCGGTTTAGAAAATATGGTCACCCGATAACTGAAGAGCTTTGTTGTGCAGGATCCCATCAGAAAGTGGATAAATCTTATATATTATACTAAGAGGTAGAAATAACACAGGTAAAACTTTCGGGTCTCTCAAGAAAGTCGAGTATGATTCCTACCAATAAGAACAAGTTGATATCAGTTTATCCTGACTGTATGCTGACTCTAGGAAACAACAACGCCTGTATAACATGCAAATGACTATGTGCTCCTAAATTTTTATATCGGAATTATTAATCAGGAACCAATCATCATTAATTATGAAAGTAGCCAGGAAATAGGAACAGTAACATTGAAGTGTTTAGGACATCAACTGGAAAAATTGCATTGTTTTGTGAAATTATGTCACTTTACTTATTGAAGGTAATTGAATAAATTCCCCAATCCCATGTTCCCAGTGTGGAGCTGCATTCCAAGGAAGAATGGGTCAGAGAATTGGGCTTGGAGAGTTTAATCCTATCTTTCTTTGAGCGTAGCTCCCTGCTGGGAGTGTGGGATCAGGGAATTTACTCTTGAGCAATGGTTTTGAAAAGAGAACAAAATATGACTCCTATGATATATTTAAATAAAGTCATAGTGGTTGAAAATACCTTGTGTGTTAATTGTGCATTAATTGTGTGTCAATATTGTAGGGGGTGGCGGGTTGGCGCGTGTGCCCAGTCAGTTATGCCCCTGACTGTGAGCGGTTCGAATCGCTCCCACTCCCCTGGGTTCTAGACACCGGACTTAGGTACAGGCGGCGATACAGAAAACTCGAGTAGACAAGTGGTTTGGTGTAAGAAAACCAAGATTTTATTAAACAGAAAATAAAACAGTCTTATGAGAAGTCACTAGTATAAAATACAGGCATACACCAAAAGCTTGATCAGACGTAGGTTTTAATGAGGGTCTTAAAGGAGGAGAGAGAGCTAGAGAGGTAGAGAGGCAGAGAGGTTTAGGGAGGGAATGCCAGAGCTTAGAGCCTAGGCAGATGATGCAACAGTATGCTGATATTACATGCAATGTAACATAGCCATGAAAGGAGGCATACAGCAAAAGCTAATAGCTTTGAAAAGGCCCAGTTTGAAGGTCCTATGTTATCCTGCCTGCCATTTTAGGTACATGGATAGATCAGGGTACAAATTCTGCAGTGCTGTGCATCGTTGGAAGTGCAAGGGGGCAGTACTTCCACCTGCCACGTTGATCATCCAAAAACACAGGAACAGGGTAATTTAAATAATAGGAGCAGTTCTATCGCACCTGTACTGATACAACAGAGGCACCAGCCACAGAGAGGCTGCTTCTCTGAGAAGATTGGCCTGAGGGCAGGTTGGCCCGAAGATGGAGAATAGCCAAAATAAACCCAATAAAAGAAGCGACAGTAAAGGCCCAGCGTGGAGTGAGAGGGGCAGAAGACTAATTTCCAACCACAGATCCATGAGTTGAGAGTCAGGGCAGTTTGTCACAAAGCCCCCGGTACAGGGGCCACTGGATAGAGTGCTTCATGGAACCAGATGTTCAAGAAATAAGAGAAAGAAAGAAAGAAGTTGCATTTACATAGCGCCTTTCCCCACCTCAGGACTTCCCAAAGCGCTTTACGGACAATGCAATACCTTTTGAAGTGTAGTCACTGTTGTAATGTAGGACACGCAGCAGCCGATTTGCACTCGGCAAGCTCACACAGACAGCAATGAAATAAATGACCAGATCATCTGTTGTTTAGGTGTTGGCTGAGGGACAAATGTTAGCCAAGATACTGGGGAGAACGACCCTGATCCACTTTGAATAGTGCCGTAGGGTATTTTACATCCATCCGACGGGGCCTCGGTTTAACGTTTCATCCGAAAGACATGACATTAGAAATTTCATCACATTTGAATCTTATGTCCTGTCAGTGGCTCACTCCAGTATTGTCCCATTTATACATATTGGCCCGGATTTAACGGGGGCCTATGACCGCGTACACACAGCGTGCGTGGTCGTAAATGCCCCGCAAATTCCGGGTTTCCGCATGCGCAGCTGAGAGTCGCTGGCGGAGAGTTGGGCTATTTGCCCAATTACTGTCGAGCGAATGCCCACGAAACTCTTACGCCTGGTAACAGCAGGCATAGAGCCGCCTTTTACCAGCTTAAGGGTTTAAATAAATATTAAAATAATTTTTAAAAATCATTTAAACATTCAAAAATCTTTAACATGTAATGATTTATTTTTATTTAACTGGTGCGTAATTGTGTTTTTTAGGAGATTCCTATTCACGCGTATGGGGATTCCGTACATAAGAACATAAGAGAGAGTAAGATAGATAAGCTAAATACGTGGCTTGAGCAGTGGTGCAAGGGAGAGGGATTTAAATTCTTGAGGCATTGTAACCAGTTCTTGGGGAGGAGTGACCTGTACCAAGGGGACGGTCTACACCTGAACTGTGAGGGAGCCGATGTCCTCGGGGTAATATTTTCTAGGGCGGTTCGGGAGGATTTAAACTAATTTGGCAGGGGGATGGGAACCTAGGTAGTGGAAAAGAGGGAAGTCATATGAAGTTAGAAATAGATGGTAGAAAGGTGAGAAGCAATAAGCAAAGGAGAGAAACACAAAGGGCCAAACTAATTCATAATGAGAGTGTGAAAAAAGCAAGCCTGAAGGCTTTGTATCTTAATGCTAGAAGCATTAGGAACAAGGTGGATGAATTAGTTGTGGAAATAGAGGTAAACAAGTATGATTTGATTGGGATTACAGAAACGTGGCTGCAGGGTGGGCAAGGCTGGGAACTTAACATCCAGGGATATACAATATTTAGGAAGGATCGGCAAAAAGGTAGGGGAGGTGGGGTAGCATTGCTGGTAAAGGAGGGGATTAATGCAATGGAAAGGAAGGATATTAACTCGGATGAAACGGAATCTGTATGGGTAGAAATGAGAAATAGCAAGGGGAGGAAAACGTTAGTGGGTGTGATATATAGGCCTCCAAATAGTAATATGGAGGTGAGGGAAGGCATAAAAAGGGAAATTAGAGAAGCGTGCGATAAGAGCACAGCTGTCATCATGGGTGACTTTAATTTACATATTGATTGGACTACCCAAATTAGTAAAAATTCTGAGGAGGAGGAATTCCTGGAATGTTTTCGGGACGGTTATCTGGACCAATATGTCGAGGAGCCGACTCGAGATCAGGCCATTTTAGACTGGGTATTGTGCAATGAGAAGGGACTTATCAGCAATCTTCTTGTACGAGGCCCCTTGGGTCAGAGCGATCATAATATGATCGAGCTCTCAGTCGAGATGGAGAGTGAGGAAATTGAATCAGGGACTAAGGTCCAGAACTTAAATAAAGGGAATTACGAGGGTATGAGACGGGAATTGGGTAAGATTGATTGGGTGGCGTTTCTGGGGGGATTGACAGTGGATAGACAATGGCAAGCATTCAAAGATAGAATGGAAGAATTCCAGAACATGTTTATACCGGTTTGGCATAAAAATAAACCTAAAAAGGTGACTCAACCGTGGATAACGAGGGAAATTAGGGACAGCATAAAATCAAAAAAAAGGGCATATCAACTGGCAAAAAAAAGCACCAGACCGGAAGATTGGGGGCAGTACAGGATACAGCAAAAGAGGACAAAGGGATTAATCAGGAAGGGGAAAATAGAATACGAAAGTAAACTTGCAGCAAACATAAAGACAGACTGCAAAAGCTTTTATCGGTATATCAGGAGGAAAAGACTGGTAAAATCCCAAGTCGGTCCCTTGCAGTCCGATTCGGGAGAATATATAATGGAGAATAAGGAAATGGCAGACCAATTAAACTCATACTTTGGTTCTGTATTCACAAAGGAGGACACAAATAACCTCCCAGGAATATCGGCAAACATAGGGACTAATGAGAGGGAGGAGCTGACAGAAATTAGTATCTCTAGGGATATGGTGTTGGGTAAGTTGAAGGGACTGAAGGCCGACAAATCCCCGGGGCCTGATAAACTACATCCTAGGGTACTTAAGGAGGTGGCCCTGGAGATAGCAGATGCTCTAAGGATCATCTTCCGGAACTCCATTGACTCGGGAACAGTACCCGTGGATTGGAGGGTAGCTAATGTTACCCCAATATTTAAAAAGGGGGGTAGAGAGAAAGCAGGGAATTATAGACCAGTAAGCCTTACATCGGTTGTGGGCAAAATGCTAGAGTCCATTATTAAGGATAAAATAGCGGAGCACTTGACAAATGGGGAAAGGATCGGACAGAGTCAACATGGATTTACAAAGGGTAAATCGTGTTTGACTAATCTGCTGGAATTTTTTGAGGAAGTAACTGGTAAAATAGATGGGGGAGAGCCAGTGGATGTGGTGTACCTTGACTTCCAGAAAGCCTTCGATAAGGTTCCACACAAAAGATTATCATGCAAAATTAAGGCTCATGGGATTGGGGGCAAAGTATTAACGTGGATAGAGAACTGGCTGGCGGATAGAAAACAGAGAGTTGGAATAAACGGCTCGTTTTCGGAGTGGCAGGCAGTGACCAGCGGGGTGCCGCAAGGATCTGTCCTGGGACCCCAGCTGTTCACAATATATATAAATGATCTGGATCAGGGAATTGGATGCAATATTTCCAAATTCGCTGACGACACTAAACTAGGAGGAGGGGTGGGCTCTGATGAGGATGTCAGGAGGCTACAGTGCGATTTGGACAGGTTGGGGGAATGGGCGGATACGTGGCAGATGCACTATAATGTGGATAAATGCGAGGTTATCCACTTTGGGGGTAAAAACAGGAGGGTGGATTATTATCTAAATGGCAATAGATTGGGAGATGGGGAAGTGCAGAGGGACCTGGGTGTTCTTGTGCACCAGTCACTGAAGGAGAGCATGCAGGTGCAACAGGCGATTAAGAAGGCAAATGGTATGTTGGCCTTCATATCAAGGGGGTTCGAGTATAGGAATAGGGATACCTTACTACAGCTGTACAAGGTGCTGGTGAGACCGCATCTGGAGTATTGTGTACAGTTTTGGTCGCCCCATCTGCGGAAGGATGTTCTTGCCATGGAAAGAGTGCAGCGGCGATTCACCAGGCTGATACCTGGAATGGCGGGAATGACCTACGAGGAGAGATTGAATAGTTTGGGCTTGTACTCACTGGAGTTTAGAAGATTGAGAGGGGATCTCATCGAAACATATAAAATTATGGCAGGCCTGGACAGGCTGAATTCAGAGAGAATGTTTCCAATGGCAGGGGAGCACAGAACCAGGGGCCACAGTCTAAAAATAGCGGGCAAATCATTTAAAACAGAGATGAGGAAGAATTTCTTCACTCAAAGAGTGGTGAGCCTGTGGAATTCCCTGCCACAGAGGGCTGTGAAGGCTAATTCAATAAATATTTTCAAGAGAGAATTGGATATATTTCTGAAGGCTAAGGGGATTAAGGGTTACGGAGAAAAGGCGGGGACGGGGTACTGAACTGGTAAGATCAGCTATGATCTCAGACGAAGATCAGCCATGATCTCATTGAATGGCGGAGCAGGCTCGAAGGGCCGAATGGCCTACTCCTGTTCCTATCTCTATGTACTCTATAAGAAATAGGAGCAGGGGTAGGCCAATCGGCCCCTCGAGCTTGCTCCGCCATTCAATAAGATCATGGCTGATCTGATCCTAACCGCCAATCTACTATCGCAGAACCATCTCCTGAATCTAACAGAATTAGACACACGAAATAGGAGCAGGATCAGGCTACACGGCCCATGGGCCCGCTCCGCTACCCACAGGGCCATGTCCAATCCGAACCTAGACTCATGTCCAAATTCCTGCCCGCTCCCCGTAACCCTTAATTCCCTTTACTTCTAGGAAACTGTCTATTTCTGTTTTAAATTTATGTAATGATGTAGCTTCTACAGCTTTTTGGGGCAGCATACTCATTGGACCTACCACCCTCTGAGTGAAGTAGTTCCTCCTCATCTCAGTTTTGAAAGAGCAGCCCCTTATTCTAAGACTATGCCCCCTAGTTCTAGTTTCACCCATCATCGGGAACATCCTCCCCGTATCCACCCGATCCAACCCCTTCACAATCTTATATGTTTCAATAAGATCGCCTCTCATTCTTCTGAACTCCAATGAGTAGAGTCCCAATCTACTCAACCTCTCTTCATATGTCCATCCCCTCATCCCCGGGATTAACCGAGTGAACCTTCTTTGTACTGACTCGAGAGCAAGTATGTCTTTTCTTAAGTATGGACACCAAAACTGTATGCAGTGTTCCAGGTGCGGTCTCACCAATACCTTGTACAACTGAAGCAATACCTCCCTATTTTTATATTCTATCCCCCTAGCAATGAAAGCCAACATTCCGTTGGCCTTCTTAATCACTTGCTGCACCTGCATACTAACCTTTTGAGTTTCGTGCACCAGGACCCCCAGATCCCTTTGTACTTCAGTACTTTCCAGTTTCTTGCCATTAAGATAATAACTTGCTCTACGATTTTTCCTGCCAAAGTGCATAACCTCACACTTTCCAGTATTGTATTCCATCTGCCAAATCTCTGCCCACTTACTTAGCCTGTCTATGTCCCCTTGAAGGTTTTTTATGTCCTCCTCACTCACTACTTTCCCCCCCATCTTAGTATCATCTGCAAACTTTGATATGTTACACTCGGTCCCCTCCTCCAAATCGTTAATATAGATTGTAAAGAGTTGGGGACCCAGCACTGACCCCTGCGGAACACCACTAGTTACTGATTGCCAGTCTGAGAATGAACCATTTATCCCAACTCTCTGCCTTCTGTTAGATAGCCAATCCTCTATCCATGCCAGAATATTACCCCCAATCCCGTGATTTTTTATCTTAAGCAATAATCTTTTGTGTGGCACCTTGTCAAATGCCTTTTGGAAGTCTAAATACACTACGTCCACTGGTTCCCCTTTATCCACCCTATCTGTTACTTCCTCAAAGAACTCCAGCAAATTTGTCAAACATGACTTCCCCTTCATAAAACCATGCTGACTTTGTCCTATTAAATTATGATTATCCAAATGTCCTGTTACTGTCTCCTTAATAATGGACTCCAAAATTTTACCTACCACAGATGTTAGGCTAACCGGTCTATAGTTTCCAGCCTTCTGTCTACTGCCCTTTTTAAATAAGGGTGTTACATTAGCAGTTTTCCAGTCTGCCGGGACCATTGCCGAGTCCAGGGAGTTTTGGAAAATTATTACCAATGCATCCACAATCCCTACCGCCACTTCCCTCAAGACCCTAGGATGTAAGCCATCAGGTCCAGGTGATTTATCCGCCTTGAGTCCCATTATTTTACCGAGTACCACTTCCTTAGTGATTTTGATCGTGTTTAGCTCCTCCCCCCCTTCAGCCCCCTGTTTGTCCAGTGTTGGGATATTCTTAGTGTCTTCTACTGTAAAGACTGATGTAAAATATTCATTCAGTGTTTTTGCCATCTCCATAGTTCCCACCATTAATTTCCCGGTCTGATCCTCTAAGGGACCAACATTTACTTTAGCCACCCTTTTTCTTTTTATATAACTATAAAAATTCTTACTATCTGTTTTTATATTTTTTGCTAATTTACTTTCATAATCTATCTTCCCTTTCTTAATCAATCTTTTTGTTATTTTTTGCTGTTTATTTAATGTTTTCCCAATCCTCTATCCTCCCACTAGATTTGGCTACCTTATATTCCCTTGTTTTTAGTCGAATACTATCCTTAATTTCTTTACTTAGCCACGGATGGCTGTCTTTTCTTTTACACCCTTTTCTTCTCAGTGGAAAATATATTTTTTGGAAGTTGTAAAATAACTCCTTAAATGTAGACCACTGATCATGTATCGTCTTACCCTTTAATCTATTTTCCCAATCCACTCTACTCAATTCCGCTCTCATACCTTCATAGTCTCCTTTATTCAAGCTTAGCACGCTTGTTTGAGATCCAACCTTCTCACCCTTTAATTGAATATGGAATTCAACCATGTTATGGTCACTCATTCCAAGGGGATCCTTTACTAGGACATTTTTAATTAATCCTGTCTCGTTACACAGGACCAGATCTAAGGTTGCCTGCCCCCTGGTCGGTTCAGTTACATACTGCTCAAGAAACCCATCCCTAATACACTCAATGAACTCATCCTCAAGGCAACCCTGCCCAATTTGATTTGTCCAATTAATATGATAGTTAAAATCCCCCATAATTATAGATGTTCCCTTATTACAAGCCTCAACTATTTCCTGATTGATACTCCATCCAACAGAGTTGCCACAGTTCAGAGGCCTATAGACTACGCCCACTAATGCTTTTTTCCCCTTATTATTCCTTACCTCCACCCAAACTGTTTCATTGTCCTGATCTTTTGACCCAATATCATTTCTCTGTATTACAGTGATTCCTTCCTTTATTAACATAGCCACCCCACCTCCCCTTCCTTCCTGCCTGTCCTTCCTGATCGTTAAATAACCTGGTATGTTTAATTCCCAGGCATTGTCACCCTGCAGCCATGTTTCTGTAATGGCCACAAGATCATACCCATATGTAGTTATTTGTGCCATTAACTCATCTATTTTGTTACGAATGCTACGTGCATTCAGATAGAGAACTTTCAAAGATGTTTTGTGACACTTAGTTCCTGCTTTTGCCCTTTTTATTACTTTACCTTTTACTCCATACCTTCTGCCCCTTCCTGACACGCTCTGGTTTTTAATTTCCCCACTGCTACCTAAGTCTATGACCTTCTCTGTTGTCATTTGTATTATTTGCTCTCTAGGAACCTCCCCCTGACTAGTTAGGTTAAAGCCCTCTCTACAGCCCTAGTTATATGATCCGCCAGGGCTCTAGTCCCAGCACTGGCCAAGTGAAGCCCGTCCCAACGGAACAGCTCCCTCCTGCCCCAGTACTGGTGCCAGTGTCCCAGGAAGCAAAACCCATTTCTCCCACACCAGTCTTTGAGCCACGCATTTAACTCTCTAATTTTATTTGTCCTAGCCAAATTCGCTCGTGGCTCAGGTAATAATCCAGAGATTATTACCCTTGTGGTTCTGCTTTTTAATTTGGCCCCTAGCTGCTCAAACTCCCTCAGCAGAACCTCCTTCCTTGTCCTATCTATGTCGTTGGCACCAACATGGACCACGACAACTGGATCCTCCCCCTCCCACTCCAAGTTTCTCTCCAGTCCAGAGGAGATGTCCTTAACCCTGGCACCGGGCAGGCAACACAGCCTTCGGGACTCTCGCTCTCGGCTGCAGAGAACTCTATCTATCCCCCTAATGATACTATCCCCTACCACTACAACATTTCTTTTAACTCCCCCCACTTGAATGGCCCCCCGCTCCACGGTGCTGTGGCCAGGTTGCTCATCCTCCCCGCAGTCCCTGTTCCCATCCTCACAGGGAGTAAGAGCCTCGAACCTGTTGGACAAGTGCAAGGGCTGCGGCTCCTCCAACACTACCTCCTGGATCCCCGTACCTGCCTCACTTCTAGTCACACCATCCTTACCCTGGCCATGGACTACATCTGAATTAATTAATCTAATTGGTGTGACTACCTCCTGATACACAGAGTCCACGTAACTCTCCCCCTCCCTGATGTGTCTCAGTGTTTGAAGCTCGGACTCCAGCTCTTCAACACGGAGCCGGAATTCCTCGAGCAGCCAACACTTACTGCAAATGTGATCACCGTGAGCATCAATGGTGTCCACCAGCTCCCACATATTGCAGCAGCAACACATCGCCTGATCTCCCATTCTATGTAATTAATTAAATTTATTAATATTATTCTTAAATACCCTCTACCTCGATTCTAGATGGTGAATATCACACCTTAGAAACTATAAACCAAGGAGATTTAAGCTTAAAAAGGGAGAAATACTTACCAACCAATCACTTACCCGCTTTGTGGTGACGTCACATCTTGAATACTTTTTACCTCTCTCCTTCCCTGAGATTGGAGATTGGTACACCTACCTGAGCCTCTGGGGCCTCTTGTAGTCGCTCTGCCGCTCAGCTCCGCCTCCACCCGCTGCCGATGCCGTATATAAATGGAATCGCCACAAGCATAATGGGGATCCCCTTTTTTCATTGGTTTTCCTGGCCCACATAATCCCAGGGACACTTGTGAATGGCGTGCGTCCCCGGGATACATGGGCCTCTATGCAGGCCTCCGCCTCCAGGCCCATGACCGCAAGAGTCTGAAGATACGGAGGCACCAGGTAGGTGCATACGGGAAGCCTCCGATTGCAATTTCAGGTCCACTGTGTAATATTTTATAGCAACTATGCTCTGTTTGTTCCATTATTATTGGTGATGCCCATTTAAACCTTACTGACATGACCTGATTGTAAATGAGAAGTTTTCAACTAAGATGAGCACACATAAGGCAAATCTGGAATTGACAGAAATTAAGTATGTCAGTAAATACAACAACAACTTGCATTTATATAGTGCCTTCAACACCGTAAAACATCCCAAGGTGCTTCACAGGAGTGTTATCAAACAAAATTTGACACCAAGCCATATAATGATATATTAGGACAAGTGACCAAAAAGCTTGATCAAAGAGGTAGGTTTTAAGGAGGGTCTTAAATGAGGAGAGAGAGGTAGAGAGGCGGAGAGGTTTAGGGAGCTTAAATGTAGAGTGGTGTTGGCAGTAGTTGTAGAGAATGAGCAACATAGATCTATCTGGACTCTGACATAGAGACACCTCCCAAACCTGCAACCTCTACCACTTAGAAGGCAAGGGCAGCAGGTACATGGGAACACCACTAGCTCCAAGTTCCCCTCCAAGTCTCACACCATCCTGACTTGGAAATATATCGCTGTTCCTTTATCGTCGCTGGGTCAAGATCCTGGAACTCCCTCCCTAACAATACTCTGGGAGTACCTTCACCATACGGACTGCAGCAGCTCAAGAAGGCGACTCACCACCACCTTCTCAAAGGCAATTAGGGATAGGAAATAAATGCTGGCCGTGCCAGCGACGCCCACATCCCATGAATGAATTAAAAAAATGATGGTGAAACGCAGAGAAGAAAAAACTACTACAGGAGGAAAGGTAGCTGAAAGAAAGAATTAATAGACATTCAATGGAACAGAGAGTCTGGAGGTCGGAGAATGCTCTTCCTTTGTACTCAGAGTGGTATGTGTCCCAGGCACCTTGACATCAGAAATGTTGCATCCCTTTTTGCATTTTTGTGCTTAAAATAGCACTGCAATCCATCCCTGTGATCCTGATAACAGCTTTCACTGTACACCGGGAGAGCAATATGATGTAGTGATACCAGGGTGATCTTCTTTGATGCAGCTCACGAGTAGAAGGTTGCCAGTTGAAGCAGCAGCAGAGTTCATTTCCAACAGGGAGCCAGCAGAGCATAATTGGATTACTGTTCTAGATTGCCAGCTTTATGCTTGAAGGCACCAGGAGGGGGGCAGTCAGTAATAGGTCACTGGCCAGCAAACTGCAACAGCGCCAACTGCACGACAAATAATTGGAAGCTTAACCCCTTCTCGTTCATACATCCAGCCAAAGGTGTTTGAAACGTGTACCCATAAGACAAAGCTTGTGATATAAATGTTTTTTTTATGACAGCAGTCAATTCAGCTTTACCACAGAATAGGTTGTCGAATCAGAACAATTGGTTTGTTTCTTGGAGGTAGACAATGCATTAAAAAATAAATCATAGGCCTGGAATTTCCTCGGAGATACTCTGCTACTGTACCATCACGGCAAGTGCGGCGGAGCAAGTCCCGTTAACGTGCATGAACGGTGTTTCTGCTGCACTTCCAGTGACGTTACGGTGGTGGAGTGGAAACAGCTCCGATAAAATCTCAGGCATAGTATTCCTTCTGCAAACATTGGTTGTGTTAATCTGTATTGTACACAATATTAGCAAACACTGCTATTAGATGCTGTCAGGCATTGTACACGAGAAACCTATCACAGCTTCTCTTTTCAGTTCACTTTAGTAGCTGTATGAAGGGAATGTTGCTGCAATAGTAGTTTGCAGATGCATTATTTTTTATGGTTTCTGTATTCAAGGGGTGCCCATAAATATTTCATGTTGTTTGAGGTTGTGGTATATCAGAGTGCATTGTGAGGGGCATGTTTTAAGACAGTGCTTCCTTTCATTTGCCTGTTTCTGAAGCAATAATACATAATATGTGGTGTGGCCAAAAAGTTGTACACTGAGAGGTGGGCTCGATATGATTTCCTCTGTAAAGGAGAGACACAAAACAGTGAATATCTTTTATCGCTGGTGTATCAGTCAAATACCGTTTCCATCAGTATGTATGTTTTTTAGCTTTTTGGCACAGGAGGAAATGCACCAGCAACTGCAGCTTTGCCCGTCATTCCCCCAATGCATTGTCTCAAGCCATTTTAAAGCTCAGCAAGAAAGAACTTGGATTTCTATAGCGCCTTTCATAACCTCAGGATGTCCCAAAGTGCTTCACATCCAATTAAATAGTTTGATGTGTATTCACTGTCGGAATATAGGGAAACGTGGCAGCCGATTTGAACACAGCAAGGTCCCACAAAAAGCAATGAGATAAATGACCAGGTAATCAGTTTTTTTTTCTGGTGTTGGTTGAGGGACAACTATTAGCTAGGACACCAGGACAAACTGCCCTGCTCAGTGAAAATTGCCATGGGAACTTTTACATTCACCTGACATGGCCTCGGTTCAGCATCTTTCTCCAAAAGATGTCACCTCAACAATGCAGCCCTCCCTCAGTGGTGTAATATAGGCCCAGATATTTACTGGGACGTGTAGTGTATGTACCTTTAAGGGGAGAACTACTTTTTACAGCTCCTGTATACTGTAGTACCGGCAGTTACCACACCTGTATATAACCTTGAGTAGGGATCTGTGCAGTTAGTTTTAGAGTAACCCTCATCCAGTAAACACCTGTTGATTGTTCTCTGCAGTCTCTTGTCTAGTTATTGAAGGACACACAACATCAAGATACACGGATTTAACATTGGCGACGAGAACATTCGAACCTACCTGTAACTCTGCAGAGGGAAATTCCATCATTGCTGTGAATTCTGTTGTGGACGGCTCTTTGACGGGGAGATAGTGAAGAGAATACTGCTATTTCTTCAGAGAGTCCAGAGGCATGGGCGTCGACCGTCCATCAGAGACTCCAGCGAAACGGGCTGGCAACAGGTACGGCGCGGACAATTCCCGCACAGCGGCGGCTAGAGCCGGACGACGGCACGGAAAAAGGCCGAGCGGCATCGACGCTGAGAGGAGAGAGGGTAGAGCGCACAGGGCGCAGCTGGTGTTCAGTGCCGAGCGGCATCGATGGGAAAAGAGAGAGGGTAGAGCACACAGGGCGCAGCCACTGTTAAGGACCGAGCGGCGTCAACGAGAGAGAGAGGCGCGCAGGAAAACGCGCAGAGGGCAGCCGGTGTTCAGGGGGCGAGCAGCGTCAGCGGGGAAGAAAGGAAAGCGCGGGAGACGCCATTTTGAGCCGCAGCGGAGAAGAAGGGAGAGCGCGGGAGACGCCATTTTGAGCCGCAGCGGAGAAGAAGGGAGAGCGCGGAAGACACCATTTTGAGCCAGTCTAACCACACCCAGGGATGCCGAAGAGTGGCAGTGTCACAGCGTTCGACAATGAAGTCGAAGATTGGATGACATATGTCGAACGCATAGAAGTGTACTGCAAGGCGAATGAAGTGCCAGATGACAGGAAAGCGCTGGTATTGTTGAATTCAATGGGTGCAAAAACATATGGCTTACTGCGAAACCTAGTAACCCCAGAGAAGCCAGTGGAAAAGGATTTTGAAAACATAGTGTCAATCCTACAGGACCACTTAGAACCCACACTGCTGCTGATAGCGGAAAGATTTAAGTTTCACAAAAGGAACCAGCATAAAGATGAAAGTAATGCTGAGTTTTTAACGGAACTGCGCAAGCTACCGAAACACTGCCAGTTTGGAATGGGACTAGCAGATACTTTAAGGGACAAGTTTGTGTGTGGGCTTCAAAGTGAAGGAACCCAGAAACGGCTTCTATCAGAAAAGGATCTTACGCTGGACAAGGCTTTCAGCATGGCAGTATCACACGAAGCAGCAGCACAGGCCGCGGCAGAGATACAACGGAGACCACAAGAATATGGCACAAATGAAATGTCATACGGAACAGTGAAGTGCTATCATTGCGGCAGAACAACACACGACCATAAGGATTGCTGGTTCAAGAACCAAGTGTGCAGACAGTGTGGAAAAGTAGGACACATAGCAAGAGTCTGCAGGTCGGAAAAGAAAACCAGCAGCAAGAAATCCCCACAGGAGAAGTACAAGAAGGTACATAAGGTGACGGAGAGTAGTGCAGATGAACAGAAAAGTGATACAGACTCTGGAAGCAAGGAGCTGGGTTGTCTGAAACTACATAATGTGATCAAAACTGAGGATCACCAAACTATCTGGGTCACGCTCAAGATAGCCGGAGTCCAAGTGAAAATGGAATTGGACACAGGATCAGCCCTAACAGTCATAAACCGAAGGGACTACAAGCGGCTATTCTCACATATACCCTTGAGAGATACAAAGATTGTCTTGAAGACGTACACGGGGCAAAAAGTCTACCCCAAAGGTAAAATAACGGTGAACGTTATATATAACGGCAAGGAAACACCAAAAATTGATGTATATGTATTGCCAGATGGAGGACCACCACCACTAGGACGTGAATGGATCTGGAAGATACAGCTAGATTGGCATTCCATACAAGCACTGACTGTAGATGCCAAAAAGGATGATGACATCACACCTGGACGACTGTCAAAAATGCTAACTGACGCACAAGAAGTGTTCCAGGAGGGACTCGGAACACTAAAAGGCATAACAGCGACGATCAAAATAGAGGAAAATGCAAGCCCAAAGTTTTTTAAGGCCAGACCGGTACCTTATGCGATCCGCCCAGCCGTCGAAGCAGAGCAGGAAGGTTTGGAACGTTCAGGAGTACTGTCCAAAGTGGACTGGAGCGAGTGGGCTACACCCATCATTCCTGTAATGAAGAGGTCATTGAGTAATACACCTGGGGAACCAAAGAAGGTTCGCATTTGTGGGGACTTCAAGGTGACAGTGAACCCAGTCCTTCACACTGTACAATATCCGCTTCCGCGGATTGAAGATATTTTCGCCTCGCTATCTGGAGGGAAATGCTTCACTAAGATTGATCTGGCCCAGGCGTACCTGCAAATGGAGGTAGAAGAAGCCTCGAAACAGTACCTCACGATCAACACTCATAAAGGTCTCTACCAATACAACCGGCTGGTGTTCGGGGTAGCATCAGCTCCGGCTATTTGGCAAAGGGCAATGGATCAAGTCCTGCAAGGGATTCCAGGGACCCAGTGTTATTTGGACGACATCCTGGTCACGGGCGAAAATGACAGTGATCACCTCGCCAACCTGGAGCAGGTGCTCACTAGATTGAAGGAATATGGGCTCCGAGCTAATCGCCACAAATGCGAGTTTTTCCAGAAGCAGATCTCGTATTGTGGCCATGTTATTGATGAAGAGGGGTTACATAAGTCCCCTGAAAAGATTGAGGCAGTAGTCAAGGCTCCAGCACCGGAAAATGTGTCACAACTGAGGTCGTTCCTCGGGTTGGTGAACTACTACCATAAGTTCTTGCCGAATTTGTCTACAGTACTACACCCACTGAACAACCTACTGCAAACGGGGGTACCATGGAAGTGGAATGACGAATGTAAACGAGCTTTCCAGAAGTGCAAAGAATTGATCACATCAAAAGAGGTGTTGGCTCATTTCAACCCAGCACTACCAATTCGGTTGGCGTGTGATGCATCACCCTATGGCATTGGAGCGGTGCTGTCGCACAAATTCCCGGACGGCTCGGAGAGGCCAGTAGCCTTTGCGTCTCGGTCACTAACCTCAGCTGAGCGTAACTACGCCCAGATTGACAGGGAGGCCCTCAGCCTAGTGTGGGGAGTGAAAAAGTTCAACCACTATCTGCACGGGCAGAAGTTTACCTTGCTGACTGACCACCAACTACTTGTCTCCATCTTTAATCCAAAGAAGGGCATTCCGGTGATGACTGCGCAACAGCTACAAAGATGGTCTCTTTTTCTAGGGGCGAACCAATATGAAATCGAGTATAAGGGCACGAAACAGCATGGAAACGCTGATGGGCTATCACGCCTGCCACTGCCTACTGCGGAGGAAGCACCAGCAGTGCACCCTGTCGAAATATTTTATTCGACTATAATTGAACGCTTGCCAGTAACTAACGCTGATATAGAGAAGGAGATCCGAAATGACCTGACACTGTCTCGGGTATATGACTTGACGGTGAAGGGATGGCCAACACATGGCGACTCACTGTTGCCAGCATTCTCATCCAGAAGAGAACAGCTGTCAGTATGCCAGGGGACCTTGATGTGTGGATCCCGAGTGGTAATTCCACCCAAGTTAAGGGAGAGAGTGCTCAATCAGCTTCACGAAGGCCATCTGGGAGGGGTGAAAATGAAAAGCCTTGCTAGGGCTTATGTGTGGTGGCCGTGGAACGATCAGCAAGTCGAGGACCTGACAAAGAGCTGCTCAGGATGCCAGAAGGTCCAAAATGCAGCACCACATGCCCCTCTACACCCATGGGAGTGGCCCTCCTCTCCATGGCAACGGGTGCATATTGATGTTGCTGGTCCATTCATGGACTCAATGTTTTTAATAGCTGTGGATGCGCACTCGTAATGGCCTGAGGTGATCAAAATGTCCTCCACCACCACGGAGAAAACTATTGCAGTCCTATGGACCATATTTGCCAGGAACGGCTTGCCAGAGCAGATTTGCTCTGATAACGGACCACAGTTTGTGTCCGAAGAGTTTCGAAGATTTAGGAAAAGGAATGGGGTAAGGCATTACACATCCGCCCCGTATCATCCAGCCACAAATGGATTGGCTGAGAGGTTCGTACAAACCTTTAAAAAAGCAGTAAGGGCCATGTGCGATGACGACATTCCACTGCAGCATAAGGTGGACAATTTCCTGTTAGCCTACAGAAATGCGACACATGCAGTCACCAACCAGACCCCGGCCATGATGTTCTTTAACCGAAGGTTGAGATCTCATCTGGATTTTGTAAAGTCCGCGCCTCAATAATACACGGACTTCGGGAGATCAGTTTAACAGGTACTTTACTGAACAAGAGGCAGCTTGAAACTGAAACTACAGAAGCCTGCTAGGGCCTTTTATACAGGGGTGGTCACTGCCGGTACTGCAGTCTAAGACCAGTTATTCCCTTAAAGGTACATACACAACAATTCCTCCCCTTTTAGATAAACAGTACATAACATTCATTTAACAACTAAATAATAACTAATTACAATTACAATTTTCTCAGTAATATATACATCAACTGAAATAGTCATTTATAAGTTCAGTCTTTGAGGAGGCTTCCTGATCTGGACTGGATAGCGCCTTTCTCGAGTATCCTGTTCTGGCGGTGGAGCCAATTCTGTCTCATTGTCATTGGTTGGTTCGTCAGCTTCCAATACCCCTGCTTCTGAGGTAGACGCAATCTGTACTTCGGGCTCATTACCAGGTGCACATGCTTGTGGTACAGGTTTGGCTTGTTCCTGTGACTCTAGAATCTGGTCAGCATGGCGTCTCACGATGCTCTCTCCAACGTCCACTGTGTACATTAGTGGTCCCTGCTGTGTGCATATCGTGCCTGGCTGCCATTTTTCTGTTCGGTAGTTGCGGGCCAAGACTGGTTGCCCTATCTTGAAGCTCTTGGTTGGCTTCTCATTTATGTGCTGGCACTGCTTATCCTCAACATCTTGTCTTATGTTTGGTTTGAGCAAATCCAAGCGACATCTTAGTCTCCGGTTGAAAAACAGTACGGCTGGAGTTTGGTTGGTTACTGCATGTGTCGCATTCCGGTAAGCAAACAGGAAGTTATCCACCTTGTGTTGCAGTGGTATGTCGTCATTATACATTGCCTTTATGGCCTTTTTAAAGGTCTGAACAAACCTCTCAGCCAATCCATTTGTGGCTGGATGATATGGGGCAGATGTGTTATGTTTCACCCCATTATTCTTCAGGAACCTCCGGAAATCCTCAGACACAAACTGTGGGCCATTGTCAGAACAGATCTGTTCTGGCAACCCATTCCTGGCGAAGATGGTCCTTAGGACTGCAATAGTTTTCTCCGTGGTGGTGGAGGACATTTTAATGACCTCTGGCCATTTCGAATGGGCGTCCACAGCGATTAGAAACATTGAGTCCATAAATGGACCAGCGAAATCAATTGCCCAGAACTTGGTGTCGGGGGCTTGCCGCGCGTGCAAGCCCCCGATGTGCACTTACCCGGCGCGCCGACATCTGAAACCTGGCCCGCAGTGGATTTCCTGTCAGTGGCCCGGTTCTGATGTCGGCGCGCTGTGCTAACCTGACCCAGCGGCGTAGTTAGTGCGATGTGTCAGCTGGGATCAGGTGAGCACTGTTCAGCCAATCAGGGGAGGGGAAACTTCTTTCATAAGTTTGAGAGTAAGAACTGTCAAACTCATGAGAAGTACTGCACCCCAAAACACTACTTAAACTTTAAATAACATTTTAAAAAACATCCCAATCATTAAATTAAGTATAAATAAGTTTTAAAAAATAATTTAAACTATTTTTTTTTGGAAAAAAATAAATTTTTAATAAAAAGGGTCTAAAGCTAAACTTACCTTATTGTAGATTCTTTAAAATAATAAACTGTGGGGAAAAAAAATTCTAAATTGCACTAAAACACCACTTACCAGTAAAAATAAATACTTACGTGTGCTTTTTACAAGCGTAAAGACCGGAGGCCTTTACACATGCTCAAATCCCCCAAAACAAAGGAAATCCAAGACGCACGCGCTGCCCCCTACAGCGCACGCGCTAGCCTCTTCACCTCTTGGGTTGGAGGAGAGGAAATGCCGGTTTTCAGCGCATGCGCTGTGCATGCTGAAAACCGGCATTTCCTCCGGTCAGATGCGTGAGTACCCCTTCCGTACTCGCGCGTTTGGGGAGGAATTACTGCCCCAATGTGTACCCGTTGCCATGGAGATGAGGGCCACTCCCATGGATGTAGCGGGGCCTGTGGTGGAGCGTTTTGGACCTTCTGGCATCCTGTGCATCTCTTGGTCATAGCCTCGATTTCTTTATCGATTGCCGGCCACCACACGAACGCCCTGGCTAGGCTCTTCATTTTTACCCCTCCCAGATGACCCTCAATTCAATTCAATTTTTCAATTCAATTCAATTCAATTTTATTTGTCATATATGCAGCAGACGTGTGTACTGCACAATGAAATGTTGATTTTTACGAGTCCTCCCAACATTGGAATAAATATGGCATAACAATGATAAAAAAGTGAAGCTCATTGAGTACTCTATCTCTCAACTTGGGTGGAATTACCACTCGGGATCCACACATCAAGTTTCCCTGGCACACTGACAGCTGTTCCCTCCTTGGCGAGAATGCTGGCAACAGTGAGTCGCCATATGCTGGCCATCCCTTCACCGTCAAATCATAGACCCGAGAGAGTGTCGGGTCATTTCGGGTTTCCTTCTCAATACTTGCGTTTGTAACAGACAAACATTCGACTATGGTCGCATGGAATATCTCCACAGGGTCCACTGCAGGTGCTTCTTCCGCCGTAGGCAACGGTAGGCGCAACAGCCCATCAGCGTTTCCATGTTGTTTCGTACCTTTGTACTCTATGTCATACTGATGTGCCCCTAGAAAAAGTGACCATCTTTGCAGCCGTTGCGCCGTCATCACCGGAACGCCCTTCTTTGGGTTAAAAATTGAGATCAGGGGTTGATGATCAGTCAGTAGGGTGAATTTCTGCCCGTGCAGATAGTGATTGAACTTCTTCACCCCCCACACCAGGCTGAGGGCCTCCCTGTCAATCTGGGCGTAGTTACACTCGGCTGAGGTTAGCGAGCGCGATGCAAAGGCTATTGGCCTCTCTGAACCGTCACGGAATTTGTGTGACAGCACCGCTCCAATGCCGTAAGGTGACGCATCACATGCCAACTGAATCGGTAGTGTTGGGTTGTAGTGGGCCAATACTTCTTTTGAAGTGATTTGGCATTTACATTCCTGAAAGGCACGCTTACAATCATCACTCCATTTCCATGTTACACCAGTTTGAAGGAGGGCATTCAGTGGGTGCAGAATTGTAGATAAATTCGGCAAGAACTTATGGTAGTAGTTCACCAACCCGAGGAACGACCTCAGTTGCGACACATTCTCTGGTGCTGGAGCCTTGACTGCAGCCTCAATCTTGTCCGGCGACTTATGCAACCCTTCCTCATCAATCATGTGGCCACAATACGAGATTTGTCTCCTGAAGAACTCGCATTTGGTACGGTTGGCTCGTAGCCCATATTTCTGCAATCTCGTGAGCACCTGTTCCAGGTTGGCAAGGTGTTCATTGTCATTTTCGCCCGTAACCAGGATGTCGTCCAAATAACACTGGGTCCCCGGGACCCCATGCAGGACTTGTTCCATTGCCCTCTGCCACATAGCCGGGGCCGATGCTACCCCAAGTACCAGTCGATTGTACTGGTAAAGGCCTTTGTGAGTGTTTATCGTGTGGTATTTCCTAAATGCTTCTTCCACCTCCATTTGTAGATATGCTTGAGCCAGGTCAATCTTTGTAAAACATTTCCCTCCAGATAGTGAGGCGAAAATATCTTCTATCCGCGGAGGCTGTACTGTGTGCAGGACTGGGTTCACAGTCACCTTGAAGTCCCCACAGATGCAAACCTTCCTTGGCTCCCCAGGCGTGCTGCTCAATGCTTTCTTCATTACAGGAACGATGGGTGTGGCCCACTCGCTCCAGTCCACCTTAGACAGCACCCCCGAACGCTCCAGACTCCCCAGTTCAGCTTCCACAGCTGGGCGGATCGCGTACGGCACCGGTCTGGCCTTGAAAAATTTTGGGGTTGCGTTATCCTCAATCTTTATGGTTGCCTTTACTCCTTTTAGAGTCCCAAGTCCTTGTTGGAACACCTCTTCCGCGTCAGATAGAATTTGTGACAGACGTCCAGGTGCGACGTCATCATCTTTTTTGTCAGTCACAGTTAGTGCCAGAATGGAATGCCAATCCAATTGTAGTCTTCGGATCCATTCACGTCCCAATAATGGTGGTCCTCCATCTCGTAGCATATACATGTATAGTTTCTGTGTTTCCTTTCCGTTATATTCAACTGGCACCCTTATTTTTCCTCTGGGGTAGACCTTTTGCCCCGTGTATGTCTTCAATACAATGGACGTGTCCTTTAAGGGTATGTTTGAGAATAGCCGCACATAGTCTCGTCGATTCATGTCAGTTAGGGCTGATCCTGTGTCCAATTCCATCTTCACTGGGGACCCTGCTATCATGAGGGTGATCCAAACGGTTCGGTGATCTTCTTTTGCGATCCCGTTGTGTAACTTTAAACAACTTAGTCGCCTGCTCCCGGAGTCCTTATCACTCTCCTGATCTTCTGAACTACTATCTGTCAGTTTCTTTACTTTCCTGTACTGTTCCTTAGTAGTTCTTGTCGTGTTCGTCTTCTTTCCCGACCTGCAGACTCTTGCTATATGTCCCATTTTCCCGCATTGCCTGCATATTTTGTCTTTAAACCAGCAGTCCTTCTGCTCATGGGTTGTTCTGCCGCAGCGATAGCACTTTTCGGCTCCATACTCCATTTCATTAGTGCTGTATTCTTGTGGTTTCTGTTGTATTTCCACAGCTCCCCGTGCTGCTGCTTCGTAGGATACTGCCACGCTGAAAGCCTGTTCTAGCGTCAGGTCCTTTTTTGAAAGTAGTCGTTTCTGGGTTCCTTCACTCTGGAGCCCGCAGACAAACTTATCCCGTAAGGTGTCTGCCAGTCCTGCTTCGAACTGGCAGTGCTTTGATAACTTGCGTAGTTCCGTAAGATAGTCAGCATTGCTCTCATCTTTGTGTTGGTTTCTTTTATGGAACTTGAATCTTTCTGCTATCGGCAGTGGTGTAGGGCTTAGGTGTTCCTGTAAGATATGAACAATCTCCTCAAAGCTTTTCTCCATTGGTTTAGCTGGGGTAATTAAATTCCGCAATAGGCCGTACGTACTCGCACCCATCAGATTTAATAATACCGGCGCCCTCTTTCCATCAGCCACCTCATTTGCCTTGCAGTACACTTCAATTCTTTCCACATACGTGGTCCAGTCTTCTACCTCGTTGTCGAAAGCAGTGATACTGCCACTTTTTGGCATCTTGGGCGATTTAAAATGGCGCCTCCTGCGCTTTTGCTTCTTCCCCAATGGAATAAAATGGCGCCTCCCGCGCTTTTGCTTCTTCCCCAACGGGATAAAATGGCGCCTCCCGCGCTTTTGCTTCTTCCCCTTACTGCCACGCTGCTCCTAGCGTTCTACGGGGTAATGGCGGCGACCCGCAGCTTCGGCGCGCCTCGCTTTCCTTCCCCCCCATTTAGTTTCTCTCCGCTGTCCTGTTCTCGAGCACCGACCGCGCCCTGTGCGCTCCACCCTCTCTTGTTTTCTTTTCCCGGTGACGCTGTGCGGCCCGATTTGTAGAGCCGCTCGATCGAGCTTGAGCCCACCGCAGTCCGGAAGGGTCAGCGCGCTACCTGCTACCAGCACGATTCGCTGGAACCACAGTCTCTCCCGCAATTCTCCAAACACCGATGGATTCTTTGGGCGGTTGCCCTCAGTCGACGCCCGTTGCTCAGACTACGACCTTCCAGGACCTTCCTTTCAGGCGAGATCCCCGTGAGATGATGCCACACTGCAGGTGAGTTCGAACTTACTCGTCGCCACTGTAAAGTCCGCGCCTCAATAATACATGGACTTCGGGAGAACAGTTTAACAGGTACTTTACTGAACAAGAGGCAGCTTGAAACTGAAACTACAGAAGCCTGCTCGGGCCTTTTATACAGGGGTGGTCACTGCCGGTACTGCAGTCTAAGACCAGTTATTCCCTTAAAGGTACATACACAACAGATTTGCTCAGACCAAATGTACGAACAGATGTTGAGAATAAGCAATTCCAGCACATCAATGAGAAGCCGACAAGGAGCTTCAATGTAGGGCAACCAGTCTTGGCCCGCGACTACCGAACAGAGAAATGGCAACCAGGAACGATATGCACACGGCAGGGGCCACTAATGTACACAGTGGATGTTGGGGAGAACATTGTGAGACGCCATGTTGACCAGATTCTAGAGTCACAGGAACGAGTCAACCCCATGTCTCGCGTACCTGGTGATGAACCCGACATACAGGTGGCATCTACCCCAGAAACAGTAGCATCGGAAGCTGATGAACCAACCGACGACAGGGGACCAGAATCGCCTCCACACCAAGAGCAAGACACTCGGAAGGCGCTATCCAGAAAAGATCAAGAAGCCTCCCCAAAGACTGAATTTATAAATAGACTATTTTCAGTTAATGTTGCATGTTAAAAGTGTTAATTGTAATTAGTTGATATTTAATTGTTAAATGAATGTTATGGTACTGTTAATCTAAAAGGGGAGGAATTGTAGTGTATGTACCTTTAAGGGGAGAACTACTTTTTACAGCTCCTGTATACTGTCGTACCGGCAGTGACCACACCTGTATATAATCCTAAGTAGGGATCTGTGCAGTTAGTTTTAGAGTAACCCTCATCCAATAAACACCTGTTGATTGTTCTCTGCAGTCTCTTGTCTAGTTATTGAAGGACCCACAACATCAAGATACATGGATTTAACAGGGTGGTTTTTGTGAGCGGGAGAAGAGGAGGTTTGTTCAGGCGGGTTTCCCTGTTTTGACTCCACAGCATGCATCATTGTTTTCGAGCAGGTTCCCCGTCCGGAAGCGAACCTGATTGACAGGCTTGGCTCCCCTGACAGGCAGGGAAGGCTCTGGAGGAGGCCACATTCCCAGGAGCAGGTAGGGGTCCTGCAGCTGCGTTACGGGGAGAGTGTGTGGGTGGTCCGGATCTTAGTGGGGGTGGGGCGCGGATGGTCGCCAATACCTGGGGGATAGGGGGTGGTCGGATTCCAGGGGGAGGGGCGAGGGGTTTATACCAAGACTTATTATAATATTTAAATGGCCAACTCGCTTCCTGTGAGCGGGTTGGTTGCTTGCCCTCACCCTCTCCCCCAACCCCCCGCCCCACCTCCGTTAAAACCGGAAGTGGGCGGGTTGGAGTCGGGTTTGAGATTTTAAAAATTTTAACCTTCCTCCCGACCCCAGCCCACCCATCTTTTGTGGGTAAAATTATCCCCAAAGTGTCAGCCCAGATTATGCTTTGAAGTCTCTGGAGTGCAGCTTAAACCTTTATCCTTCTACCTCAGAGGCGAGAGTGCTACCACCGAGCCAAGGCTGACACTGTAGTGTCCGTGTGTTGATAAAGACACTGAAGACAGGAGTTGGTTCATAGGTGTTTACTAAGCAAAGTCTGGGGGGGGTTCTAACGGATATACACAATATACAGGCTTATATAGCCCGAGTGGCCAGCTGCATTACAGCACACCTGGGGCTCTTAAAGGCACATACACTACAATTCCTCCCCTTTTAGCTAACCAGTACATCATATTTTAAGTAATTATTAATTACATGTTATAAGAAAAATAATATACACATTGCTGTAGTTAATTAATTATAAGTCAGTCTCTCAGGAGGCTTCCTGACTCGGTCCGGATAACGCCTCGGGGGTGTAGTAGTTTCTGGTGGTGTAGTAGGTTCTTTTGGCAAGGCTGATTCGGCTTGAATGCCAGTGTCGGGTTCATCGGGTTCCAGTATCACCGGATCGAAGGTAGATATGGGTATCTCTACTTCATCGTTAGACGTATAGAGTTGTGGTGTAGGTTGTCACTTTTTGGATGACTTTATGATTTGGTCAGCATGGCGTCTTATTATGCTTTCTCCAATGTCCACGGTATACATCAGTGGTCCTAGTCGTGTGCAGATAGTTCCAGGCTGCCATTTCTCGGTACGGTAGTCCCAGGCCAAAACTTGTTGACCTATCTGGAAGGTCCTAGTTGGCCTTTCATTCATGCCTTGAAACTGCCGGTTCTCCACGTCCCTTCTGATGTTAGGCTTGACCAAATCCAGCCGGCATCTTAGGTTTCTATTGAAGAACATCATGGCGGGAGTTTGGTTGGTAACCATATGTGTTGCATTCCTGTATGCGAATAAGAAGTTATCCACCTTGTGCTGAAGTTTTATGTCTTCATTACCCATGGCCTTTATGGCCTTCTTGAAGGTCTGGACAAACCTTTCAGCCAATCCATTGGTGGTGGGATGGTATGGGGCGGACGTGTAGTGCTTAACCCCATTGTTTTTTTAAGAACTTTCTGAATTCTTCGGACACAAATTGCGGTCCATTATCAGAACATATCTGTTCCGGCAGCCCATTCCTGGCAAATATGGTCCTTAATACTGTGATGGTTTTTTCCGTGGTGGTGGAGGACATCTTTATTACCTCCGGCCACTTGGAGTGTGCATCAACCGCGATTAAGAACATTGAGTCCATAAATGGACCAGCAAAGTCGATGTGCACCCTTTGCCAGGGAGATGAGGGCCACTCCCATGGATGTAGAGGGGCTTGTGGTGGAGCGTTTTGGACCTTCTGGCATCCTAGGCAGCTCTTGGTCATTTCTTCGATGTCTCCATCGATACCTGGCCACCATACAAATGCCCTAGCTATGTTCTTCATTTTCACTCCACCCAGATGCCCCTCGTGAAGCTCCTTTAGCACTTTATCCTGGAGTTTGGGTGGAATCACCACTCTGGATCCACACATCAAGGTTCCTCGGCACACTGACAGCTGTTCTCTTCTTTGCGAGAATGCTGGCAACAGTGGTTCGCCATGTGCTGGCCATCCCTTCACTGTTAAATCGTAGACCCGTGAGAGAGTCGGGTCATTTCTCGTCTACCTTTCAATGGCAGAATTTGTTACTGGTAGACATTCCACTATGGTTGAGTGGAACATCTCTACTGGGTCTACTGTAGGTGCCTCTTCTACCGTTGGCAACGGTAGGCGCGATAAACCGTCAGCATTCCCATGCTGTTTTGATCCTTTGTATTCTATGTTGTATTGGTGTGCCCCTAGAAAAAGGGACCACCTCTGTAGCCTTTGCGCTGTCATAATGGGAACACCCTTTTTAGGGTTGAATATGGAGATGAGGGGTTGATGGTCAGTCAACAAGGTAAATTTTTGTCCGTGTAGGTAATGGTTGAATTTCTTCACTCCCCATACCAGGCTGAGTGCTTCCCTGTCGATTTGGGCATAGTTACGCTCAGCTGAGTTTAATGAGCGTGACGCAAAAGCTATCGGCCGTTCTGAGCCATCAGGGAATTTATGGGATAATACTGCTCCTATGCCATAAGGGGATGCATCGCACGCCAGTCTGATTGGCAGTGATGGGTTTTAATGAGGCAAAACTTCTTCGGATGTGATTAAGTCTTTGCATTCATGGAGGGCACGTTTACAGTCTTCGTTCCATTTCCAAATCACTCCTGTTTGTAGAAGTTCATTAAGAGGGTGTAGAAGAATTGATAAGTTCGGTAAAAATTTATGATAGTAATTTATTAATCCCAGGAACGACCTTAATTGTGAAACATTTTCAGGTGCTAGGGCTTTTATGACCGCTTCAATTTTTTCAGGTGACTTATGCAACCCTTCCTTATTAATTATGTGGCCACAATATGATATCTGATTTTGGAAAAATTCGCACTTGGGGCGATTTGCTCGTAGGCCCCGTTATTTCAGCCTAGTGAGCACCTGCTCCAAATTGGCAAGGTGCTCATTGTCGTTTTCTCCTGTTATAAGGATGTCGTCTAGGTAGCATTGAGTCCCCGGAATCCCTTGCAGGACTTGCTCCATAGCTCTTTGCCAGATAGCTGGAGCTGATGCTACTCCAAAAACCAGTCGATTGTACTGGTACAGGCCTTTGTGTGTGTTTATCGTGAGATACTTTTTAGAGGCCTCCTCAACCTCCACCTGTAGATATGCCTGTGCCAAGTCAATTTTGGTGAAACGTTTCCCTCCGGATAGTGAGGCGAAAATATCTTCTATCCTCGGAAGAGGATACTGTACTGTGTGAAGGACCGGGTTAACAGTCACCTTGAAGTCTCCACAGATGCGAATTTTTCTCTGTTCTTCAGATTTATCATTATTCTGTAGGAACGGAGGTTCCTATCCGAATAATGAAGTCCAACGCAGTGAAACGAAATAATCAAGCTTTAATATACAAACAACTTTAACTAATAAAACTACAAGAGCAGATGTAAGCAGGTCTGTCCAGTTTCACAGCCTGTCCAAGACTGCCACTGAATACTGGAACCCGACGTCATGACGTCATCACGTTCTCCGCGCCAACTGGGGGTCACGTGATCGGCGTCATGACGTCATCACGCGGAAATACAAGAAACTACACACAGCTTAAAGGTGCAGTCCTCAACTGCACTACAGAGTAGTTAAAGGAATGATTATTGTTCAGTGTCTCTTGGTGGCTCCGCCACAGGCGCCCCCCCAGAATTCTCTTTAACAGACAGCATCAAACGAGCAGGAGGTTTAATGATTCTGCCCGAACGACTACGAACTTCAGATGGTGGAACGTTGGAAGATGAGCCAATACTTGGTTGTGTCTGAAGCGGTACATCTGGGGTGGAGGAAACAGTAGCAGGAGGTGTAGACAAGGATGAAGCTGAAGCAGGCAATTTAATAGTAGACTGCTGCATAATTGGTCTAGCAGCCAACGGTGGTCGTCCACGACGAGGTGGCTGAGCAACAACCACTGGTTCACTCCGATCCAGATGGGCTGGTTTAAGTCGGTCGATGGAGATGGTATCAGACTTACCTCCTACTTCGACCGTAAAATATTTCTCTCCCGCAGCGATGACACGAAACGGTCCAGCATAAGGTGGTCTGAGTGTATCTCTATGAGCATCCTGCCGAATAAAAACATAATCGGAACTCATAAGTTCTGCCGGAACATGAGGCCTCTGTAGGTTGTGATGCGAGGTTGGAATAGGCAGGAAATTCTTTGCCACCTCCTGATGCTGAAGGAGCTGCTGAGCAGGCGACCACGATTCTGTATGTGGAGGGAGGAAATCCCCTGGTACTCGAAGTGCTTGACCGTAGACTAACTCAGCCGATGAAGCCTGGAGGTCATCTTTGGGGGCTGTACAAAGGCCTAGCATCACCCAAGGGAGTCTATCCACCCAGTTGGAACCACGCAAGCTGGCACGGAGGGACGCCTTTAGAGACCGATGAAACCTCTCACATAAGCCATTTGTTTGCGGATGGTAAGCGGTGGTATGGTGCAGCTTGGTACCCAAGCCCTGTGCAACTGCATTCCACAACTCTGACGTAAATTGTGGACCTCGGTCAGAGGAGATATCAGATGGCACTCCAAACCGGGTCACCCACGACGAAATGAACGCCCTGGATACGTCCGCTGTGGTAGTAGCAACCAAGGGAATCGCCTCTGGCCACCTGGTAGTACGGTCCACTATTGTCAGGAGATGCATAAAACCCCGCGAAATGGGGAGGGGGCCCACTAAGTCCACATGTACATGGTCAAACCGGCGTTCAGGCACTGGAAAAATGGTCACTGGAGCCTTAACGTGACGGTGGACCTTTGATTTTTGACAGTCCACGCAATTGTTTGTCCAGTCCCGAACGTCTAAATGCATTCCCTTCCAAACAAATTTACGGGACATAAGTCGTTGTGAAGCTTGCATCCCCGGGTGTGATAAGCCATGTATAACCTGAAAAATCTTCTTACGCCATTCGACTGGCACAATGGGCCGGGGCACTCCCATGGATATGTCACACAAGAGTGTGGTTCCTGCTGATTGGAACATAACATCGGCTACCTGCAAGCTGGAAGGCATGGTCCGATATGCCTGAACTTCAGGATCCGCCAGCTGTTCTTTCGCCAACCCGACGAAATCGATTCCCAGGTGAATTGCCTGGACTGGGGCACGCGAAAGGCAATCAGCCACAAGATTATCTTTGCCAGACACATGTCGTAAATCCGTCGTAAATTCAGATATAAATGTAAGGTGGCGCTGTTGCCGGGCTGACCATGGCTCCGCCGTTTTGGCCATTGCAAAAGTGAGCGGTTTATGGTCCACAAATACAGTAAACGGACGCCCTTCTAGGAGAAAACGAAAATGCCGGATGGCCAAAAACAAGGCCAGCAACTCCCTATCAAAAGTGCTATATTTTCGCTCATTTTTACGCAGTTGGCGGCTAAAAAAGGCCAATGGCTGCCAAGTCCCGTCAACCCATTGTTCCTGAACTGCCCCGATGGCGTAATCGGAGGCATCGGTAGTAAGGGCGATGGTCGCGCCCGGGAGTGGGTGTGCAAGCATAGTTGCATCTGCCAATGCCGCCTTGGTGTCCAGGAATGCCTGGTCCATCTGTGGTGTCCAAATGATAACATCTTTACCCGACTTCCCTTTAAGTGCTTCGCACAGTGGCTGCATTAATTGGGCTGCCTTGGGGACAAAACGATGATAAAAATTTACCATCCCCAGGAACTCCTGAAGAGATTTAAGTATATGAGGCCGCGGGAATGCCGTAACTGCCTCTACCTTAGTGGCCAGTGGGACGGCACCTTCTGAGGTGATCCTTTGCCCCAGAAAGTCAATGCTGGTTAACCCAAACTGGCATTTGGCTAGATTTATGATGAGGCCATGTTGGCTGAGACGGGCAAAGAGTGTACGTAAATGAGCCATGTGCTCTTCCTTATCCTTACTAGCAATGAGAATATCATCCAAGTAAATAAAAATGAAAGGAAGGTCCCGTAACACAGAGTCCATAAGTCGCTGAAAAGCCTGAGCTGCATTTTTCAATCCAAACAGCATGCGAAGGAACTCAAAAAGGCCAAACGGTGTGATGACTGCCGTTTTGGGGATGTCTTGAGGGTGCACAGGAACTTGGTGATATCCACGAACGAGATCTACTTTGGAAAATATTGAGTTGCCAGCCAAATGAGCCGAAAAATCTTGTATATGCGGTATTGGATACCTATCCGGCATAGTGGTTTCGTTAAGGCATCTGTAATCCCCACAAGGCCTCCATCCGCCACCTGGTTTAGGTACAATGTGTAGTGGGGAAGACCAAGGACTATCGGAGCGTCGGACAATCCCAAGGCGCTCCATAATCTGAAACTCTGCCTTTGCGGCTATAAGCTTTCCGGGTTCCAATCTTCGTGCCCGAGCGTAAACAGGCGATCCCGTTGTGGTGATACAATGCACCACACCGTGCTTCGCGACTGCTGCCGAGAATGTAGGCCTGGTGAGCCCCGGGAATTCGCCAAGTAGGCGCCTAAACCCTTCCTGCGATGGAACCGCACAAGCAACCGACCAGGAGACAGCAGTACTGCGGTGTATTTGTCAGCCCCTGTCTTCTTCATCGAAGTTTGTGAGCCTGCTGGAGATTTTTTTTCAACAAAACTGCAGGGAGGACGGCAGCGTCGAGCCTTGGCGCCAAAACGGGCGTGGTACACACACCAGCCTGCTGGAGGAGGGCTGGACTTTGTTCGCATAGGGGAAAGACGCCTAGTGGCTGCGCAACTCTGCTGTGTGACCATAAAAGTCTTATCTGCCTCTGCAGCCAGCTCGGCACAGTCCGTAATCGTAGAACTGGCCAAGGCTGCCTGAACTGGCTCGGGTAGCTGGCAGAGGAAGAGCTCTCGAAATAAAAAACATTGGGGCTCCGAACCCAAAAGCGTGAGCATTTGGCTCATCAATTCTGATGGTTTTGAGTCCCCAAGACCGGGCATAGCGATAAGCCTGCGTGCACGCTCCGACTTAGTTAAACCAAACACCTGTAGTAAACGATCTTTTAAAGCTTCATACTTGCCCTCTGCCGGTGGATTCCCCAGGATGCTGACGACCCGTGAAGCCGTGGCGCTGTCCAAAGCGGAAACCACGTAATAATAACGGGTTGAATCCGTTGTAATGTCCCGGATAGCAAACTGGGCTTCTGCCTGGAAAAACCATGCTGCTGGTTGCTGTTCCCAGAACTGCGGCAATTTAAGGGCAACGGCGTTCGTGTTCATTGTAAGTATCTCGAAGAAAGTTGTCCAACGAGCTCGGGGTCACCAATGTAGGAACGGAGGTTCCTATCCGAATAATGAAGTCCAACGCAGTGAAACGAAATAATCAAGCTTTAATATGCAAACAACTTTAACTAATAAAACTACAAGAGCAGATGTAAGCAGGTCTGTCCAGTTTCACAGCCTCTCCAAGACTGCCACTAAGTACTGGAACCCGACGTCATGACGTCATCACGTTCTCCGCGCTAACTGGGGGTCACGTGATCGGCGTCATGACGTCATCACGCGGAAATACAAGAAACTACACACAGCTTAAAGGTGCAGTCCTCAACTGCACTACAGAGTAGTTAAAGGAATGATTATTGTTCAGTGTCTCTTGGTGGCTCCGCCACAATTCAATGCTTTTTTCATGACTGGAAAGATGGGCGTTGCCCACTCGCTCCAATCTATTTTGGATAATACGCCTGCCTTTTCCAAATTCTCCAGCTCTGCCTCGACTGCTGGACGAATTGAGTATGGCACCGGTCTTGCCTTAAAAAATTTGGGAATTGCTGCATCTTCCACTTTTATTGAGGCGGTGATGCCTTTCAAGGTTTCTAGTTTCTCTTGAAACACTTCTTTGGCGTTGGCCAAGATGTCTTTTAATTGTTCAGGTATGATGTCATTATTGTTTATTTTCTTACTGGTCACCGTCAGTGCCTGAATGGAGTGCCAGTCTAAACGTATCTTTCTGACCCATTCACGTCCCAACAACGGTGGACCACCATTTTGTAGAATGTATAAATACAACTTTTGTATTTCTTTGCCGTTGTATACAACAGGCACCCTTATTTTTCCTTTGGGGTATACTTTCTGCCCCGTATATGTTTTTAAGATAATGGATGTGTCTTTTAGAGGTATATGCGAAAATAGCCTCTCGTAGTCCCGTCGATTTATTACGGTTAGAGCTGATCCTGTATCTAGCTCTATTTTAACAGGGGACCCTGCTATCGTGAGGGTAACCCAAATGGTTTGGTAATCATCTTTGGCAAGTACATTATGTAATTTGAGACAGCTTAGTCTCTTGTTTTCGGAGTCGCTATCGCTCTTCTGGTCTTCGGAGCTACTGTCCGTCATCATTTGTACCTTCCTGTACTTTCCTTTATTGATTTTTTTTTTCTGTCTGTGGATTTATTTTGTCCAGATCGGCATACCCGTGCAATGTGTCCAATCTTTCCACATTGCCTGCATACTTTGTCCTTGAACCAGCAGTCCTTCTGGTTATGGGTGGATCTGCCGCAGCGATAACATCTTTCGAAACCCTGTGTCATTTCATGGGTGCCGAAGTCCTGTGTCTTTTGTTGTATCTCTGCAGCTCCTCTTGCTGCTGCTTCGTATGATACAGCCATACTGAAAGCTTTGTCCAATGTTGAATCTTTTTCAGATAACAGCCTTTTTTGTGTTCCTTCACTTAAGAGACCGCAAACAAATTTGTCTCGAAGATAATCTGCTAGTCCTGCCCCGAATTGGCAGTACTTTGATAGCTTTCTGAATTCGGTTAGGTAATCAGCGTTACTTTCATTCTTGTGTTGATTTTTCTTGAAGAATTTGAATCGTTCCACTATCAGCAGCGGTGTTGGGTTTAAGTGCTCCTGCAGGGTATCAACAATTTCTTTAAAATTCTTGTCCTTTGGTTTGGCTGGAGTGATTAAATTTTGTAACAGCCCGTATGCCTTTGCGCCCATTAGGTTCAGCAGTACTGAAGCTTTTTTTTCATCTTCTATTCCATTTGCAGCGCAATATACCTCTACTCTTTCCATGTATGTGGTCCAATCCTCTATTTCGCTATCAAAAGCATCAATATTGCCAGACTTAGTCATTTCAGAAAAGATATGGCGCTTCCCGTGCTTTTCTTTCTTTTCAGCAGCAAAGGTATGGCGCTTCCTGCGCTTTCCCGCCGCTGCTGCCGATGACAACGCTGTTTCCGCGGTTTCCGTTCTTTGTTTAGTTTTTTTTTTAATTTTATTTGTTTACAGTTGGAGACTCGTTCCCGCCGGACTTTCTCTGCAGGTCTGAACGCTGACCTGCTTGCCGCTCCGGCCATCTCCCAAGTGCTCCCTCCCAGTCCGTTATTGCTTGCCTCCGATTTCACTGCCTGTCTCAGCTGTAGAGCCAGCTGCTGGAGCCCCAGCCTGACGCCCAGGAAGGATTAGCGCAGTACCTGCCACCAGCTTGGCCAGCTGGTGAAACCACAGCTTCTCTCACTTTCTTGAGTCTTCTGGACGCCCGAGGAATCGATGTCCTTGAGGTGCTGCCGAATTGCAGGTAAGTCCGTTTCCACTTCGTCGCCACTGTAGTGTCCGTGTGTTGATAAAGACACTGAAGACAGGAGTTGGTTCATAGGTGTTTACTAAGCAAAGTCTGGGGGGGGGTTCTAACGGAGATACACAATATACAGGCTTCTATAGCCCGAGTGGCCATTACCGGCATTACAGCACACCTGGGGCTCTTAAAGGCACATACACTACAGACACCAAGAGTGAATGAGCACCAAATGTTGTTGGATTGCTTGGCCTCTATTGTGTTAGTACTCTCAGTCTGGCTCTGCCATGCTAATGTTGAAACAAGAATTCACATCTCTAAATCCTGTCAGTTTTAAACTGCACCAATCCTCTATAAAATTCAAAACTTAGCAAAAAAAATCTGAAAAAAGATCATGGCCCCTTTATCCAGTGTTTGTGTTCTATCCTCCTGATTGAATGCTGCAAAAGAATGGCCACGGGGGCAAAAGAATAGCTTTGCCTCTTGGGCTAAAACCTTGCTTGTATCTAATTAAAAGCGTTTGTGTGGGTTAGAAGTTGTAATGACAATCTTAAGGGCCAAATTAATTCTCCCAACCAGGTGGAAATGATGCGGGAGGGGGAGGATTCACAATGCAAACCCGCCGCGTTCCCTCCCCCCCCCATTTTTGCTTACCTAACTTCAGGCACGGGAAGGCCGCCTTCCCCATAGCAGCGGGGGCCTAATTTAAAAAGCAGCCTGGCCAAACTGATCTATTCATACCAAGTGCTAGCAACCGCTGTGGTGAGATAGAGTGCTTGAGTGCTGGTATTTAAAAATGGCAACACGGTAACACCAACCCTTTTTTTTCATGCTATGAGTATTAGAGCTGATTTATCTCAATACAATACAGGAAACTTTGTGCTATCCGGCACCGACGGGACCGAGCTGTTGCCGTTCCCTCAAAACTGCCGGACACTCCAGCGCTAATGTTGAAGCATACGGAGCTTTTCAGCTCCGTATCTGGCAACAAACACTGTTGCTTAGCAACAGCTTCTAAACAGTCGGCCATACCTTGGAAGCGTCTCTGTCACTTAGCAACAGCTTCAGAGAGACTTTGCAGAGACTGACTGTTGAAAAAAAAGCCACGAGAAGAAAAAAAACCTAACAAAACGGCTCCTGATTTTTGCCGGTGGCTCGAGCTTGCCGGACATTTAGCTTCCGGATAACACAAAGTTTCCTGAATATTACAACTGACTCTACATCTCAATGTGTTATGAATATTACTCTCTATGACGACTTTTCTGATCCTGTCTCCATCAATAACCTGAACCACCGGGCAGGATCTTAATGGGAATGCTGAGGAAGGTAAGCAGCTGTGAAATCAGTTTTGTACATGGCAGGAAAACTGGTAAAATAAGAAGCTTTCGCAAGCTGCCAATGACATATTATGACTGCCTTGCACTAACAAGGTGATTTTAACTTCTCACATTAGTGGATGCTCCATGAATGATAAGGTCATTCCGTCCATCGAGCCTTCTTATTCTAATGGGCCAGGTACAATTTGTGCTGTCATGGACTCCCTCTGTAATTCATTTATTTAATCGCCTGAGAGAGGTGACTAACTAATGGTAACAAATCCAAGAGGAGAAAATCCCCATAGACAACCCAGGGGTTGGAAAAAAAACACCCTGACGAATCTCACTTGATAGATGACATTGCTAGTTCCAACAGGCTTAGAGGTACGATTGTCCTGGAAGTTTCAGTCTCCGCACTTATCATAATCTGCTCTTCTTTACACAAGTGACAATTTGATTATCTTTTTGCATCTGACATAAACTAGATCTCTCTCACAGGCACAGAAAATCTACAGGATTGTTTATGTGACTGGAAGCCTGTGTCCAGTGGTGTACCGCAGGGATCGGTGCTGGGTCCTTTGCTGTTTGTAGTGTACATTAATGATTTAGATATGAATGTAGGAGGTATGATCAGTAAGTTCGCAGATGACACAAAAATTGGTGGAGTGGTAAATAGCGAGGAGGGAAGCCTCAGGCTACAGGACGATATAGATGGGTTGGTTAGATGGGCAGAACAGTGGCAAATGGAATTTAACCTTGAAAAGTGTGAGGTGATGCATTTTGGGAGGACTAACAAGGCAAGGGAATACACAATGAATGGTAGGACCCTAGGAAGGACAGAGGATCAGAGGGACCTTGGTCTGCATGTACATAGATCCCTGAAAGCAGCAGGACAGGTAGATAAGGTGGTTAAAAAGGCATATGGGATACTTGCCTTCATTAGGCGAGGCATAGAATATAAGAGCAGAGAGGTTATGATGGAGCTGTACAAAATGCTAGTTAGGCCACAACTGGAATACTGTGTGCTGTTCTGGTCGCCACACTATAGGAAGGATGTGATTGCATTGGAGAGGGCGCAGAGGAGATTCACCAGGATGTTAACTGGGCTGGAGCGCTTCAGCTATGAAGAGAGACTGGACAGGCTGGGGTTGTTTTCCTTAGAGCAGAGAAGGCTGAGGGGGGACCTGATTGAGGTGTACAAAATTATGAGGGGCATAGATAGGGTAGATAGAAAGGAACTTTTCCTCTTAGTAGAGGGGTCAATAACCAGGGGGCATAGTTTCAAGATAAGGGGCAGGAAGTTTAGAAGGAATTTGAGGAAAAACTTTTTCACCCAGAGGGTGGTTGGAATCTGGAACTCACTGCCTGAAAGGGTGGTAGAGGCAGGAACCCTCACAACATTCAAGAAGCATTTGGATGAGCACTTGAAACGCCATAGCATAGAAGGCTACGGACCAAATGCTGGAAAATGGGATTAGAATAGGCAGGCTTGATGGCTGGCGCGGACACGATGGGCCGAAGGGCCTCTTTCTATGCTGTATAACTCTATGACTCTATGAGTTAAATAGGGGTAGCTGTCTAACTGCTTGCTCCCAGTGGGGAATCTTGCTTGCTGGTGCAGATTTTGAAAAAAAATATCCAGGGTTCTCTCGGACCACCTGAGCAATTTTTACAGCTACCTACAGTTAATTTAAATGTTCAAACAGTGCAGACAATGGTATGCACCCTCTCCAAACATTTGAAAGGGTGTTTGAGGATCCTACACATGTGATATCCTGCATACACTGAGCTCTACTTTGGGTATAAGAATCGTCCATCGTTATTGGGTATGCTTCAGAGACAAGGACCATGTACAGCAGGCACCTCAAAGCACTGGAGAGGTACCACCAACGCTGCCTCCGCAGGATCCTGCAAATCCATTGGCAGGATAGGCGCACCAATGTCAGTGTTCTCGCTCAGACCAATATCCCCAGCATCGAAGCTTTGACCACGCTCGATCAGCTCCGATGGACGGGTCACATCGTCTGCATGCCCGATACGAGACTCCCAAAACAAGCGCTCTACTCGGAGCTCCGACATGGCAAGAGAGCCCCAGGTGGGCAGAAGAAGCGCTTCAAGGACACCCTCAAAGCCTCCTTGAAAAAGTGCAACATCCCCACTGACACCTGGGAATCCCTGGCCCAAGACCGCACAAAGTGGAGGAGAAGCATCTGGGATGGCGCCGAACACCTCGAGTCTCTTCGCCGGGAGCAAGCGGAAGCCAAGCGCAAACAGCGGAAGGAGCCCACATCAACCCAAGCACCCCACCCACCCGCCCCTTCAACCACCATCTGCCCCACCTGTGACAGAGACTGTGGGTCCTACATTGGACTCATCAGTCACCTGAGAACTCATTTTTAGCGTGGAAGCAAGTCATCCTCGGTTCCGAGGGACTGCCTAAGAAGAAGAGAAGATAAGAATCGGAGTTCCAGGCAGGCAACATAAGGAGAATTCTGACTGGCTGGAATCAATTTAAATGCAACAATAGAAACCTAAACTAGCCCGTCTAAGAGAATTTTCAGTACCTGAGTAGTTAGACATTGTTATCCAGCAGTAGGACCAAGCTTAGCAAACTGATTACCGCAGATGGTGCAACATTTGGATGGGTAGCTATACAACTCTAATCAGTGCAAGGGAGCAGCTGGTTGAGTAGGGATGCTTAGATGGAATTATGGGATCAGATGCTTCGTGCTAAAGATATGATGGAGCAAATACCTTACATCTCATTTGCACTGGTGACTGGAGCATATCTGATCTCTGTCTGCCTACAATCTTTGATTGTCATGTAATGTGGTTGAATTGTGCATGCTGAATCAGTCTTGATATAAAATGAATCAAGGATTGGGGTAGGTTTTATGCCAGAAACAACTTGAATGTACAATTTAAACTCCCCATCGATTTGGTGCAGTATGAACTTCATTTCATCTGGTACGTTAAAATGCATGTACCTATAGGCATGTATTGTATCAGATGTGTATGTCACACACCATCCCGACTAGAATATAGATCTCCGTCCCTTCATCATCACTAGGTCAAAATGCAGGAACTCCCTCCCTAACAGCACTGTGGAAGTACCTTCACCACACGGACTGCAGCGGTTCAAGAAGGCGGCTCACCACCACCTTCTCGAGCAACTAGGGATGGGCAATAATAAATTTTGGCCATGCCAGTGATGCCCACATCCTGAGAATGAATATATAAAAATATATATATGCTGTGTTTATATGTGCATGCTCATGCACTGGAGAGTACACAGGCACAATAATATTTGAAATTATATATAAGGTCAACAGAGTAAGCAAGCCAGCTGCATTCAATCCACTGCCTCACATTCAAACACTGAACCTGGATCAAGACATCAACAAGGCCACATCTCTCTCACTCGACCACCAGGATGTTGCCACCACATGGCTTGTGATTGATCTCAGCTGGGATATTGTGCAGTGTGAAGGGAGGCTCAGCATTGTCCCAATGGGAAGAGGAAAAGAAAGTCTGTGGTGAGGCGCATGGCTGGTCGCACACACCTGCTAATAGCTGGTTATTGTGCGATGGTACAACCAAAGGCTTAGTCTCAATGCCATGATGCCTGCCCCAAGGGAAGCTTTGATAATGGGAGGAGGAGGGAATATAACTATTTCGTTGGGAAGGGTGGGGGAATTAAATTACATATCACGTGAAACATTTAGGTATAAATTGCAACTAGACGGTTTGTTTAAACTAGCTGTGTAATGGGTTTTGCATGGTGTACTAAAAGAGCACTGTAATATCAGTGCAGAGACACAGCTGTATTCTTCACAGTGTTCCAGGAAACAAACATAATGATGAATTCAGGAGATGCACTTGCATTAACAATACCCAAGGGCACCTTCAACTTCTGGGACTCTTTGCTGCAACATGTAATAAATCAGTACTCTGAAAAATGTATTAAACTTTCAGACCATCACAGAGAGCTATCCGGAGAGACACAAACTGCATAGTATATCCACCCCCCGCCCCTTGCATATTTAACACATCTGCTTCACAAATTGTCAGGACTTAAGCCAATAAGCCATTGCTATCTCACCGTTGTCAATCCATCGTTGTTCATCTGGGTTCTCTCCTGTTCTTTTTGATCCTCCTTGTGGTGTAACAGGAAAGGCAATAACATTTTAATAAAAGAAACACCTCAATACGTCAGCCGATTTAGTCAATACCAATTTATTTAGGAGCCTTGTACACACAGTTAGCAATGAAGGTTAAAACAGCAACGGGCTCAAGCAGCTCTGCAAAGAGGAGTGCGGTGCAAATGTAAATGGGAAGCTCTTCCGATTATTAATACGACCATTTATTATGACAGAGAATCAATATGTTCCAACCTGTAGCACGTACAGCACACTTCACTGTGTACTCAGCCTGACTAGGGAAGATTAAATAAGATGGTATTTAATCTGATTTATAAAACTAATTACCTGCGCCAGCCCAGTCAAACAAAATGACAATGCTTTTCGCAGCCACACTGATTTATTAAAAACTATTGCAAGTTGAAAGGGGGATTGCCAGTAAATGCTGACTTGATTAACTCACAGCTCTAATTTCAGTTACTGCCCTTCACCACTGGTCTACCAATTAGCTCATGTGCACAGTGCAGTTTGACCTACTGTAGAACTACCTTCCAGTGTGAATATGTAAGCTACAGATGATGATTTTGAGAGTCGTGTGATGAAGGTCATTTCTGACTTATGACTGTTAAAGAGCAGAATAGGCAGCTCCAGAAACCCAATACAAAGCCCAGCCACTCCCTGTTCAGGTCCATTCAGGCTACAGACATTTTTTTTAAAGCTGTTTTCTTAAGTTATGATACGTACAACGACAGACACAATTAGTAGTTGTGGTGGTATCTTCATGCCACTAATCACATAATTGAACACATCTTTTGGCGCATCTGGTAAAGTTTTTGAAAAACCCTTTAAGGGTCACAAGTGAAATGGGTTCAACCAGTTTCTGTTTAACTGAAAGTGGATTTTGACTGATGTCAGTGAATGGAAAAGCAAAAACAATTCCATTTAATCAAATATCATTTTTAAAGGATTTCAAATAAGAATGGAAAATACTGGAAATACATAGCAGGTCAGTTAATGTCTGAACAGAAATGCTTTACATGAAGGGGTGATTTTTGGCAGCATGTTCAGGTACTGAAATGGCGGTTTAGCCCGTGTTTACCACAAGATGTCATTTTGGTAAATGAGTTGAAGCTTGCGCTAGCAACGGCCGCCCGGAGGCTTGTTAAGGTGTTGATTGCCACTTAAAATGCTGCTAGCGCTCATTAAAGAGGCTGCACGGCATTTTGGTGGCTAGCGCTTGTCCTAACGCCCTCTCCTAACAGCGACCCACTGATTGGGAGTAAACAAGGCATTGTGGAGGATTTCAATCACTACTTAAAGGGATACTCACCATTTCATGTTCACTTTCTGGGACACTTTTTCAAGACTTCACCAATACTCTATCAACATTTATTCTGCAATTTTTCTGAGGACTTCACCTAAAAAGGGTAAGTGCTGTGCTACTCCACCTTATAGGAGTCACCAGGGGAAAGGGAGTGCTTGGTCATTGGTATCTTGCTAGGGATCACCCTTGGTCTGGATGAGGAATGAGAGGAGGACATGAGGCCAGGCAGAGCAGCACTAGCTGCTGCAGCAGAGGGGGACAGGAGGGCAAGGTAGGCTCCCTCCCCCGTGTGGGTACAGAACATCCCTCCTCCTCTGGACCTCTTCCACCAGGACCTCCAGTGCAGTGTCCGAGAACCTGTGTGCCCACTCCCTCGGCCCCTGAGCCATCCTGCAATGTACAGCTGTGCCAGCCAGCACATTCCACACCTTCAGTGGAAGTGGGTGAGTGGAGCCCACATAGACTGCTCCACGAAAATTGCGTCTAATCAGCACTTGAGTGCTAAACCTGCAAGTTTGTGGTTTATCACCTCCAGGCAAGTTCAAATTATGGTAATCAGCAATTAGGACCAAAATTGTGTGCTAAATCCAAACTTTCAAACAGGCTTATTAGCACAGCACACATTTAACACCTGCTTTCACCCTTTGGCCAAAATAACCCCCCTATTCTGCACGTTATTAAAAATAAGCACCGGAAACTGCCTTTATTGAGAGAAACTTTTGAATGTGTTCCTGCTTGGGAATGTGACCCCCTGTCTATGCCTCACAGGATGGTCAGGGCCCTCAATGCTTCATGACCCGTGCTAGATAAGTGCCTGAAACATTCTGCTCATTGAGCAGCAACATTCTAAATATGGTGCTGGAAACTATCAGTTGGTTCTTCAAAGGGACAAGTGCAGGGACACCTGACTAAACTGATCCTGAGCTGCAAGATTTTGGTGTTCTAGCTAAGAGGTTTGAAATGTTGATACCGACTATCCAATCTATTACAGTTCAAGGTAAGTGACCTCCCCTTGATGTTGTCAGGTCAAAATCAATTTTGTTTTTGGAACAAATACCTGCAGGGCATGAGAAACATGCCTGGTCTGTTTTTACATCTTATCTCAGGTCTTAAGGATAGCAGGAGAAGTTAGGTTTAAGGGTACCCTAGCATGAGCACTCAAGGCTCCCCAAAGAAAGCATCAGCTATCACTACATTTGACAACCAAAAATGCCAAGCCAACCTATTAGCACTGGGCTTTGACAGAGCCAATAGAATCAGCCAGACACAAAGATTCCTCAACAGCGAGACACAGAAACATATCAATCAGATGGAAGATGATAGCCATTGATGTGGAGGAGATCAAGGGAAAGATAGATTTTTGACTTGTCAGTTGGCTGTAAAACTAGCGTTGATTTCAATGGAAATGAGAATTGGGCAGTTTCTGTAATGCACGGCCCAGGTGGCCCGTCCACAATGGCAGCTTTACTCCCGGTTGAAAATCTACCCCCAACTCTCAAAAGGCCCCTCCCAAAATGTAAAGGTTTTGTGACACATTAAAGAATGGAAGAAAGACTTGCATTTATATAGCACCTTTCACAACCTCAAGACGTCCCAAAGCACTTTACAGCCAAAGAAGTACTTTTGAAGTGTAGTCACTGTGATAATGTATGAAATGCAGCAGCCAATTTGCACACAACAAGCTCCCGCAATGAGATAATGACCAAATAATCTGTTTTTTGTGATGTTGATTCACAGTAGATGCCAGCTGTTCTTGAAGTAAAATGGCTTCAAATAATTTTTTTTTAAATTCATATGAAAACCCTCCCCATTCCCTGATATTCTGTTGACAGCAGCCTGAAGAAAATGGTTGTTTTGGAGAAAAAAAAGAAAATAGCTATCATTGCAAATGCATCTCATTTTTTTCTACAATTGGTTAAGGTAAAATACCATTCTAGGGTAACAGAGATTTTCTTTCCAGCATGAAAAATGTTCAACCATCCATTCTTGGAAATGCAACCCTAAATCCTATTGTTCACAGAATCATAGAATCACAGAAACCCCACAGTGCAGATAGAGACCATTTCGGCCCATCGAGCCTGCACCGACACATATCTCACCCGATCCCCGTAACCCCTACACCAACACATATCCCACCCTATCCCCGTAACCCCACGTATTTAATCCCCCTAACACTAAGGGTCAATTTATCATAGCCAATCAACCTAACCCGCACATCTTGGACTGTGGGAGGAAACCGGAGCACCCGGAGGAAACCCACGCAAACACGGGGAGAATGTGCAAACTCCACACAGACAGTCACCCGAGGCCAGATTCAAACCCGGGTCCCTGGCGCTGTGAGGCAACAGTGCTAACCACTATGCCACCGTGCTGCCCTGTTTGTTGTTTGACTGTACCCTTAATCCAGGAGAACTAATCAAATGTCCAGTAAGTGATCTGACAAGATGGATATGAAACAGCTGGGACTAGAGCTTAGTCCTTAGGTTTAGTTCTCCTTTAGGCATTGATGGAAGTTCTATCACTGAAGAACCTCAGTGATTGCTGGCTTGCTTCAGAAGAAACCCTGAAACTATTGGTTGACATCATCAATTTTTTTGTGATTTGAAATCAGATTTCAATAGGAGCTAGGATATGGGAAACACAGGCCTAGAAACTGGAACCTTTAGCACCGGCGGTTTTGAAGAAAAAATGGCGGCCGCCTCACTTCCGCCCTCTTCTGGGGCGGAACACGGCAGCCGCCATATTGGGCAGGTCAGCAGCGCTGCCGTTGCCTGCGCGCGCCTCAAATATTTTAATGATCAAGAGCATGACGTCAATCGGCGTGCAATGCCAAATTGATGCACGCAGAGTGATTTTAGACATCGCTACTCCTTTTACCGCCCTGCCCATGCGTGCAGCCATTGCCAACGCGTAGACCCGGGAGAAAGCAGCAGAGATCTATAGATCTCTGCCAAAGTCTTCAATAACAGTGCAGAGTATGTCCAGTCCAGTGAGATGGCTCATGGTCATTGCTGTGGAAACACATCAGCTGATTAAATGCCTGTTCCATACATGTTAAATGCCAGTACTCAATTGGAGCAGGTCAGTGAGTTCTGTCATGTAATGTGTACAGCACAGCATATGGTTACAATGGGGGACTTGTACTGCATCTAAAGGCCTGATCCATTACTGTTGGTCAGTTGTGTAATGCAAGACATACACTTGTACACCAGATTTTCAAAGCTTACTCATAAGTGTTTGCAGTTGTATCAGTAAGCTGGAAATGAAATGATATTTGGGCTTTGTAAATGTTTACTGTTATTGTTACAAACGTCCGTATTGAATATGCATCCTGTTCCTCTGAAGTAACACGTGTGTACCTATTAAATTTTTAATTAAAGAAAACTTAATGGCTTTGTCCTGTTGCTGAAGGAATTTGTACATCTGCCTTTACTCGTATCGTTATTCAGGTGCGCAGGGTATCCAGTAAACCTTTCACATCTCTTGTTCTATTCAGGGAAGTATCATGGATCACTTATGCTGGCTCCAACGTCCAGTATTGCAAACAAATCTTCAAATTCCAGTACACCATTGCCCTTTCAAAATGCTTATCCAGGTACTTTCTAGAGAGACATACTCCTAAAAAGATTACAGTGGAAATCCTCTGTAATAACAAAGCTTATTCACTATGCATGTGCATTAAAAGAATAGGTTGCTTTTATTTGTATTCTAGGGAGTAGGATCAGAAATATTGGTTGCATTCTTTAAAATCTGACAGATTAGTGTATTTTTAGGTTTTGCTTTATCTTGCGCACCCTTTCTGTCAACCTACAAATTAATCGGAAATATTGCACTTCCGTTTAATAAATCGCGATTTCCTGATAACACCGCACAGGTAGATTAGACCTGACCTTCAGCCTCCTGCTGATCTTACCGCCTAAAAGAGCGCGTTGCACAGGAGATTCTGCGCTGCGCTCATTTAAATCAGCAGGCAGCACCTAAATACTGGTGCTGCCTGCGCTCTTTTTCCAGGTGGCTGTCAGCCTTGGCCCGCAGTGGCACCGCCCATTTCGGGCTTAATCAAATTTCTAGGTCACAATCTATTAATATAGCACAATATATCATTCTGTGTCAACTTTTCCCTTTTTGAAATTGTTCCTGCCACTTCAACCCATGTTTTTGTGGTGTGAATAGTACATTCAGCTGCCTTTATTCTACACTGTAGGTGGCACATTCAATAAGCTTGTGCACAATGTTCAAGGCCATTCTAATAGATAGCCGACCTATCTGAGAGGCCAATAAAATAGCGTCCAATATCCTGTGCAAACTTCATGAACGCTCAGCCGACACTTCTGCCCTTCTGAGTGGAATATGGCCATATTGGGATCAGGATTGAGAGCAGCAGTAGCACTGGCAGCAGGGTGGAACTGGCCAGGCACAGCACCACCGAGCTTGAGGTTGGGATTGCCAGCTGGCAAAGCGGTGGAAAACACTGGACTAATCGGAATAGAAACTAGCAAGAATTGGTGCTAGCCTGCGAGCTTCAGAATGAGCACCCCTCCCAGAGATTGGTTGATGCCGCTTTTGTTAGCCGTAAACAGAACTCGGGAAAATTGGGCCTTTACTCTCAAACATGAAGGGCGAAGTGACAAAGACTTCACACTGTCCGTATGGTAAGTGGCAGATGCATCAGCATGGGGAGGGGGAGTGGGGAATTCAGCAGCATCAGAAAATAGCTGCTGCAGTTAGTGCATCAATATGAAGGTTAGAACTCCCATAAACTGAGAGCCTAGAAACTCAGACAATTTTCTGAATGAGAAGCAAGGCATCAGGTCAACAGGCCGTATCTCAGCAGAAACCAGGTTTAGAGCAGCAATCGTGTGCATAATAACCTTCCTAATTTATCTTAAAGCTAATCCACTCATCCATCCTGCATTTCTTTAAAAAAAAATTGAATAAGATGTTAGCTACGTTGGAGGACGAGAATGTTTGATACATTTGACACTGTTTGTATGAGGCAGGGTGTACACATTGCATCTTAAAGCCTTAGCTTTTATCCAGATCTTTTCATATTCAGTTGCACTGTACCACACACCAAAAATAAAAGTGATTATGAGTGACATTCCTGTGCCATCCTTCACAGTAGTTCATGAACAACTTCCTCATCCAAGACATTGTCACTGTGAGATCAGCACATATGCAGATTCTTGCCTGAGGAGCCTGAAATTATATAAGAATCCCAGATTCACAAATGAACATTGGTCGTTATTGGTTCAAGACCCCAAATCTCAAAATGTCTAAAGAGATGCTGAATTTTATGTATATTTATCCTACTCACTATTCTGAGATCAGAATAACCCAGATCCGAATGTATTGGAAATGAGGCTGACTGCTACAATTTCTGTCGATTTGAACACAGTGAACGTGAGCAGAGATTGGTCACGTAATTGGGAAATGCCTCAATGTTAGATCATTCAGCTTTTTCAGCTCGGTATAGATAAGGGCCTAGAAATTCAGTTGCGTTCGCCAGCCGTTAACGCCATAAGAGGGGTATATTTCCAGCGCTAGGCACTTAGCGCCCGGGCGCAGGTCGATCTGCGCCTACGCCCAAATTCAGTAGACATTTAGCGCCGGCGCAAAGTGTTTGCGCCCGCTCAGCTGCGCGCGCAGCTTATGACGTCATTTCGTCGTGCAACGCTGTTTGTGCGCCCCAAACCGGAAATTCAGTGGCGCCCGCCCAATGTGGGCGTGGCGCTGTTAAGAACTGTGAAGTGGAACGCAACAGAGGCCCTGTGGGCCTCGGGGAGCGCTAATTAAAGGGCACTTACACTGACCTATAAAGCCCAGCCATTTTGCTGCAATGACTTTACTGCTTTGGATTTCTGGACAGAGACCAAGGAGCAGAGCTTACTGATTTGGGACAACATAGGAGAGGTATTTTTGGCTTCTGGCCAGAGCTTTGACATTTGAATCATTGTGATTTCACTGTTTGCAAGTTTATTATCGGGGCTGTATGGGGTTCCAACCCTCAGTTGCAGCATTATGTGCGAAGGGCTCGCAGACGCTGTGTGAGAGGGCCAGCCATGCCTAGATGCAGAGGGGCCATCAGGCGTCGGCAACGTAGGCCTTACCCACTCAGGCAATACCGGCAGCAGGTGTCCTATCTCACCATGACTGCGGCGCATTGTGTTAAGAGGCTGCGCTTCAGAAGGGAGGTGGTTGCAGAGATCTGCCAGCTGCTTCACAGAGATCTGCGTCCACAGCTGATGTGCAGGACGTCTCTCTCGGTGGAAGTGAAGGTCATGGTGGCTCTGAACTTTTATGCAAGCGGCTCCTTCCAAGCCGCTGCTGGGGACATAGCGAACATCTCCCAGTTCGCCGCGCATCGCTGCATCCGGCAGGTCACCGATGCACTTTTCGCGAGGAGACACCAATTCATCTCCTTCCCCATGACCCTAGAGAGGCAGGAGCAGTGTGCAGTCGGATTTGGCAGGATCGCGGACTTCCCCATGGTGCAGGGCGCCATTGACTGCACGCATGTGGCTATGCGGGCACCTATCGACAATGCCGAGGATTACCGCAACCGGAAGGGCTACCATTCCCTCAATGTACAGCTGGTGTGTGACCACAGGCAGCGCATCCTAGCTGTCAATGCCCGCTTTCCAGGAAGCAGCCACGATGCATTTATCCTGCGCCAGACTACTGTGGCTGACATGTTCGAGGCACAGCCTCCACCAAGGGGATGGCTTATTGGGGACAAGGGCTACCCTTTGTGTACATGGCTCATGACCCCGCTCCGCGCGCCCAGGACCCCAGCGGAGGAGGCATACAACGAAAGCCATCAAGCCACAAGGAACATCATAGAGCAAATGATTGGCGTCCTCAAGCAACGGTTCCGCTGCCTGGATCGCTCCGGCGGATCTCTGCAGTATTCGCCGGATAGAGTCTCCCAGTTCGTCGTCGTGTGCTGCATGCTGCACAACCTGGCTATCCGCAGGACTCAGGCACTGCCACCTGACGTTGCACCACCACCTCAGGAGGACGAGCAGGAGGACCATGAGGAGGAGGAGGAGGAGGAGGAGTACCAGCCCAGGAGGGAGCCACAAGGTCCAAGGGCCGTCCGCCGGCGGCTTATTGAACGACACTTCTAGGCCCCCTGTCAGGGAATGGCCTGTGGCAATGAACGCACCTGAATGCAGCCGCTCTGCAAGCCCTCAGCCGGTTAACACAACAACCACTTGAAACATGACACCTGGACATGCTGAATAAATAAAAAGCTTTATTTTACAAACTCAGGGCCCTTCCCACATGAAACAGAAAAACAGACGAGACCCCCAAAAAACAGTCAAAAACATCTGTCACTCCCACAACCTGGGGAGGAATAACAAAACTTGCCCATCCAATTGGCCTTCATCATCGGCCTTACAAAAATAAGCCCCCCCCAGAACACAAACACCCCCATATAAAAAAAACCGTTATCACCACACTCTACTGGGTGTGCCGAGAGGGCGAGTCCTTATGCAGGCTTCTCCGGCCCCTGCCCGACCTGCTGCTCTGCCTCAACCTGGGCCCTGTGGGTGTGGCAAGGCTGGGGGAAGGCTCATGAGGGCCACAATGCGTGACGGCAGATGCCCTTGGGGGTCGGCCTAGACGAGGCCCGGCCCGGGAGGGGCCGGCTGCTGACTGCTGCAGCTGTGGCTGGCCAGCATCAGTCTCAGCAGCAGCTCGTCACACCTTGGCTGGGGGAGTGGCAGTGTCGGCTGCACCAATGGGGGCAAGCTGGCTGATGCCAGGCACGCGCTGTTCGCCAGAGACACTGGCACTCGGCCGGGCTGGCAGTGCAGCAAGCGCAGCAATCTGGTGGAGGCCAGACCGCTGTGCTGCAGCAGGGCGGCGGGTGCCCTGGCGATGCTTCCGCGCCACAGCGAGTGTGGCAGAAGTGAGTGCCCGAACTGCCCTGGTATGTGCCCGCATCAGATCTGCCAGTGTCTGGACGGCACCACTCATGGACTCGCGACTCGCGTCCTGCGCTGCCGCGAGTTGCTGGACACCCCTGTCCTGCGCTGCCGCGAGTTGCTGGACACCCCTGTCCTGCGCTGCCGCGAGTTGCTGGACACCCCTGTCGTGTGCTGCCGCGAGTTGCTCGACCCCCCTGGCCTGTGATTCCCCGAAAGCGATCACACTATGAGCCAGGGACTCAATGGCCTGAGGCAACTGTCCCACAACCCCCATGAACTCCTTGTGGCGCCGCTCCGACGCCGCAGACATCTCATCAAGGAGGCGCACCTCCTGGGCGAGGACCGTCTCCGGACTGGAGGGCGGACTCTCCCTCTGGGGAGAAGGCCGCCGAGCTGCCCGACCCTTCCCGCGTGCCTCGACCCCACTGGGCCCAGGAACTGCCCTCCCCTGCAACACTTCCCCCCTCTGGGGAGAAGGCCGCCGAGCTGCCCGACCCTTCCCGCGTGCCTCGACCCCACTGGGCCCAGGAACTGCCCTCCCCTGCAACACTTCCCCCCTCTGGGGAGAAGGCCGCCGAGCTGCCCGACCCTTCCCGCGTGCCTCGACCCCACTGGGCCCAGGAACTGCCCTCCCCTGCAACACTTCCCCCCTCTGGGGAGAAGGCCGCCGAGCTGCCCGACCCTTCCCGCGTGCCTCGACCCCACTGGGCCCAGGAGCTACACCCCCCTGCAACACTTCCCCCTGCCTCTCCTCCAGGCCAGACGTCTCCCCTCCATTGCCATCCCCTGGCGCGGATGAGGGTTCCCCCGATGTGCCGCCTTCCTCCTGGTCCTCGTCGTCCTCCTCCTCCAAGGGCCTGGCACTCTGAGCTTCAGGGACCACCTCCTCCTCACCAGCTGAAAGCAGGAAGGCACAAGAGTAGCTTTAGAGTGAGGACAGGGCGTCAGCGAGGGAGGCATGAGTGGTGGCATTATGCGCATTGGTCGGACAGTGGGAAAGGATGTAGATCTGAAGCGCAAGGGCAACGAGAGAGGTCCAACCGGTCATGTCCTTACCAGTGGGTCCCAGTGCAGGGTCCGCATCTCCAATGGCAACAGGGCCAGTCACCCGGCCACGCATGAGTCGAGCCACACTCTCCTCCAGCTCACTGAGCGCCTGGTACTGGGGACGGCCTCCCCCGGTGGCAGACTGGCTCCTCAAATTCCGCGCCAGCTTGGCCTGCAAGAGAAAGGACGGCCTCTAAGTACAGTGTGGTGCCCTGTTGCTGTGTGCACTGCCTCCCATGGTCGAATAGCTTGGCCAGTGTGGTGCCCTGTTGCTGTGTGCACTGCCTCCCATGGTCGAATAGCTTGGCCAGTGTGGTGTCCTGTTGCTGTGTGCACTGCCTCCCATGGTCGAATAGCTTGGCCAGTGTGTTAAGTGCAGAAAGTGCTATTGATGATCATGCCAGTGCCATTGCTGCGGGAGGAGGGCTGCCCATTAGGCCTTTGAGGTCCCTTTGCCCATAATGTGAGGTGCACATGCAAGGATGAGGAGGACACTGGAAAGGGTACTCACCTTCACCATCCGAGTGAGGTCGTTGTACTTCTTGCGGCATTGGTCCGAACTCCTGGGGACATCGCTGGTGGATGACACCCTGTGGGCGATTTTCTTCCCGGCTCTCCTGTACTGCCTCCTGGGAGCCTTCTTGCCACTGTCCGGGCACAAGATCTCTCTTTTGTTTTCCACACCATTAACCAGCACCCTCAAAGCATGCTGGGAGAAGCGCTGCGCTCATTCACGGGCCTTCTCCATGGCTTCAGGCGCTATTTGGGTCCACCAGCAGTGTTGAGGCCTAGCTGCAGGGCTCCACTATGCAGGGCGTGGCAGCAGTCAAAGTCGACCCTTCCCCCTTTAAGAGCTGGCCGGCGTCAGGGTGTCTGCTGTCAATCAAAACATGACCGCACCTGCGCTGCGCCCGGCCTCGGCGTTATCAGTCCGCATCGCCGGCTTAGCGCCTGAAGATAGCAGTGCAACGCCAGTTTCAGCGCTCGCCCAAACTCTTGGCCAAATCTACTGAATTTCGGCGAAGTGGCCTACACTTTCCGGCGGGCGCTAACTTTAGCGACCGCCCGACTTTAGCGCCCCAAAAGTGGCCAGACTGAATTTCTAGGCCCAGATTTTTCATGAACTGAAAAAGTGCATAGCTGTTTGGAATTGGCGTTACCGCAATAAGAGAACAGAAAGACATATAAAGTAAACTGAAACAAACAAAAGCAGCATTTGAGACAACAGGAAGTTGACACAAATACATTAAATGGCATTGAGATGGTAAAAAGCCCCAAGCTATCCTGATGCCAAAGAACTTCACACGCAGCAAACATCTCATGAACCGAGGGCACGTTTACCATTGATCTCAAGGTCAGCAGTTATGTCTCTGTGGTGCAGCATATCTGCATGAGAATGCATAGCCTAGAGTAACACTACGTCCGAGCATCTGATGTATTTACAGGGTGCGATTTATCAAGCTTCACTCTTTACAAACTGAAAGCGAGTTGGCTGCTTCACCTGCAAGTTCATCCCTTCATGCATGCTTCATTCCTTCTTCAATACATTCAGTGCAAAATAATAAGTTTATAAATAGAATGGGCTGGAAATTATGGTCGGAGGCATACCTCTGGATTATGCCGCCGAATTGTAAAACCTTTATAAACCTACCTCCAGGCGCCCAGGCTGTGTAAAGGCCCACGGATCCCAGGGACGCAGGTGGTTCAGAATCGTACCTGGGATCACGTGGGCCCGGTCTGCCAATCACAAAGGAGGATTCCATTGCAATCATTTACGAAGGGAATCCCCTAATGATATGCAATGGATCCCCAAATAATAATACAATGCACATAATTCTAATAAATATAAATGTAGGTGAATTTCAGTTTTATTCATAAGTCCCTTCATTGCAACAAATGTAATTTTTTGATAAATAATTTTAAACATCTCAATCTGGGCCAATATTTGCATAAAGTAATTAAAAATGTATGTGCACCATTTTTGATTTTTAAATATTTAATTTAAGGCTTATATACATCTTTACGCTGATGAAAGCAGGCCCTATGTCTGCTTTTACCAGCTGTAAGAGTTTCGTGGGCAATTGCTGGTCAGTTGTTGGGCAGAAAGCCCAACTCTGCACCAGCAATACAGATTTTTCATGCGGTTCGGATGATTTGTCAAGGCATACCTTGACAGATCGCAAGTTCTGGATTTCAGGCACGTGCACAAGCACATGTGCAAACCCAGAAGTTGCAGGGCCTTTCAAATGGACTACGATGCCTTACTCTGAGAGTACACCATCACAGAGACCGCAATTTCAGGGCTAATGATTATGTTGCAGAGCGTATAAAACAGCCTTACTATGAGACCCACTAATCTGTTACATTGCTGTTTGTAATGGGATTGAATTTTTCACTCCTAGCATATTCATTCTATTGATAGACGTTTTATGATTTAATCATCAGAGTTTTGAAAAAATACTGACTGTTCTGTGAGTTAGTACGTGTCTCCTGCACCTGCTGATAACCCTTAAAAGGACACCAAAGAACACTCCTAAACATAATTTTTTTTACCACATGCTGTAATTTTTATACATAAAATGCAGAATGGTTGGGATTATGGACATATCTAATACAGAGCCTTCAAGGTACATCAGGTTCCCCACAGCGAACCAAGCCTCTAAGGTCATGTTGGACTAGCAGTCAGACAGCTTGGCAACCGGTGTTGATTCAGGGATGGTGGTAGAGAGGTAAAGCTGGGTGTCAGCCTTTGTGGACAGTGCTCATTGAGACAGTAGGATTAGCCAACTTTTTCAGGTATGAGCTCATTAAGTTTCTGGGTAGCAAAGTAAAAAGTGGCTCAGCAGCGTAGTTGTAGGTGCATTAGCTCTTCTGTGGAGCATTAGCTGTAGTGCATCTCAGAGAAAACACTGGGAATCAAATATTGTCGCAATTTCCTGCAACCATATTTAAAAAGAACATTCTAATGCTTATTTAATAAATGGGGGCTGAAATTATTTATTGTCAGTAGTTTGAAATAAGCCCATAGAAAATCGGCAGCCTGTTTTGCCCCACACTCAATTTTCTTTACCATCGACTTCAATTGAAAACAAAGTCAGGCGTGGTGTAAAATGAGCTACCGATTTGCTATGGGCCCATTTCATGCTATTGGCGAAGGCCAATTGCAAACCCATTTTCTGAACAGTGAGAGAAATCTTCTACCCATGTGGCTTCTAAAGTTGCTGCTATATTTCTTTTAGCATGTGAATCAAACCAGTGCAGAACAGCAGTTGGAGAATCACTATAAGTCAGGTACACTGCTGTGATGATGTCTTTTGTTACAGCCTGAACCCACACTATGTGGGTCAGCTTCCACACATATGCTCACACCCAGCTTTAACTCTCCAGCACCGTCCCTGACTCAACACCTGTTGCCAAGCTGTCTGACTACCAGGTTCAAAATCAAATCAACACTGAGGAAAAACTTCCTCCAACTAAACAATGGCAAGACCAAAGGGCATTTGTTTTATTCTTGCCAGCAACTCTTCCCGTAGCTTCTTATTCTGTCCTCTCCCCAGCTTCTTAGTCATGCTAAACTGGACATTATAAAGCTTCTGGGTCCTGTACAACGCTGAGCTGAGCTTCAAATTCCACATGCAGCCCATAACCTGGCCTCTATATTTACATCCCTGCAATATCAACTGTCCCCATCCCTTCATTGCCCCTACCACCTCTGAATCCCTCATTGATGCCTTTGTCATCTTCGAGCTTTGGTTTTCCAACAGTTTATTTTTTGGCCTCCTGAGCTCCAACCTACACACACAGCAACTTAACCAGAATTTCACTGCCCACATTTCATCCCTCTTAATTCCACTTTGCTTATCACCCCTGTACTCTTTTACCTCTGCCGCCTTCTTAGGCAGTCCCTCGGAACCGAGGATGACTTGCTTCCACACTAAAAATGAGTTCTCAGGTGACTGATGAGTCCAATGTGGGACCCACAGGGGTCGATTTTCCTGGAGCCGTCAGGCGGGGTTTCAGGCGTGAAGGGGGGGGAAATCGCAACCCCCCCCACCCCCGGCCTGATTCCCCGCCCTGTCCAACTTTCACCCCGGCGTTTCAATCCAACCTGAATCAGTCCTGCCCGCAGCAGGCGGGACTGGTCGTCGGGAGCCTAATCACCAATAATTGGCATCTATAATGCCATTTTAAGGGGCCCTTGCTATTTTCAGCCTTTCCCCACGTTAAACACGCCTGGTGGGAACCCCGCTGATGAAACCTGACGTGAACAATGTCGGCTTGCTTACTTTCAGCTGCAGGTCAATCAGGAAAGAAGAGATTTAATCAGACAGCATTTGTAGGTTGCAGGACCTTGTTGTTTCAGGCTTGGGGCAACTTGTTCAAGGCTTAGGCACAGCTGTGGAAGGTTGGAGCCTCACACACTTCTCCAGTGTGAGCTCCTGGGAAGCCCCTCTCGCCACCCTCATTCAGCACTTCCTCAACGGAGGCATCTACCAGAAGCATGGGAGGCCTTTTTTTCCTTCCATTCTTGGCATTAGAGGATCTCCAGCAGCAGAGGAGGCAGCAGCAGATCCAGCAACAACAGAAGCACCAGTAACAGCAGCACCAGCAACAGCAGCAGCAGCAGGAGCGACAGGCTGCGGCTCACCCACCTGAGGCAGCGCAGGCCAGAAGGGGCCAGCGCATGGAAGGCCGTCGGTGCAGGAGATACCCCCCAAACAGGGTCTACAGACACAGGGTGAGCTACCTCAACATGACTGAGCAGCAGTGCTAAAGGCGGCTCTGACTTTCGCGAGAAGTAGTGACTGACATCTGCGCAATGCTACAGCAAGACCTGGAGCCCAGTGCACCAAGTCGACATTCCTTACCAGTGGCCATTAAAGTCACGACCGCACTCAACTTTTTTGCCTCAGGCTCCTTCCAGGGGTCAGCAGCAGACATCAGCGGCATCTCCCACACACTTGCATCATGCAGGTAACTGATGCCCTCTTTGCCCTCGCGCACAATCACATCCATTTCACCAGGGATCGCGCAAGTGTGAGGGCGCGAGTGCGTGGATTAGCTCATCTGGCAGGCTTTCCAAGGGTGCAGGGCGTCATTGACTGCACACATGTGGCCCTTAGGGCACCCCATCGCAATCCAGGAGTTTTTGTCAACCGCAAGGGCTTCCACTCCCTTACCGTTCAGCTGGTGTGTGACCACAAGAAGGAGATTTTGCATGTTTGTGCCAGGTACCCTGGGAGCTGCCATGACTCCCTCATACTGCGCCAGTCTACTGTGCCTCCGCTATTCAGTCCACCAGACGAACTTCAGGGATGGCTACTTGGAGACAAGGGATATCCCCTGCAGACTTGGCTAATAACGCCGTTGAGGAGACCAACCAACGAAGCTGAGGAGCGCTACAACTCCAGCCACATTTCTACCAGATGCATTATCGAGCAAACCATCGGATTGCTGAAGGTGCGCTTCAGATGCCTGGATAGATCAGGTGGAACCCTACAGTACTCCACAGCTAGGGTCTCCAAAATCGTCGTGGTTTGCTATGTACTTCACAACATGGCACAGCGTCGTGGCTTGCAGATTCCGCAGGACCAAGAGGCTCCTCACAGACCCGCCTCGGATGAGGATAATGCTAAGGAGGAGGAGGAGGAGGGGGAGGAGAAGGAGGCAGAAAACGACCATCCTGCAGAGGTTCATCAACCAGCGGCACCATTACACGAGAACATTGCTGGCCGGAATGCAAGGAACGCACTCATCCTGTCCAGATTTGCTTAGCCTGGTACATCAAACACTGTAGCCTCGCCGCTTCTTACCTGAGCATGGACAATGGCCAATCCCTGCGCATTTCTACCCATTTGACCAGCTTGCTGACAACTGCAAGTAATCCTAAGGCCTCAATGTGAAATCTCCATTCGCCAAATGACAGACGCCACAACTGCAGCAGTTGCCATCAGATTTTTAATGCACAAGGTACTGATGACATTAAAACTATATACAAAACTTTTCACTCAAGTGACTACCCTTGTGATTAGTGGTGCTTTATTTTTCTCTTACGCGTGCTCCTACGTAGTGGTACCCCTGTGGCTTCAGCAGATGTGGAGGCCCCTTGCTCACTTTCCTGCTGCTCCTGTCTCGACACCTTTGGCGGGCGTCCTCTGGGGTGGCGAGCCTGTGCGGGCTCGCCAGCAGTCTGCTGCTCCTGCGGTTGTGCAGGGGTTGAGACGCCTATCTCACTTGGGTGTGGACTCCGGCGGGGCTCTGACCAAGGGCTCTGCACATGGAAGTGTGAGCGCGTGAAGAGGAGCCCCCACTTCCTTGAGGTGTGCCAACAACCTCCCTCTCATGGGTCAGGTCCCCCTCAGCGCCTGCAAGTGGCTGGAGAGCACCTTGCTGCACATCAGGGGGGCCATGGGGATCCGTATCTGCACTGGAAGTCCTGCTCAGAAGGACATTTAAATGAAGGTCTGGTTTCTGTGCTCAATAGATGCCCATCGCTCCTCAAGAGATGTCATTCTATTCTGAGCACTCACCATGTTTTCCATACCCTGGCGACTAAGCTCGTCCATGGCTGCAGCCCTCCTCTCCTCGGCCGTAGCTCTCCTCTCCTCGGCCGTAGCCCTCCTCTCCTTGGCCATAGCCCTCCTCTCCTCGGCGGCAGCCAGCCTTACCACGGAGGTAGCCATCCTTTCCGTGGTGATGCATTCATGCACCAATGACTCCACTAAGGCTCTGCTCATGCTCGCTATGGACTCCTCCATTCGCTCCACACTCGCAGCGACCCTGGAGACAAAACCTGCCAGAGACTCCTGCATCTGTGCATGGAGATCCATCACCTCTTCTCTTGCGGATGGACCCAGAGGCAGAGGGTCGACATGCAGCTGAGCTGAGCTGGCAGAGGCCTGCGCCCTCCGACAAGGACTCTCCACTGCTGTCCCTGTCTCCACAATCTGCTGATGCTCACTTGTGAGCTGTGAAACACCAGGTGACAACACTACTCTATGTCCCGAAGGTCCCCCCGAGGTGCGAGTGTCTGCGCTGGTGCTGGGTGCGCTTACTTCTGCTGACGCTGCACCCTCAGAGGTTGGAGCTTCCTCTGAGGAGTCTGGATGCACAGCCTCTTCCTCCTCCACAATGGGGACAGGGGCTCTGGATGGTCCTGTGGGGGAGTAAAGGAAAGAGTTAGAGATGTGATGCCAAGGTGACATGCACATTGGATTTTGCAGATGTTCATAAGTCCAAATGATGTAGCTTCAGAATCATAACAGCGACTCATGCTATGTCAATGAGAGAGATGGAAAACTACTCTGTCACCAGCTTGCGGGACTGCCCCTGTCTCTCCTTCCCCAACTTCCGCTGGCACATCAGCCCCGACAATTTGCAGCACTCCTTCCTCCCAGGGGGTCAGGTGGGCTATTGAGGCTGGGCCTCCTCCAGTCCTGGCTTGCTCTCTGTTGTTGTGAGCTCTTTTTTCCTGCAATGAGGGAGACAAGTGGAGTTTGAGTGAGAGTGAAGGAGTGAGTGTAGAGATTGCATAGCACAGGTACTTAGAGGGATACAAAGATGGTGTGAGGCTGCAAGACCAAGGGCCCTCCCTGTGTGTTGTCAGTTGTGTTCAAAGCATCAATTTTCAATTTTATTTTATTTTCAATTTTCAATTTTTATTTGTCACATAACCAAATACAACAAGTGAAATCCAGTCAGTGAAATGCTTTTTTCTTAACGAGCCGAGCGCACCAAGCAGCAAGGGACACTTAGCTGCCTGGTACACACGGAGCCCGCAAGGACGGCAGCCATTTTCATTGGCGCCATCACAATAGGGTCCGCTCTCGCCTCGCTCCACCTTTCCCGCACTCCTGCCTAACAATCTTCAGCCACCGTGGTACCGATGTCCCGGGGCCTGCTTCTCCCTGGCTCTCCTTCCAACCGGTCTGACCACTAATTGGGTGTCGATAGAGGTTCCACTTGTAAGGCAGGCCAGAGATACTGTTGCAGCCCTTGGTCCAGCTGAGATCCTCCTGTGATGGGAATAATGCAAGTTAGATCACTGTGTCCAAGGGAAAATTCAGACAATCAATGTAAATGGTGTAGATCAGTCCCAGACAATTCCTGAACACCTCGGTGTGGTCCAACTGTGAGACCAGAACCAGACTCTTTGGGGCAAATAACTGTGGGGCCTGGATAAATTTTGAGTCCTCATCATCAATGACATCATTAGCATTGTTCTTCTGGGGCTGTGAACTCTCAACTGCTTCCCAAAAAGTGAAACATGCACAATAATGCCTCTCTGAGTTGATATCAGTTAAAACTGCCACAAAGAAGTTTGGAGATTTCCTTTCGAGAGCCAGCTGCCATCCACTAGGCTGACAGAACAGTTGAATCCCCTGTGGAAAGGGATTGTCCTCCCATTCTTTTTCTGGAAAGCGCTGGATAATCAGCCCCTGACCATCACCACTCCCGCGCTTATCATGGTCGTAGCCCACCAGCACGAAGTAGTCGGCCAGCCTGACCATGGCCGTGTCGCATCAGAGTGAGAGGCAGTGTGACGGCTGCATGGTGGAATAGTTATGTGAATGTGAGCATAGAGAGAGAGGGAATGGGTAAGGGTACAAAGATGGGAGGGAAAGCAATGAGTGAGGAGGACATAAAGAACCTGCAAAAGGACATAGACAGGCTAAGTGAGTGGGCAGAGATTTGGCAGATGCAATATAATGTTGGAAAGTGTGAGATTATGCACTTTGGCAGAAAAAATCAAAGAGCAAGTTATTGTCTAAATGGAGAGAAACTGCAAGGTGCTACAGTACAAAGGAATCTGGGGGTCCTGGTGCATGAAACACAAAAAGTTAGTATGCAGGTGCAGCACGTGATCAGGAAGGCCAATGGAATCACAGAAACCCCACAGTGCAGATAGAGGCCATTTCGGCCCATCGAGCCTGCACCGACACATATCCCACCCGATCCCTGTAACCCCTACACCAACACATATCCCACCCTATCCCCGTAACCCCACATATTTAATCCCCCTAACACTAAGGGTCAATTTATCATAGCCAATCAACCTAACCCGCACATCTTTGGACTGTGGGAGGAAACCGGAGCACCCGGAGAAAACCCACGCGAACACGGGGAGAATGTGCAAACTCCACACAGACAGTCACCCGAGGCCGGATTCGAACCCGGGTCCCTGGCGCTGTGAGGCAACAGTGCTAACCACTATGCCACCGTGCTGGTTGGCTTTTATTGCAAGGGGGATGGAGTATAAAAACAGGGAAGTCTTGCTGCAGTTATACAGGGTATTGGTGAGGCCACACCTGGAATACTGCGTGCAGTTTTGGTTTCCATATTTAAGAAAAGATATACTTGCTCTCGAGGTGGTTCAGAGAAGGTTCACTCGGTTGATTCCGGAGATGAGGGGGTTGACGTATGAGGAAAGGTTGAGTAGGTTGGGCCTCTACTCATTGGAGTTCAGAAGGATGAGAGGCGATCTTATCGAAACATATAAGATTGTGAGGGGGCTTGATCGGGTGGATGCGGGGAGGATGTTTCCACTGATGGGTGAGACTAGAACTAGGGGGCATAGTCTAAGAATAAGGGGCTGTGCTTTCAAAACTGAGATGAGGAGAAACTTCTTCACTCAGAGGGTAGTAAATCTATGGAATTTGCTACCTCAGAGAGCTGTGGAATCTGCAACATTAAATAAATTTAAAACGGAGATAGACAGTTTCCTAGCAGATAAGGGAATTAGGGGTTATGGGGAGAGGGCAGGGAAGTGGACGTGAGTCTAGATTCAGATCAGCCATGATCCTATTGAATGGCGGAGCAGGCCCGAGGGGCCGTATGGCCTACTCCTGCTCCTACTTCTTATGTTCTTATGTTCTTATGTGACTGTGAAGTGGGATGTGGAGGAAGAGAGTGCTGAAGCTGAGTGCTGTTGGGGAAAGGCAATGGGGATCAGGTTGAGGGTGATGGAAACTTCATACTTACTTTTCCTGTACGGTGAAGGTCATGGAATTGCTTCCTGCACTGTATCCAGGTTCTTCTGGTGACTCCCAGAGAGTTCACATCTGCTGCCACCTGCATCCATGCAGCCTTCGTCTCAGTGGGAGGCCTCTTCCTCCCTGACCTAAGGAAGAGGACCTCCCTGTGGGCCCTAACCCCATCCAATAATGTCTGTAGTGACGACTCGTCGAATTTGACGGCAGCTCAGGGTCTGGCACTGGCCACAGCTGCTGCAGGCTCCTCTGCCATCCTGAACGGCTCGTTGGGAAGCCTTCAGAGGAAGCAATGCTTGCTATAGACTTTAAAAGCACCACAAATGATGACATCATACTGTGGGGCTTTCTGACTGGAAATAGTCAATTAGCAAGGCTTCCCACACGCTGGAAATGAATTGGCCAATTGAGGGAAAATTGCATCAATCTGCCAGACCAATTTAGATTTGTGGGGAAACCCCGACATTCGGGGAACCCGACAATTCCCCACACCTGCGGGAAAATCGGCCCCACAGTCTCTGTCACAGGTGGGGCAGATGGTGGTTGAAGGGGCGGGTGTGTCGGGTGCTTGGGTTGAAGTGTGCTCCTTCTGCTGTTTGCGCTTGTCTTCTGCTTGCTCCCGGTGAAGAGACTTGAGGTGTTCGGCACCTTCTCGGATGCTTTTCCTCTACTTTGTGCGGTCTTGGGCCAGGGATTCCCAGGTGTCGGTGGGGATGTTGCACTTTTTCAAGGATGCTTTGAGGGTGTACTTGAAGCGTTTCCTCTGCCCACCTGGGGCTCTCTTGCCGTGTCGGAGCTCCGAGTAGATCACTTGTTTTGGGAGTCTCGTATCAGGCATGTGTACAATATGGCCCGTCCATTGGAGCTGATCGAGCGCGCTCAAAGCTTCGATGCTGGGGATGTTGGCATGAGCGAGAACACTGACATTGGTGCGCCTATCCTGCCAATGGATTGCAGGATCTTGCGAAGGCAGCATTGGTGTTACCTCTCCAGTGCTTTGAGGTGCCTGCTGTACATGGTCCATGTCTCTGAAGCATACAGGAGAGTGGGTATCACTACTGCTCTGTAGACCATGAGCTTGGTGCTGGGTTTGAGGTCATTGTCTTCAAACACTCTCTTCCTCAGGCGACCGGAGGCTGCACTGGCACACTGAAGGCGGTGTTGGACTTTGATGTAGTGTATATGGACTTTAGCAAGACTTTTGATAAGGTTCCACATGGCAGACTGGTCACGAAGTTAAAAGCCCATGGGATCCAGGACAAAGTGTCAAGTTGGATTCAAAACTGGCTCGGAGGCAGGAAGCAGAGGGTAATGGTTCATGGGTGTTTTTGTAACTGGAAGGCTGTTTCCAGTGGGGTTCCGCAGGGCTCAGTACTAGGTCCCTTGCTTTTTGTGGTATATATCAATGATCTAGACTTGAATATAGTGGGTATGATTAAGAAGTTTGCAGATAATACTAAAATCGGCTGTGTGGTTGATACTGAAGAAGGAAGCTGTAGACTGCAGGAAGATATCAATAAATTGGTCAGGTAGGCAGAACAGTGGCAAATGGAATTCATCCGGAGGAGTGTGAGGTAAGGCATTTGGGGAGGGCTAACAAGGAAAGGGAATACACATTAAATGGTAGGACACTGAGTAGTGTAATGGAACAAAGGGACCTTGGAGTGCATGTCCACAGATCCCTGAAGGTAGCAGGCCAGGTAGATAAGGTGGTTAAGAAGGCATACGGAATGCTTGCCTTTATTAGCCATGGCATAGAATACAAGAGCAGGGGGGTTATGCTTCAACTGTATAAAACACTGGTTAGGCCTCAGCTAGAGTACTGCGTGCATTTCTGGTCACCACATTACAGGAAAGATGTGATTGCACTAGAGAGGGTACAGAGGAGATTTACAAGGATGTTGCCAGGAGTAGAGAATCTTAGCTATGTGGAAAGACTGGATAGGCTGGGTTTGTTTTCCTTGGAATGGAGGAGGCTGAGGGGAGACCTTATTGAGGTGTATAAAATTATGAGGGGTATCGATAAAGTGGATAGAAAGGAACTATTTCCCTTAGCAGAGGGTTCAAAAACGAGGGGGCACAGATTTAAAGTAATTGGTGGAAGGTTTAAAGGGGATTTGAGGGGAAATGTCTTCACCCAGAGGGTTGTGGGGGTCTGGAACTCACTGCCTGAAAGGGTGATAGAGTCAGAAACCCTAACCACATTTAAAAGGTACTTGGATGTGCACTTGGGATGCTGTAACCTGCAGGGCTACGGACCAAGAGCTGGGAAGTGGGATTAGGCTGGATAGCTCTTTGTTGGCCGGCACGGACACGATGGGCCAAAATGGCCTCCTTCCATGCTGTAAATTTCTATGATTCTATGATTCATCAGTGACGTCTGCCCTTGTTGACAGTAGGCTCCTGAAATATGGAAAGTGGTCCACATTGTCCAAGGCCTCGTCATGGAATTTGATAATCGGGGAGCAGTACTGTATGGTGGGGGTAGGTTGGTAGAGGACCTTTGTCTTACGGGTGTTTAGTGTAAGGCCCATGCTCTCATATGCTTCGGTGAAGGCATTGACGAGAGTTTGGAGTTCGACCTTAGAGTACACAGACGCAAGCGTCGTCTGCATACTGTAATTCGCTGACAGAGGATGGGACAACCTTGGATCTGGACTGGAGGTGACGGAGGTTGAACAGTTTCCTGTTTGTTCTGTAGATTAGCTCCACTCCAGCGGGGAGCTTACTGAGGGTGAGATGGAGCATTGCAGCCAGGAAGATACCTCTACCAGCTTCCCATTCACCAACAAATTGACTTTGAGATCCTCTTCCTTGTCTGCAAACCTCTCCAAGGCCTTACTCCACCCTATTTGTGTAACCACCCCCAGTCCTACTCCGCAGCACACACCGTCCACTCTTCTGAATCTGGACTAATCCTCTTTCCTCTATTCCATCATTGATGGCAGAGCCTTCAGGTATCAAGGCCCTATTTTCAGTAATTCTCTTCCAAATCATCTCTACCTTGCTTCACCTTTCCTTGTTTCCAACAGCCTCCCCAAATCCTACTTCATCTACTTCACCTTTGAATGCATCCGCTAATTCTACTCCCAGAACTGTTTCTGAATTGTCCCTTCCCTCCACCCCTTGTGAAGCACCTTAGGATGCTTTCCCACATTAAAGGCACTAAATGACTGTTGTGGTTACAGATGTTGTGAAAATAGTTGATAGCTTTTCCAACATTACGATCGTTGTTATGTAAAGCAGATTTTGGTGGCTGAACTGCTCTGTCTAGTATTCTGTGCTTTCAATGAACTGTTCATTTTCAAGTACTTCAGATTTCGAAATGGTACCATGTGGCAAGAAATCTTACCTTCAAAAAACACAACCTTGCTACTACAAATACAAACAAAATGATGCCAAATGGTGACTTTGGTAGTGAGTGAATTAGTGCCTTCATGCGTTTGGCATTCATTTCTTTTCGACTCATTTTTACGCATATGCACAGTGCGGATTAGGTGTTTGTAAATGTGTAAGCTCGTTTTCTTTTTAACCTCCTGAACACATTCTTATCAGTGCTTCTCTTTTGTTTGTGTTATTGCAGGAGATGGAAACCCCAAGGAGAGCAGTCCCTTCATTAACAGTACAGAAGTTGAAAAAGGAAAAGAGTATGATGGGAAAAATATGGCTCTTTTTGAGGTACAGTATGGCAATTTACAGCAAACCCCAAATTCCATCAATTCAGCTGAGAGAGTTCTGACACTAATTTGAATTATTTTTTTGTCTCAGTGAGTGACAAATTAAGACTCTTAATAATGTGATGTAGTCAGCCATCTGCCACCTTGTTCTTGGCCATCTTGCAGGGACTGTTGCAAATGTATCTATGTATTGGAACAGAGTAGTTCAAAGTTCAGATCCTGCTGTTGTACTGGCATTGTTCAAGGTCAAGGGACAACATTATGCTAGTTGAGTGACTATCCCTGAACATTTCTGAATTTGCTCATCGGCTGATACAATGCAAATATTACCACAGTTTGTGGCTTGTACAATAAAATATTGCCCCCATGGATTATAGAAGTAACCTATAATGTTTTATAATGAGCAAAGCCTTCGCAATTGGCCCTCAGACCCTTCTGTAATCCTTAGCCTGATACTTTACTAGCTAATGCCTGTTCAGTTAAATTCAGTACAAGCCAAAAATTATTTTTCTGCCATGCTAATTAACACTAAAGTGGACGATGATTTCTGTAGTATGACATTAGAATACAGTAGTCTGTTCTTTTGCCTTGTCTAAATAGCGGCGTGGATATATTGGGCCGGATCGTGCTGGAAGTCTGAAGGTGTGTTAATGACGCACGCCATTAATAATGCGCAAATCGGCCAGCAAGTTCAGGGGAATTAAGAGATATGACGTGGGTTGCGACTCTCTAGAACTTGCTGGTCGATTTACACTGCTCTGCTGTTTGCCTCACACAAACGGCATCTTGCCCTTAGCCGCCCCGTTATTTTTAAGGACTTGCTGGATTCGCACATTAATTGCCCGTTAAACTCGCTGCAGAAATTCAGGGCAAAAATTTTTTGAGCTGAAGGGTGCAGGTAAAAGTCTAACAAACAGCGCGCACCGTGAGATGCCCCATGCCAGCAAGTTCCGGTCCATTGACCCAGAATTTACAGGAGCGGGGCATCTCATGGTGCATACCGTTAGACTTTTTCCTACACCCTTCAACGCGAAAGAGCTTTGCCCTGTAACTTGCTGAAAGTGCGAGCTGACCACAGCACGGCGAGGGCAGCGGGGCTGACGGGACCAACAGTGTATCTTCTTAACCAATGAGATTTAAGTATTGATAAATAAGCAGAGGAAGGACTGAGAAGGAGGGTGAATTAGAGTGGGTGAACTCAATGGGCCAGAAATTCAGGTTGGAGGTTTCCCGCGGGCGCAAGCCCCCGACCTGCACTTACATAGCGCGCCTGCCGTTAGCTGTGGGGCCACGTGAGATTCCGATCCTGGGCCTCCTCCAGCTGCCGCTGTGCAGTGCTTGCGTATCTCAGCGGCGAAGATAGTTCGCAGCGTCCCCTGGGATCACGTGGGCCATGGGGAGCCAATCGGAGCAGGGAATCTCCATTCATAGATTTGACAGGAAAACCTGTCAAATCTACGAATAGAGATCGGCCCCAAAACCTAAGTAAAACTTCAAATAATTTTTTTTTTAATCACATTTATAAAATAACTATAAATTACACAAATTAACTATTTTAAACAAAAATTTAAATTTTTGAAAAAATTAATTAAAGTTTTCAACGGGGCTAAAAATAAACTTACATTTCTTTAAAGTATTTTAAAATGATAATCCTGTGGAAATTTTTTTTAATTTTACTTAATTAACCTCTTACCTTGTTAAAAGCACCTTGCGACTGCTTTTTTTATGCGCAGCTGCTAGGGACTTACCCACACGGAGAAACCTGTAAAAAAATCGGAAGTTCCAGGCGTACGCGCTGCCTCTCTGGCGCACGCGTTTGACGTCCGAAATCCTTCCTTCAAGGGAACGGAAGTTCTGCTTTCCAGCGCATGAGCAGTGCATGCACGAAACCGGCACTTTCGTTGGCCCTATGCATGCGTACACAGCGCGTACTCGCCTGTGGTGACCCGAATTTCTGGTCCAATGTCAAATCAGGTGCAGAAAGAGAAATAAAGACCAGAATTTTCTGGGGGTCAGTGGGCAGGATCGGTGGCAGGTCAGGTGGGAAGATATTTTTTTTTAACAGCAAGTCGGGACCCCGCTGTGAAGCCACCGCCTCGCGCCCTTCCCAATGTCGGATCTGTCAGCGCTGAGCAGACCCGACACACAGCTGGCAGGGGACCCAATTAAGCTCATTATGTACTTGTTTAGACATCATTAGGAATACATTTTAGCTTACCTTTTGACTTTACGTGCTCGCCCACAGGGTTCTCGCTACACAGGGATCACATCTGTTAAGCTGAGGCGGGAGATGAATGGCCATTGAATCAGCTGATTACTTGACAGCTTGAAATGTGCTATAAAAGCTCCCACCTCACAGCTGTTCACTTTCCAAGCTCAGAAGCCATTGTTTACTGCATTTGGAACACAGATTGAGCTTTATGCAGATTACAAGTGTTTGGAGCAAACTCTCCATCCAGTGTCACCTCATTGGAACAACCTCTCTCACCATTGACAGAATGCTTCTGTCATCTCAACTTCATCTGCCATCTATTCCATCAACATTGGTGCCCTTTATACTCTCTCACCTTGCTCCTCAGAATCCCAGCATGATCAGCCCCCACATCAGCAGCACCAGGCACACCAGCAACAACAACAACACCAACCTTCTCCGCAATCACCTGGTGCTGCACAGGACAGAGGGCATCAGCACCCAACCACATTGCTGCCTGGGAGGCCAGGGATAGCCTCACCATGGCCAGATTAACTTCACTTGACGCTGTACACCCTGACTGCCACATGATGTGCCAGGTTGGCACCACCCCACACCAACACCATAAAGCATCCCTACAATGACCAAGCCATTCCTTTCACACTCATCACCATTGCGGGGGGGGGGGAGGTACCGTTATGTCTCACCATTCACTGCAACTCACTAAGCCACTTCCAAAGGTGCACACAAATCTGTCCAAGAACACAAAGTGTTGAAAATAAAGGTTTCAATGTTTGACATCACATTAACAGAAACTTTACATGAACATTGGATAAAACACCCAAGTGGCTACCCTTGTGCGTTGTTAGTTGGTATGATTGGACTAAGATGAGGGTGAGTATAAAAAGACCAGTCCTAGTGCGAGCAAGCACTGAGTGCGAGTCTGCAGAGAGTGCTGTGAGTTTGGGTAAGTGTGAGAGTTCTTAAATTGTTATTTCTCTTTAAATCATTCTTGATAAGATTACTTAAGCAGTTTAAGTAAAGGGGAAAAGTTAAATATTTGGGATTCTGTTGGTTTAAGAAGAGTAAAACAAGGTTACACTGCAGTAGGAGTAAATTGGCGCAGCAGGCAGTGGAAACCAGTTTTCTAACCAATCAGCAGGGGTGACTCATTTGGCTGTAAACAAACAAACAGTATAAAAAGACCAGTCCTAGTGCGAGCAAGAACTGAGTGCGAGTCTGCAGAGAGTGCTGTGAGTTTGGGTAAGTGTGAGAGTTCTTAAATTGTTATTTCTCTTTAAATCATTCTTGATAAGATTACTTAAGCAGTTTAAGTAAAGGGGAAAAGTTAAATATTTGGGATTCTGTTGGTTTAAGAAGAGTAAAACAAGGTTACACTGCAGTAGGAGTAAATTGGCACAGCAGGTAGTGGAAACCAGTTTTCTAACCAATCAGCAGGGGTGACTCATTTGGCTGTAAACAAACAAAAAGTATAAAAAGACCAGTCCTAGTGCGAGCAAGCACTGAGTGCGAGTCATCAAAGAGTGCTGTGAGTTAGGGTAAGTGGGGTGTTAGGTGCTCTTTTCAAATTTTAACTCTGTGGGTTGTAGTTAATAAGGCCTTTCTGGTGCAGAGTGACTGTTGGTAAACCATTTAACTGGTGTAATTAGAGGGATTGATTTAATTTAAATCCAATTAATTAAAGGGGATACAAGCATCTAAAATCAGGCAGAGGGTGTCCATAACTAACAATAAAAAAATTTAATTAATTACATAGAATGGAGCAGGTGATGTGTTACTGTTGCGAGATGTGGGAGCCGGTGGACCCCATTGAGGTTCACGGTGATTACGTCTGTGACAAGTGTCTGCTGCGACAGGAACTCCAGCTCCGTGTTGATGAGCTGGAGTCTGAGCTTCATACACTGCGATACATCCGGGAGGGGGAGAAGTACCTGGACTCTGTGTATCAGGAGGTGGTCACACCTATGAAGTTAATTAATTCAGATGTAGCCCATGGTCAGGGACAGGACGGTGTGACTACGAGTGAGGCAGGTACGGGGATCCAGGAGGTAGAGCTGGAGGAGCCGCAACCCTGCTCTTGCCCAACAGGTTCGAGGTTCCTACTCCCTGTGGGGACAACAGCAGGGACTGCAGGGAGGATGAGTAACCTGGCCACAGCACCGTGGAACAGGGGGCCATTCAAGAGGGGGGAGTAAATAGAAATGTTGTAGTGGTAGGGGATAGTATTATTAGGGGGATAGATAGAGTTCTCTGCAGCTGAGAGCGAGAGTCCCGAAGGCTGTGTTGCCTACCCGGTGCCAGGGTTAAGGACATCTCCTCTGGGCTGGAAAGAAACTTGCAGTGGGAGGGGGTGGATCTAGTTGTCGTGGTCCATGTTGGTACAAACGAAGTAGATAGGACTAGGAAGCCGGTTCTGTTAAAGGAGTATGAGCAGCTGGGGGTCAAATTAAAAAACAGAACCTCAAGGGTAATAATCTCTGGATTATTACCTGAGCCACGAGCGAATTTGGCTAGGACAAATAAAATTAGAGAGTTAAATGCGTGGCTCAAAGACTGGTGTGGGAGAAATGGGTTTTGCTTCCTGGGATACTGGCACCAGTACTGGGGCAGGAGGGAGCTGTTCCGTTGGGATGGGCTTCACTTGGCTAGTGCTGGGACTAGAGTCCTGGCGGATCATATAACTAGGGCTGTAGAGAGGGCTTTAAACTAACTAGTTGGGGGGAGGTTCCTAGAGAGCAAATAATAAAAATGACAACAGAGAAGGTCATAGACTTAGGTAGCAGTGGGGAAATTAAAAACCAGAGCGTCAGGAAGGGGCAGAAGGTATGGAGTAAAAAGTAAAGTAATAAAAAGGGCAAAAGCAGGAACTAAGTGTCACAAAACATCTTTGAAAGTTCTCTATCTGAATGCACGTAGCATTCGTAACAAAATAGATGAGTTAATGGCACAAATAACTACATATGGATATGATCTTGTGGCCATTACAGAAACATGGCTGCAGGGTGACAATGCCTGGGAATTAAACATACCAGGTTATTTAACGATCAGGAAGGACAGGCAGGAAGGAAGGTGAGGTGGGGTGGCTATGTTAATAAAGGAAGGAATCACTGTAATACAGAGAAATGATATTGGGTCAAAAGATCAGGATAATGAAACAGTTTGGGTGGAGATAAGGAATAATAAGGGGAAAAAAGCACTAGTGGGCATAGTCTGCAGGCCTCCGAACAGTGGCAACTCTGTTGGACGGAGTATCAATCAGGAAATAGTTGAGGCTTGTAATAAGGGAACATCTATAATTATGGGGGATTTTAACTATCATATTAATTGGACAAATCAAATTGGGCAGGGCTGCCTTGAGGATGAGTTCATTGAGTGTATTAGGGATGGGTTTCTTGAGCAGTATGTAACTGAACCGACCAGGGGGCAAGCAACCTTAGATCTGGTCCTGTGTAACGAGACAGGATTAATTAAAAATGTCCTAGTAAAGGATCCCCTTGGAATGAGTGACCATAACATGGTTGAATTCCATATTCAATTAGAGGATGAGAAGGTTGGATCTTAAACAAGCATGCTAAGCTTGAATAAAGGAGACTATGAAGGTATGAGAGCGGAATTGAGTAGAGTGGATTGGGAAAATAGATTAAAGGGTAAGACAATACATGATCAGTGGTGTACATTTAAGGAGTTATTTTACAACTTCCAAAAAATATATATTCCACTGAGAAGAAAAGGGTGTAAAAGAAAAGACAGCCATCCGTGGCTAAGTAAAGAAATTAAGGATAGTATTCGATTAAAAACAAGGGCATATAAGGTAGCCAAATCTAGTGGGAGGATAGAGGATTGGGAAAACTTTAAAAGACAGCAAAAAATAACAAAAAGATTGATTAAGGAAGGGAAGATAGATTATGAAAGTAAATTAGCAAAAAATATAAAAACAGATAGTAAGAGTTTTTATAGTTATATAAAAAGAAAAAGGGTGGCTAAAGTAAATGTTGGTCCCTTAGAGGATAAGACCGGGAAATTAATGGTGGGAAATATTGAGATGGCAAAAACACTGAATGAATATTTTGTATCAGTCTTTACAGTAGAGGACACTAAGAATATCCCAACACTGGACAAACAGGGGGCTATAGGGGGGGAGGAGCTAAACACGATCAAAATCACTAAGGAAGTGGTACTCGGTAAAATAATGGGACTCAAGGCGGATAAATCACCTGGACCTGATGGCTTACATCCTAGGGTCTTGAGGGAAGTGGCGGTAGGGATTGTGGATGCATTAGTAATAATTTTCCAAAACTCCCTGGACTCAGCAAAGGTCCCGGCAGACTGGAAAACTGCTAATGTAACACCCTTATTTAAAAAGGGCAGTAGACAGAAGGCTGGAAACTATAGACCGGTTAGCCTAACATCTGTGGTAGGTAAAATTTTGGAGTCCATTATTAAGGAGACAGTAACAGGACATTTGGATAATCATAATTTAATAGGACAAAGTCAGCATGGTTTTATGAAGGGGAAGTCATGTTTGACAAATTTGCTGGAGTTCTTTGAGGAAGTAACATATAGGGTGGATAAAGGGGAACCAGTGGATGTAGTGTATTTAGACTTCCAAAAGGCATTTGACAAGGTGCCACACAAAAGATTATTGCTTAAGATAAAAAATCACGGGATTGGGGGTAATATTCTGGCATGGATAGAGGATTGGCTATCTAACAGAAGGCAGAGAGTTGGGATAAATGATTCATTCTCAGACTGGCAATCAGTAACTCGTGCTGTTCCGCAGGGGTCAGTGCTGGGTCCCCAACTCTTTACAATCTATATTAACGAGTTGGAGGAGGGGACCGAGTGTAACATATCAAAGTTTGCAGATGATACTAAGATGGGAGGGAAAGTAGTGAGTGAGGAGGACATAAAACACCTGCAAGGGGACATAGACAGGCTAAGTAAGTGGGCAGAGATTTGGCAGATGGAATACAATACTGGAAAGTGTGAGGTTATGCACTTTGGCAGGAAAAATCGTAGAGCAAGTTATTATCTTAATGGCAAGAAACTGGAAAGTACTGAAGTACAAAGGGATCTGGGGGTCCTGGTGCACGAAACTCAAAAGGTTAGTATGCAGGTGCAGCAAGTGATTAAGAAGGCCAATGGAATGTTGGCTTTCATTGCTAGGGGGATAGAATATAAAAATAGGGAGGTATTGCTTCAGTTGTACAAGGTATTGGTGAGACCGCACCTGGAATACTGCATACAGTTTTGGTGTCCATACTTAAGAAAAGACATACTTGCTCTCGAGTCAGTACAAAGAAGGTTCACTCGGTTAATCCCGGGGATGAGGGGATGGACATATGAGGAGAGGTTGAGTAGATTGGGACTCTACTCATTGGAGTTCAGAAGAATGAGAGGCGATCTTATTGAAACATATAAGATTGTGAAGGGGTTGGATCGGGTGGATGCGGGGAGGATGGTCCCGATGATGGGTGAAACTAGAACTAGGGGGCATAGTCTTAGAATAAGGGGCTGCTCTTTCAAAACTGAGATGAGGAGGAACTACTTCACTCAGAGGGTGGTAGGTCCATGGAATATGCTGCCCCAAAAAGCTGTAGAAGCTATATCATTACATAAATTTAAAACAGAAATAGACAGTTTCCTAGAAGTAAAGGGAATTAAGGGTTACGGGGAGTGGGCAGGAATTTGGACATGAGTCTAGGTTCGGATCGGACATGGCCCTGTGGGTAGCGGAGCGGGCCCGAGGGTCCGTGTAGCCTGATCCTGCTCCTATTTCGTGTGTCTAATTCTGTTAGATTCAGGAGATGGTTCTGTGATAGTAGTTTGGCGGTTAGGATCAGATCAGCCATGATGTTATTGAATGGCGGAGCAGGCTCAAGGGGACGATTGGCCTACTCCTGCTCCTATTTCTTACGTTCTTATGTTCTTATGAGTGTGAGGGGTGGCTAGTCAGATGGGGATGTGATAATGTAGATAGAGAGGGATGGGTGGAGGTGCAAGGTAAGCTGGTGTGAGTAAGGATGTGCAGGAGTAGGGTGGGCAAGGCAGAGTGATGGGGATGTGATACTGACTTGGATAGAGAACTGGTTGGCAGGCAGGAAGCAAAGAGTTGGAATAAACAGGTCTTTTTCCGAGTGGCAGGCAGTGACTTGTGGGGTACAGCAGGGATCGGTGCTAGGACCCCAGCTATTCACAATATATATTAATGATCTAGACAAGGGATTGGGAAAAGGGGGAAGTGCAACGAGACCTGGGTGTCCTTGTGCACCAGTCGCTGAAGGAAAGCATGCAGGTGCAGCAGGCGGTTAAGAAAGCAAATAGTATGTTGGCCTTAATAGCGAGAGGATTCGAGTACAGGAGCAAGGATGTCTTGCTGCAGTTGTACAGGGCCTTGGTGAGACCACACCTTGAGTATTGTGTGCAGTTTTGGTCACCTTATCTGAGGAAGGATGTTCTTGCCATGGAGGGAGTGCAGTGAAGATTCACCAGACTGATACTTGGGATGGCAGGAATGACGTATGAAGAGAGATTGGGTCGATTAGGCTTATATTCGCTGGAGTTTAGAAGAATGAGAGGGGATCTCATTGAAACTTATAAAATTCTAACAGGACTAGACAGACTAGATGCAGGAAGGATGTTCCCAATGGCGGGGGAATCCAGAACCAGGGGTCACAGTCTAAGGATAAGGGGTAAGCCATTTAGGACTGAGATGAGGAGGAATTTCTTCACCCAGAGAGTGGTGAACCTGTGGAATTCTCTACCATGGAAGGCAGTTGAGGCCAACTTATTAACTATATTCAAGAAGAATTTAGATATATTTCTTAAGGCTAAAGGGATCAAGGGGTATGGGGAGAAAGCAGGGACAGGGTACTGAATTTGGATGATCAGCCATGATCTCATTAAATGGCAGAACAGGCTTGAGGGGCCGAATGGCCTACTCCTGCTCCTATCTTCTATGTTTCTATGTTTCTATGAGTGGCACAGCAGGATGAGGTTAGTGTGACTTTGTACTAACGTTTCATGATCTACTGAGATCATTGAAACGTTTGCGCCACTGCACCCAGGTCCTCCTGACGACATCCCTGCTTGTGTCCTCCTCTGCAATGAGCAACCTCCTAGGGACATCGCTTCTGCCCATGGGAAGGGAAGAGGACTTCCCTGCACGCTATGACTCCCTCCATAAGCATATGGAGAGAGTCATGGGAGAACCTGGATGCAGCCCTTCACCTTTGTGCAGTGCTTGTCATTGTCTGCAGCACCTCAATGCTGCAGAACAGTGACAGCACAAATGTCAATATAAATTTGGATATGGTCTCTTTAAGGAAACCGGCTGATGACGCGTCATCAAATGGCGTCACCAGACCCGCTTTCTCTAATTTGCCAGGAAACACGCTGGGCGGGCTTAACAAGCCCCATCAGGGGAAAATCATTTCACACAGCGGTGTGAAGACAGCAGCGGGGTCTGGACCCGCCACCGACATCACCCGCCACGGACCCACCGAGGTGAGAAAAATCCCAGCCAAAGAGAGGGAAAGAAAGATTGGATTAAGCGAGAGAAAGAAAGAGACAGAAAGGGAAAGTAAGATAAAAGATTTAAATTTAACATTTGACATTTTAAAAATCTCCAACAATTCATTACCTGAAGGAACGAGACTCCACACTTTGAATTGTTCACTTTCAGGGCCAGAGAATTTGACTGACAGTCAATAACTATTATTATGTTGTTAAAAGGGTACTTATGCTATTAATCACTCGACTTAACTTTCTGTGGTGAGTTTAACGGGCAATTAATGTGCAAATACAGCAACTTCATGAAACTCACGGGGAGGTTAAGACCGTTTTTGCGAAGCTAGCAGCAGATTGTCCAGCAACTTGTGGCGATTTGCAATTGACGGAGTATCTCTCCTTCACCACAAGTTGCACATTAAAAACGACGTACATCGTTCACACACTGTTATTTTTCAGCCAATTCTGTGCCACTAAATATGACATACACCATTAAACGTAACTTTCAACAACAGTCAAAAGCCAGAATCTGTGCTGGGAGCTTTTCAAGAAATACAATTGAATGGCGAAAAGGCGGCATAAGCTTCTTTTATTTTGGCCAAACAAAACCAATCACCATTTGCACAGGAAGAACTACAGTGATGAGCTGGGTACTGGGTCAGATTATTCTCTCCAAAGATTTTTTTTCTGAGTCTCATTCTGAAGGCTGTATTTCCACATGCTGTACTTTTGTTGCTGGTCACACTCGGGTTTCGCACAGCTTTGTCAACACTGCAGGAGCAGAGCTGAGCTGTAACAGAAATGCAATGTAGACAAATAAAACCCAATGTAAGAAAGGTTTTTTGAAGCACACTGACTCCTCCATCAGTGGGCTGTGCTCGGTTCAATTTGACTAGTCAAAGGCATGCTGTTTTTCAGTACTTAAAGGGGAAGAAAATCCCATGAATATATTCTGTTCAAGGGACTTTTCCCATCAGTGTTTGAACAAAAAAATGTAGCTTCACTCAGGTTTGTTGGGGCCAGTCCTTCGCACCCACCTGGCAGCTGATTTGAAGCTTAGAGAAGGACTCAACCAGCTAAAGCTAACATTGTAACCATTCACACCACTGCATATAGCCTTTCATCATTTTGAATCTCTGAAGTGATAACATAGGAACAGGAGTAGGTCATTCAGCCCCTCGAGCCTGTTCTGCCCTTCAGGTAGATCATTGTTGATCTGTATTTTAACTCCATCTACCCACCTTGGTTCTATAACCCTTAATAGCCTTACCTAAAAAAAATCTATCAATCTCATTTTTGAAATTTTCATTTGACCCCCAGCCTCAACAGGGAAGAGAGTTCTAGATTCCCACTACCCTTTGTGTGAAGAGATGCTTCCTGACATCACCCCGAATGGCTGTAAGGGGAGGGGTTTTGGTTTGGGGTTTGTGTCTGGCCAGTCAGGCGTATCTGAGCTGCTCCAGCCCCGTGCGGTTTGAATCGCTTCCCCTTTGGTTGTGACCGCCGGACTTATTTCAGTAGCGATATAGACAAAACGAGACCAGTGGTTTGGTGCAAAGAAAACCAATGTTTTATTGAAATGAAGAATAAATTGCTATACAGTGAAAATAATTAACGGGGAGGAGAAAAGACAGACACATTGAGGGAAAATTGACTAAAATGACAATTTAACAAAATTCCCCTTTAGTTCCCACCCTTTATACCTATCTAGGTTGCCTTGTAATGGGCCAGAAAGTTTATGCTCACCAGTCTACGATGTTGAAACGTCTGCTCCGTGCCCTACAGTCTGCCTTGGATTTTTCACCGCCCGAAGTAGAGATACCCCAGTAATTCAAAAGTAACTGCTGGTATTCCACTTCTTTGGGCGGGCTGTGACGACCCTCTTGGAGGCAGGGCACCGGAGGCGAGGCAGTAGAGGGAGAGAGAATGGCTTCCTGAGGGGCAACCTTTATACCCCATTGGGAGCCCTTATCTTCACGCCCAAAACTGGACGTATCTGGGTTGCACAAAAGGGACCAATCTGTCCCCATTGACCGTAATGGGTTTGAATGCGTTTTCCCATTCGTTTAACTGGTTTATGAATGGAGCTGTCCCAGTTTGAAAAATGTCCCGCTGGTTTCTTGAGTGCTCGGTAAACAGTACTTGAGTGCTCGTGTAAACAATCCTTTGTTCTGTGGTTACAGCCTAACCGCAACTAGATTGACAGCAATCACTTAAGCTCTTGAGTCAACACTGCTGAGGGCTTGTGCAAACAGAGTCCTTTGTTCCATGTTGAAACTTCCTAACCGCAGTTGATTGACAGCTTCAAGTACCTTGCGTCAGCCAGTGCTGGGAGATCCTGCTTTTATATTCATACAGGCTGTCTTTCTCTTTTGCCACAAGGCTGGCTACAGCCATCTTTCATGTCCTGGGTTTTTAAAGTACATTCCAACCAGGTTTTCTTCAATCAAATAATCTTCGGGGGCTGCCGAAATTTTGTGAACCTTACAGTCCTCCCTTGGATACTAAAACTTGCTTGCAGTATCCTATTAAAGGTGAGCAAAAATTTCCGACCCCCCCACAAACAACTTTCCCTTATACTTATCTATATCTATCTTTGATCCCTCGACACCTCCATCCCCCTTACCCAGAGAGAATCACAGTGCACGGTAGGCATCTATCGATAGAAAAACATGATTATTTACAATAATTTAAGCACGGAGGGGATCCAATGCCCCTGCACCACTTGTGACATCATAGAGCTTTATCACGATACAACATCTTTAATGAAATTAACACCAAGCCAAAACATATTTGTTAAAAATACAAACGGAAGAAAACAAGCTTCCTTTTTTTTAAAAGAGAAAAAAAAATGAATCTGCCATCACTCAGGATTAGTAACAATTTGGTCTTATTGACCTCCGAAAAGTCAAATTTACAGAATTTCCGAAACATCTTTTCCTTGGGGTGACGATTCGTATCCTCAGGCACTGGAGGGAGGCCTCCCCATACGTGGAGCCGGTCTCACTAGAATACTGGGTTGAATTGGATCCCAGTCATCCTGGGCAGCTCCCCTCGTGGGCATCTGCCTCCCGCAGACCCCTCCTGTCGTGGGCTAGGGGTGCTCCCATCCCCGAGCATCCAAAGACACGATGGTCCTCCACACCTTTCGAAACTCTGAAAAAGACTTTTTTAAAAATCTAGCCAGGTTCCCTGGCTCGGGGGAATGTGATCGGGTCCCGCGACCTCGGCTCACATAGACAACACTCTGGAACGGTTCAATACTTAAAACTTATACTTTAATACTTAAAACTACCGATTGCAATATAAAATTAAAATTAACACACTCTAACATACTTGTACACATTATTAAATTTAAACAAAGCTATATACAAGCGCCGGCCATCTCCGGGTGGCTAGCCTAATCTCTGTTAGGACTGGACTGATCCCAACTTCCGGTCCCTCGCAGCTGATGGCTGCTGGTTGGGGACCTCTGTCACTTGGCTTCTCCCTGACTCGGGAGTCCACCCTTTTTAACTGGAAAGCTGGTGACCATATTTTCCTGGGCTGGAGTACCTGAAGAGGCCTCCTAGGAGTGTCACTGGTGGGGCTACCCTGGCAAGCAGACCCTTAGCTCAGGTCACAGTCCTTGCAGGCTGGGGACCTTCTCCCTCAGGTCCCTCCCTTCCCAAACCTGGGCTGGGGATGGGCAATCCCTCGCCACTGGCTGCCAGTGGCTGAGAGTCTTCCCCTTCAGGTTTAAATCCTTGTTCAGGCTCCTCCCCGGAGTCCCATAAGAGAGGGGGAATCGCTCGGGCCAAGTGCTGGGGAACTTCTCCCTTCATGCACGTGACTGCGCCTGCGTGTGCAGTCTGTGTGAGTGTACCCGCTGCAGGCTGAGGATTTATAACCTCAGACCTTGTCGCAACTGGCTGCTCTTTTTCGGGTTTAAACAACTTACATCGTTTAATATAACTAGCAGCCTGCCAGTAACCCTGTTCTAAATTCTTTCTCCTTACCAGGGCGGCCTTAAAGGCGGGATCTTGGGCTTGGACCTGCTTTTGGTCCGGGGCTAAAGCTATCCCCTGTGAGCCTCCCTTGTCCCGGATTGCTGCTACCGGGCCTGCTCTACAGGGGTCCCAGAACTCTCCTTCCCTGTTCCCCTGCTTGGCCACCTCGTCGGTCTTTTGGTTACCCTCCCATGTGGTATGGAGGGATCCTAAACCTATGGCCAAAGGTTTTGACCTTTCCCCAGCCTGCTCGTTCCCTGTGGGTCCCATTAAGCTAAATGGGACCTTGTTAGACCAGGGTGAATTGGTCAGGACTTCCGAATGGACCACCGTGCTGGAAGCTCCAGTGTCCACCGAATATCTCCCCTGCACCGTCTTCACCCCCATCCTAACATAGGGCCTGCTCCCCTCAGCGTTTTCACGGGGACACAGGTCGACAGGCTGCGCTGGTATAGTCATTGCTGGGAGTGGGATGGGGCAGATGGGGTCAAAGCACCGGTGGTGGCTGCTACTCACCCCTGGCCAGTCAGAAAAGACCGCATTGCCTCCAATAGTGACTCGACCAAGGCGGGGGAATTCCTGTCTCTACCTTTTGGACTGGGACTGTGGGATTCTTTGCTTTATTATCCTTCTATGGATTTCTACAATCCTTGCACCAGTGGCCATCCTTCCCGCACCCGTAACAGTTTAACTTAGTCTGGGAGGGACGGTTCCCCTCCTGGTGCCACTCTTTCTTATTCGGGCCCCCAGGTTTAACCTCATGGACTTTTCCCTTGAGTTGGTGCGTCTCGGTACCCCGCATGTTTCTAAATGCTACTGTGAGCTGGCAGATCGCTGCTTCTTCGGTGGTCTGGGGGTTTCGGGGGTCAAACCAAGCCGCGGCCTGGGCTTGGATCTGGGGTAGGCTGTTTGTCATAAGACAACGGAGCCAGTGAGTCAATTGGGCTGGGTTCAGTGCTGCCCGCCCTGGCATTCCCAGGCATGCACTCCGGTAGACTGGCCACAGCCTGCCTGCGAACGCCTGCGGGGACTCCCCTGGGAGCTGTACCGTCCTTTCTACCTGGGCGAACGGACTACCATCATTGAGTCCCATGGCCTCCAATATCTCGTTCCTCAAATCCTCGTATTCTTTCTGCCTCCTTTTACATTCGCCAGATAGGGCCTGGAGGAGATCACCTCCCAGGGAAGACAGCAGCATTTTAGCCTGCTCTGCGTCATCGCAGTCATTAACACAAGCTGCTTGTTCTATCTCCCTGAAATGCAGAGAGGGGTCTCCCTTTTTAATGAGCTTGGTGATGTGGCTAACCATGGCCCTTAGCTGTTGGGTGTCATATGGCACCACAAACTGATTCTGGATGGCCCCTGGCTCATCGTCATCAATGGGCGGACTGTACCTCCGTTGTCGGAGGGGATATACTGGTCCTGGTCCTGGCCTATCTAGCGGGGCCTGCTGTGCTTCCTCTACCACCTCATCCTCCACCCCCCTTTGCTGCCAGAGCTCTTGAAAGCTCGGAGCTATGGGTGGCGGTCGTGGGACCTCTGATTCCCTAACCAACTTTGTTCTGGGTGTTGCCTGTTGGACGGTTCTATTTGGGTTGCCGGTAAAGTCCGACTGGCCTATCTTCGGGCTGATAAGACATATCATCCCCTTTGCCCTCTTTAAAGCCACATTCAAGCTTTTTATCTCTTCCCTACTGGGGCCATGATCTGCTTCCTCGAACCCTTGGTCGCAGGCCAGCTTATATGCTGCCTTTACCTCCCTAACCTTTTCCTCCTGCTCTCTTACTTCTTTAATGAGGCGGGCGTTCTCCTCCTGCACCCTCATCTCATTACTCTTGGCCTCTGTAACTAGGCACTTCAGGTACTCTAACTCGTGCCTCATGTGGCTTTTGTCCTCACTAAACTGGTCCACCAGGCGCTCTATCTTGGCTTGGTATTCTTCAATCTCCATTTCCTTATCCCAACGCTCTGTTTTAACTTCCCTAATCTTGCGGGTACCTAACCACAAACAGATCAGTGGTGTGATAAAAAGAAAACCAATAACTGCTGCTCTCTCCAGACCCAGACCACCGTCTGCTACATCGCATACTGTCGCCGACGGTCCTGCTGCGGTCGCCATTTTGTAAGGGGAGGGGTTTTGGTTTGGGGTTTGTGTCTGGCCAGTCAGGCGTATCTGAGCTGCTCCAGCCCCGTGTGGTTTGAATCACTTCCCCTTTGGTTCTGACTGCCGGACTTATTTCAGTAGCAATATAGACAAAACAAGACCAGTGGTTTGGTGCAAAGAAAACCAATGTTTTATTGAAATGAAGAATAAATTGCTATACAGTGAAAATAATTATGAATACAGCACACTTTTACTTAACAGGGAGGAGAAAAGACGGACACATTGAGGGAAAATTGACTAAAATGACAATTTAACAAAATTCCCCTTTAGTTCCCACCCCTTATACCTATCTAGGTTGCCTTGTAATGGGCCAGAAAGTTTATGCTCACCAGTCTACAACGTTGAAACGCCTGCTCCGTGCCCTGCAGTCTGCCTTGGATTTTTCACCGCCCGAAGTAGAGATACCCCAGTAATTCAAAAGTAACTGCTGGTATTCCACTTCTTTGGGCGGGCTGTGACGACCCTCTTGGAGACAGGGCACCGGAGGCAAGGCGGTAGAGAGAGCGAATGGCTTCCTGAGGGGCTACCTTTATACCCCATTGGGAGCCCTTATCTTCGTGCCCAAAACTGGATGTATCTGGGTTACACAAAAGGGACCAATCTGTCCCCATTGACTGTAATGGGTTTGAATGCATTTTCCCATTCATTTAACTGGTTTGTGAATGGAGCTGTCCCAGTTTTAAAAATGTCCCGCTGGTTTCTTGAGTACTCGGTAAACAGTACTTGAGTGCTCATGTAAACAATCCTTTGTCCTGTGAGTGCTCGGTAAACAGTACTTGAGTGCTCGTGTAAACAATCCTTTGTTCTGTGGTTACAGCCTAACCACAACTAGATTGACAGCAATCACTTAAGCCCTTGAGTCAACTCTGCTGAGGGCTTGTGCAAACAGAGTCCTTTATTCCATGTTGAAACTTCCTAACCACAGTTGTTTGACAGCTTCAAGTACCTTGGGTCAGCCAGTGCTGGGAGATCCTGCTTTTACATTCATACAGGCTGTCTTTCTCTTTTGCCACGAGGCCGGCTACAGCCATCTTTAATGTCCTGGGTTTTTAAAGTACATCCCAACCAGGTTTTCTTTAATCAAATAATCTTCGGGGGCTGCCGAAATTTTGTGAACCTTACATGGCCTAGCTCTAATTTTACGATTATGCCCCTTTGTCCTGAACACCCTGACCCGAGGAAGTAGTTTCTCTCTATCTATCCTATCAACTCCTTTAATCATCTTAAACACTCCAATTAGATTACCTCTTAATCATCTATATTCAATGGAATATAAGCCCAGTCTAAGCAACATGGCTCCACTGACTTTTTCCTGTATTCTCCCCTTCTCGTACACTGAATGGTTCCACGAGTTTGGTCTCCAGTACCTTGACCAACTGATCGTTCCTTATGTGTGAGCAGTACCAGGTTGTTCAACCTTGGAGCATCACGGCTGACCCTGATGCTGTATTCACCCCAGTACGCATTTATCGGCAGAGCCCACTTGACAACAATTAGAAATGGAGTCACTGGCTGATTTCTTCCTTCCCAGCCTGGAGGCACTAAGGCTAATTGCAGAATGCCCAGTGTCACCCTGGCTGAGAGGAATGAATTCAACATAGACCAGTCATCATACCTGAGATTGTTCTGATCTGTGTTGCACAGTACTGCACTATGGGATGCATCAACCCACCAAGCCATCAGTGGAGAGCTCTTTTTGAGACAGTTCCATTGAATCTATTCTCACAATATCCCATTTGTACCATTTGTTGTCCTTAGTAATTTGAAGATTAAGTAAATAAAAACAAGTTTCACCGTAAAATTGTCTTGCCTTATTCAGATTTTCCCAAATTTCTCCCTTATCTTCCCTTCCCCATCATGGTATTTGCCTCTTTTCATTTCTTTCCGGCTAAAGAGGTGAATAAATGTATGGCAAAACTCGCCTAAATCTTCAGTTCCAGAGGCGTGTATTAGGTATTCGTTATAATGTGGGAATGTATAGGGCAGCCCTCTGCATTCACAGAGGAGCATGCGGTCACCGTGCCAAGACGAAGCGAATACATGCTGCAGCTAACAGGACAGCTGCCAATATTGAGAGATCTTCCTAAATTGACATTCCAATGGAATCAATACCTTAAACATGGAGCAATATTTGGAAGATTAACAGATAGTTTGCAATCTCAGTGGGACTCTCTGCTTTCATCACATGTCCCACCTCATACCACAGCTAAAATTCAATTAGACCCAGCACATTTGTTAGCTGCTGACGGGCCCAGAGCCAGCCAGTGCTGGAACGTAAACCTAAAAGCACAGTGAGAGAGAATATCAGCAGGTTTAAGCTGCATGGCCACGCAGCATTCATTACATACCTGGTTCTCCCCACTCCCCCAGGAATGATTTTCCACCCCTTCAGCCCTCTTAACAAAGGTGGCTGATAATTTGTTTTTAATTTACCAGTTCTGCAGAGTCGATGCTGCTTCCCTGGACTGGACCCTCCCCTCTCCACCACCGCCGCCCACAATACACACACAGTGGGGCCCACTTTTGCCCTTCTAAAGGCCAATGTGTCTCATTTTACTGGACATACCACCCTCCAACCTTACTCCAGATCCCACTAAGGTCAGAAATACAGGAACTCCCAGCCTCGAGATACTCCACCCCCACCCCCTCCCACTCTGACCCAGGGAACACATTTGGGGTGGACAGAAGTTATGCTGTGGATAACCAGGTATGGTAATATGGTGGTTATGTTACTGGACTTCTAATCCAGAGGACATGGTTTCAAATCCTAATTTGAGAATTTTAATTCAATTTAAAATAAAAAGCTGTATTAGTAAAAGCGCTCATGATTGTTGTAAAAACTCAACTGGCTCACCAGGTATGGCTTATATGTGACTCCAGTCCCACACCAGCTTGGTTGACTCTTAAATATCCTCTGATTGCCAGCCACTCAATTGTATCAAATCACTATAACAAACAACAAGACTGCAGTGGCCCACCACCACCTTCGCAGGGCAACTAGGAATGGGCAATAAATGCCAATCTTGTCAGCGAGGCCCACATCCCAAGAATGAATGATACAAAAAGCACCCCCCCCCCCCGGGAAACACCGAGTGAGGGCCGGGACCTGACGTAACCAAATCCCAGTCTGTCTGCTGCATTCCCATCGGAGTTAGAGCGGGAGTGCGCCCGAAGTCCCATGCAAACTCAATACCATAATTTCTTAAAGAAAAATAAATTCAGTTTTTTTAAAGATACCTTTAAGTTTTTTGAGGGGAAAGTGCAACTTGAATATTCGCTGTAAAAAAGGTTCTAAATACATTTATTAAATTCCAGCAACGATGAGTCCACGGATTATTTATTTTCAAAAGCAATTCATACCTAATTCTATATTTTCAAAATGATGTTGCTCCACTATCACCAATACATTATTTGCTGTGTGAATTGTGATGGGATGAGACTTTAGATTGGACTCTGAAGGTTAAAGGTGAAAATATGCTAAAGAAACACTTGGACATGATCACAAAATTTTCATCAAGGTACAGCATCACCACATGGTGTGTTATGGAACCAGAGAGACCCAGGATTGATCTTTGACCTGTGCTGAGTTAGCTTATGTCATCCAAGGCCGCAACTGGTAAACAACAATTGTTGTCAAGCTTCCAACGCCTGATTGCTATATAGTGACTCCTGTCAGTGCAGACAGGTGAGCATGGTCAGCTAACTAGTGATTGTCTAAAGGAGATTGAGAGCAGCAAATGTACAAGTGAAGGAAATACATTGGCTTTGGCTGAATATGTGTTAAAAAATGGCTTTGAGTTGAGGTGGCCTGACACAAGACTGATTGGTTGTGGGTATAAGTGTAGATGGCACCACGAGAAACTATTTCAATGTGGACTCACCAAGAATATAATCAATAGAAGAGACAGCAAATACCTCAGTGTGATTTGCAATTCTGTCCTGAAGATTAGACCCTTCAGATTGTCATCGCGATGTTTTTGTGAATTTTGGGATATTGACATTCATTCATCAATCCATAAAAGGAAAGTTTTGTGTCTGTTGCAATCATCCTCAATATCATGGTCATACAGCCTGTGATGAACATGTGCCAATTTTCTTCTTCCTCACTGGTTAAGTGTGTATTCTCCCTGGGGCAATTTTCCTGACTTTTGCTCTGGGGAACAGCCATCCTTTGGGTCAATATCCTGGAATTCTCTCCCTAACACCTTTGTGGAAGTGCCATCTCCACAAGGACTCCAGCGGTTCAAGCAAAAAGCCCACCACCTCCTTCTCAGGCAAGCTACGCAGGGGCAATAAATTCAGCCTTGACAGCGTTGTCCACATTTTAAATGTATTAAAATTACAACCTGGTCAATGCAAACCAAGTGGTTCTTTGCAAGGTTAAGTGTTAACCCATCAATTGTATGCAGACAGTTATGGGTAGTATTTTGACAGTGATGACTATACCAAGATGGAAGGGACATGTCATCTGATAGCTTGATCATTGTGTGGGAACACAATGACAAGAGAAAAAAACACCTATATTTAAATTACTATTACTCTGATGAAAATCATTTTATTTGTATATAAATGAAAAATGCTCCACTGGTGCAGTAGGGGAAAGGCATGTCATTGGGGAAGGGTAGGGGGAGGTTTAGCCTGCATCTAACTTTGCTAAACCTGAGCTGGAAGCGCTAAAGGCCGGCACTGAATCTCTGAAATGTATTCCAATCACTGGCACTGGCATGCTTCACCTTGATGAGTATCAAATTCAATTGAAGAGAAAGAGAAAAATTGGTTGAACTCTCAGCCACATTCTTTGCATTAGGTATTCAACTCACGATATTATTTAGTGGAACTATTCATATGAATAGAAGGGAAGATAATCGGGCCAATAACATTAAGGATGGATCCAGGATTTTGACATTTTCATGACTGTGTTTTAGTAATGTACTCATTATCTGTCAGAGCGAGAGGAATCTATATTCAATTCTAAATTTGTTTTCACAAAACAGATGTTTGATTAAGAAGGACATTTAACTGAGATAAATAGAAGATTCGAGTACAAATAAGCTCTGTCATTTTACATAACGAGACTCGTGCTAGATTTAAATAAGGTGAGAAGGAATGGCCAGTCAGACTTAGCAGTTCACTGATGCTTCTGTGTGCTCATTAAAAACTTTGCTGGGTAAAATGAGCAATTAAACTGCTGTTTCAGGATGAATGTGACTTGTTCAACAAAAAGCTACTACATTTATAGCTCAACATTATTTTAGCTCGTAGTTTTGCCGATAGTCTTGATGAAATATTTTTTCAATCCCTACATATATATTTTTGATACATTTACCGACATTAATATTGCTGAATTATTTATCTACAAACACTTTTCATATAAATAGCTGCCTAGAGAATTAAATCATTTTCCTTTAAAAACTGTAAAATTCATATCTATATATATAAAGCGGCTCTTCTGTCTGTCCCGATGTCTGTCTGTCCCGATGTCTGTCTGTCTGTCCGTTCTCTATACGTTTGAAAGTTACAGAGCATACCGACGCGCGCGTCACCTCAAAAGAAAGCTTGCGATTCCGGACCGGTCATAGGCGTATTTACGTTTCGGCCGGACAAAAATCCCGCCCGCGGTATCCCAAAAACGTTCAGCGTTCCGCTCATTAGCATCTCATTAGCGACCGTGTGATGTCGAGGTCCACCAATCGGACGGCGGGTTCCTTCCTACAGTTGAGTGTCGAGTGACTCGACGATTGACCAATCCTACGCTTCGGTGACCTGACCGGTCGACCAATCGGTGCATGTGTGGGCGGGCCTTATCCTTCTGAACCGAGGTGAGTGGCCGCCATCTTGATTTTTCACAACTTTTTCCCCCACACTTTGTGTGTTAGGGAACTAAGGTAAATATTTTAATGATGTGTTAGGGAATTAAATAACAATTTAATAGGGGGGGGGGAAGAGCCTCGGGAAATCGCGGGGGGGGGAGCCTCGGGAAATCGCGGGGGGGGGGGAGAGCCTCGGGAAATCGCGGGGGGGGGAGAGCCTCGGGAAATCGCGGGGGGGGGGAGAGCCTCGGGAAATCACGGGGGGGGGAGAGCCTCGGGAAATCACGGGGGGGGGGAGAGCCTCGGGAAATCGCGGGGGGGGAGAGCCTCGGGAAATCGCGGGGGGAGGGAGAGCCTCGGGAAATCGCGGGGGGGGGTGAGCCTCAGGAAATCGCGGGGGGCTCGCGCTGCCCGCACTGACCGCGCATGCGCCGCCCGCACTGACCGCGCATGCGCCGCCCGCACTGACCGCGCATGCACCGCCTGCACTGACCGCGCATGCGCCGCCCGCCCGCCCACAGCGGCCGTCCATCAGCCGCGCGATACGCGGGGGACCTCAGCTCCGGACCTCAGGCGCTAGGCAGGGGGAGGGGCCGGAGAGAGGGACAGAGGGGAGTGGGGGAGCGGGGGTGGGCGAGGGGAGGGAGACGGGGGGGGGGAGGGAGACAGGGGGCGGGAGGGAGACGGGGGGGAGGGAGACAGGGGAGGGGAGGGGGGAGGGAGACGGGGGGGAGGGAGACAGGGGGGGTGAGGGAGAGGGAGACAGGGGGTGGAGGGAGACAGGGGGAGGGGAGGGGGGGAGGGAGACAGGGGGAGGGGAGGGAGACAGGGGAGGGGAGGGAGACAGGGGAGGGGAGGGAGGGGAGGGAGACAGGGGAGGGGAGGGAGGGAGAGGAGGGGGGAGAGAGGGGGAGGGGAGGGGATGGAGGGGAGGGGAGAGGAGGGGAGGGAGAGGAGGGGAGGGGAGGGAGGGATAGGACAGGGAGAGGACATGACAGGGAGAGGGGGGACACACAGGGGCAGGGAGACCAAGCGCCCCAAAATTGCCCTCGCAACGCGGGGCTCCCCAGCTAGTATATATATATATTGCACTGTTCTGCAATAAAATGTTTAAAATTATTTTGTTCCATTTATAAAATCCATGTTGTTCTTGTTAGTTACAGTCAAACCCCATAGTAACAACGTTTATTACAATCTTCCAATAGTAGCAAGTATTCCCCTTGTCCCAGTTGAAACTTAATTATTGGCAACAGAGAAGCTTAATGATATGAACCCATGATAAGAAGAACTTATTTTATGAAAACCCTTGAACAATGTCAGTGCGAATCTGTGTGAATTCTGCATGAGTTTTCTCTTGAAATCCTCACGTGCTCCTCTGTGCTGAGTTAGTTGATATTAGCCAGGATGGCAGTAGGGGCAGTACAATCGGCCTCAACATCTCCTGGGCTCTGGAGAAGACAATCAACCCAATATTATTCACATGGTAATCCTGTTAATGTTTAATATTCTCTGATCTCCAAGAAATCCAAACCTGCAACTGCTAAAAAGCTTGAGACTCAGTCAGGTTGTTTAGCAATGATATCAAGCATAGGTTTTTCTTCCGAAAATTAGGTGTGAGGCCAAAGTATAGGGTGTCACACAGGTTGGAAAGAGTGGGAGAGAAGATGAAATATGTCAAGAAGTAGGTCACCAGGCCTAGACAGTATGCATCACAGCATAATGAAGGAAGTGGGAAAGAAAGCAGGCGAGACACTAACCATAATTTTCCAAAAGTCTTTGGGAACAGGAATTGTGCCAAATGAATAAATGGTAGAAACTATTATAGTCCTATTCAAAAAATGAGAAAAGGATATGCCAGAAATTCTAGGCCAAATATTCTTAGCTATACTGTAGGTATATCTCTCGAGTCCTTAGCACTGGATGAAATTAGTGAACACTTAGAAAGGTGTATCAGAGATAGTCAGGAGTGATTGGTAAAGGGCAGGGCATGCTTTACTAATTTCATTGAATGTTTTGAGGAAATCATATCGTGCACAGATCTTTCTTTCACCACAAGTGTCTTGGGGCAGAGACGATAACATCTTTTAAAAGGAAATTGGCTTAAGTGTTTGAAAAAGGAAGAATATTAAATAATACAGGGAATCGGCAGGAAAATGTGATTAAAGTAAATAGATCACACTGACAAGCTAGCACTGGCATAAGCACAATGGGCCAAATGGCTTCTTTCTGTGTTGTAGATTCTATGATTTTCTTATATCCTGTCCAGGAGTATAGGAGAGGTGTTGGAAGAATCTCCCTAGATATAGGAACAAAAATTAGGTTGTGACAGGATAAACCTGGGATTTTATTGTCTAGAGTTCATTGGGTTTCAACTGAACTGAAAATTTGCACCATACCAATTCTCTCTTCTCAATGCATACCTTCAAATCATTAATCCTATCCCAGGACGCAGGTCGCTCAGTTAAATACTTTAATGAGGTTGTGTACCTCAGATTCGTTCTCTGTTCCAGCTTTAACGCTGGCCTGTCAGGTTTACGGGCCTTGGGAAGCCCAGCAGCTAAAGGGAGGTGAGGACAGCTGCATGGAACAGGTAAGTGCTTTTCCAGCACTGCTTGTTGGCCAGGAGGAGCAGGAGTGCTTCTCCCCAGCCCCCCAAGCAAACCTGCTAACCACCCCATCCTCCACGATCCGATGCCCTCCCAATATCCTCCACGGCCCACGATCTCCTCCTGTCCTCCCCCAATCTCTCTGGCTCCAGTGATCTTCTCCCCTCCTCTCCCGATCTCTCTGGCCCCTTCCAAGGTCTTCTCCCTTCCTCCCAGATCTCCCTGGCAACCGCCCCCCTCCCCCCACCAATCAACGTCAATCCCAGACCCCTGATCTCTCCGGCTTCCCCCCCCTGCGCCCCCGTCCATCACTAACCCCCACAATCTCTCCCTCCCTCCTCTCTGCTCCCCGAAGTCCTGCCCAACAGCCAGCTAGCCTGCCTCTCAATCCGGCTGGCTGCGGCTGGAAAACTAAGTTCAAAAATAGTAATCAGGTTCTGCTGTTCTTCCGGGTTTCCCGACCACAAAACTGGGCCACAGTACTACAGACTACCAGGGACATTGTGTATGCAAGAAGAAAACCATCACAGAAATCAAACTAATGGGTGGCATGTCTCTCAGATAACTAAGGAAATCAGATGGATTGATGCACTCAGTCTACCGCAATCAAAAATGTACTTTAAAAAAAAATCAAATAGATTGGATGCATCGTAACAAGTAAGAGCTCCAGATGCTGGAAATCCAACACAAAAACTGAAATTGCTGAAAACCCTCATCAGGTCAATCAGCATTCAGGTACGGACCCTTGTTCAAAACAAAGCATATATTGGATACAGGGCCTACTAAACTCGTGGGATAATTAAATCCTTAGTCACCGAGACACAATGGCCCAGAAATTCGGGTTGGAGGCTTCCTGCGGGTGCAAGCCCCCAACCTGCACTTACCTAGCGCGCCGGCCGTTGTGCTGTGGGCCCGCGTGGGATTCCGATCCTGGGCCTGCTCCAACTGCTGGCGCGCAGTGCTTGTGTATCCCAGGGGCGCAGTTAGTTCAAAGCATCCCCTGGGATCACGTGGGCCATGGAGAGCCAATCGTAGCAGGGAATCTCTATTCATAGTTCGGCCCCAAAACATAACTAAAACTTCAAATAATTTTTTTAAAAACATCACATTTTTAAAATAACTATAAATTACATAAAATAACTACTTTAAACAATAATTAAAATTTTTGAAAAAATTAATTACAGTTTTAACGGGGCTAAAAATAAACTTACCTTTCTTTGAAGTATTTAAAAATAATAAACCTGTGGAAAAAATGTTTTAATTTTACTTAATTCACCACTTACCTTGTTAAAAGCAGACCTTGCGACTGCTTTTTAAAAGCATAGCTGCTGGAGACTTACCTTCCCGGAGAAACCTGGAAAAAAAACAGAAGTTCCAGGCGTACGCGCTGCCTCTCCGTCGCACGCGTTCGACCTGTTAACCCCTTCCTTTAAGGGAATGGAAGTTCTGGTTTCCCGCGCATGTGCAGTGCATGCGCGGAACCGGCACTTTCGTTGGGCCTATGCGTGAGTACCCAGCGCATACTCACCCGTAGGGACCCGAATTTCTAATGAGAATCAGCCTGGACATGGGCAATATTACAGACAGAACTTTTTCAAATATATTTTAAAACTCACTTTTCACTCCCTTTTAAGACAGGATCATAAGAAGCCCACAATCAAACATGCAGCCAGGCTTGATATCTGACACATTACTGACATTATCACATTTAATATGTTGCATTATGGAACAATAGGCTGCTCTCAGGCTCAGAATATAAAACATGACTATTTGCAATGTTCCTGCACATTCATTTTGAGGAATGGGACACCTGAATCAGATTTTGACCCCAAATTGTGATTTTTTTTTTTGCTGAATTTATTCAATTCTCAAATTATCCAGTTTTGCCACAATGTAGATTGATGAATTGGTTTGAGATTCTAATAGTGTCAGAGTGGGCCTGCACAAGGCAGCTATTCACAATGTTGGATTTTGGGTCACTGCCTTTCATAATGTTCACATTGTTAGTCTTTGCTTGTGCAAGCATGGCATTTAAATTCAAATGGTTTTGTAATGTGCTTATCGATTCATCAGTGCAGTGCTAATCAATTGCAGAAACACAAAGCTGTAATTGTCTTGCAGCATGAAATTCACCATTTTGTGTTCTGCCCTTGCTGCTTTACAGGAGGAAATGGATACCAGCCCTATGGTATCGTCTCTTCTCAGTGGACTGGCCAATTACACCAACCTTCCTCAGGGGGTCAAGGAGCATGAAGAGGCTGAAAACAATGAGGGAACCAGGAAGAAGCAAGTCAAGGTACAAAAACTAATGGGACAAAGAATACTAATATAACGGTGTGGTTATACTGCCATTTTTACGTTGCTTTTGCATTTTATGGAACCGCTCCGCAGTGATATAAAAATTACAGTATAACTCTGGATTTGGGTCCCAACCTAATTCCAAGGAGAAGTGTGAGGCCACCTGAATCCAATGTCAAAGGGAATATGGTTCCAATGTGGTGTCAAAATGGTTTTTAAAAAAGTGCTCATGGGATCCCTTTGATCTCTTGTGATTATAAACTAACCTGGGGTTGCTTTAAATGCACTGAGTGTGCAGTAGCTCCTGCCCATTCTCTCAAAACATCTCAACCTGGAGTTTTTCCACTCGGTTGCGCTTTTGTTTCAGCTCAATTCGCCCGAAATCGGCCAAAACAGCGCAAAAGATCGCAGAATTTTAAGCGCAAATTATGTCCTGTGCAAATCGAATCTCCACAATCTTTTGTGCTAGTTTAAAATACATCATACTAGGAACTGGCCCCACCCACAAAGCTGGCCACGCCCCCAGATCGAATTAATCACCATTCTGAGTTTCCGCTAATTGTGCTCGTTTGCAGGCCTTCAAGGAGGCTCTTAAAATAAGGTTTATGAGAGCGCAAGGATGCTCATAGGAACATTTTAAAAGCTTTTGAACATCATTTTTTTTTAAATTTACTAAGTAACTGACTACTGTACACCAATATAACTAGCAAATTGTTCTGCATAGTTTATTTAAAGTTATTTAAAATCGGGTTACTCAGGTGGTGGACTAGACACGCTGATTAAAAATGCTTATTTTTTTGTGATTAAACCATTTTCAGCTGTATTACTAAAACTGAACCAAGTGACCACCCTTAAATATATCAAGGAATATTTTTTACGAAAAACATTTTTTTTTAAATTATGTTCTAAAACGCCGCCCAACTGCACTGGTTCATGACAGGTTTTACTTTCGTGTATATGCAAATGAGCTTGAGCGGAAACTTGAGGAAAAAAAACACTTCTCAAAACTAGCACAATTTTGGGTGCAATTCCCGGATCGCCGATTGCACCCAAAGCGGAAACTCTACCCCCTCAAATATAACGGCCTGCAGTGGAGCTCTGTGCAGGTGTATACTTTTGCAGGGCAGACCGTTGGCCTGGTCCTGAGAGTTTTATTTGCAAGGCAGCATAAATGAGGTTCTGCCAGGTCGCAATCGATTCAGTAGTTACTGGTGTCAGACCATATTCTCTAGCAGAGTACAAAGTCAAATTGCCGATAACAGTAACCTACATTTGTAATTTCACTTTGTTGCTACATTTCTCACAAATAAAGTGCAGCACATTATTGATTTGGTAAAATTCTGTGCATAATTGGACATATTAGTATTCAAAATTCACTTCCGGTACAGAATGATAAAATTGCCATCTGCCAGTGCTAAAATTTTATTTTAATGTAGAACTAATGGAACAAATCTCACAGGTCAAAGGAAAGCATTGCCTGCATGTTATCCAGCCTGGGTGTGTTGCATATCTGTATATAAGGAACTTTTACCATCTCCAAATATGAAATTTGAATATTTGTTACTGTGGGTGAAGTAATTTCAAAATGAAGGCACTTACTGTTTAATATCTCTCATGGCCTGTGTAATTCCCCCCAAGATGAACTGTAAGAGAAATATCTAGACCAAATAATTGGTGAATAATCCTGTATGTATTGTGAGCAATAATATTGGACCAAAAGGACTGAATAATAATACTGTGCCAAATGGGCTTAAGTAATAATATTGAGCCAAATGGATTATGAACAACTGGAATGCTAGTAATAACACTGGGCCAAGTAGAGCGCGGGTAGTAATTCTAGACCAAATGAGCTGTGAGTAATAATCCTGGACGAACTTGTCCGTGAGTAATATTCTGGACCAAATGGACCATGAATAATAATCCTGGGCCAAATAGACTGAGCAACAAACCTTGATAAAACAAACTGTGAGTGGTAGTACTGAGAACAGAAGAACATCAGAAATAGGAGCAGGAGTCGGCCATTCGGCCCCTCGAGCCTGCTCCGCCACTCAATGAGATCATGGCTGATCTTCTACCTCATCTCCACTTTCCTGTACTATCCCCATATCCCTTGAATCCCTTAATATCCAAAAATCTATCGAACTCTGTCATGAATATACTCAACGACTGAGCCTCCACAGCCCTCTGGGGTAGAGAATTCCAAAGATTCACCACCCTCTGAGTGAAGAAATCTCTCCTCATCGCAGTCCTAAATGGCTGATCCCTTATTCTGAGACTGTGACTCCTGGTTCTAGACTCCCCAGCCAGGGGAAACATCCTCCCTGCATCCTGTTAAGCCCTGTAAGAATTTTGTATGTTTCAATGAGGTCACCTCTCATTCTTCTAAACATTAGAGAATACAGGCCTAGTCTACTCAATCTCTCCTCATAGGACAATCCCCCCATCCCAGGAACCAGTCTGGTGAACCTCCGTTGCACTCCCCCTATGGCAAGTATATCCTTCCTTAGGTAAGGAAACCAAATACACAATACTCCAGGTGTGGTCTCACCAGGGCCCTATATAATTGCAGTAAGGACTGTGAGTAACTAGACCAAATGGGCTGTGAGTATTAAGTCTGAACCAAAATTAGGATTGAAAATGATGTTGGAGGATTGTATTTGCTATCCTAAAATATGGGTGCTCCAGAAGGCAATGGTGCAGAATTTATTGCACGATTATTGTTCATACCAGGATTTAGAGGTTAAGAGAGATGCTGAGGATAAGTACTCTCTCTGTAATAATATTCTACTTCAAGCTTTGGATAATATTTCTTGCAACACTTATCACTGCTCTAAATGGAAGTCAGACTTGAAACTATACTTCAAGTAGAAGAGATTGAGGGTGATCTGATCAAAGTGTTTAAAATGTTAAAAAGGATTGGCTAGGGTAGATACAGAGAAACTATTTCCTCTGATGGGGGAATAAAGAACGAGGGGACTTGATCTTAAAATTAGAGCTAGGCCATTTAGGAGAGAAATCAGGAAGCACTTTTTCACATGAGGAGTAGTAGAAAGCTAGAGCTCTGTCCCCCAAAAGGCTGTGTGTGTTGGAGCTTTCAAGGCTGAGATCAAGGCTAAATGTTTAGGTAAGGTTATCAAGGCATTTGGAGCTATGGTAGGTAAATGGAGTTGAGGTTAGTGGGAGTGGTATATAGACCTCCAAACAGTAATGTGGAGGTTGGGTATGGCATTAAAAGGGAAATTAGAGAAGCGTGCAATAAGGGCACAGCAGTCATCATGGGTGACTTTAATCTACATATAGATTGGGCTAACCAAATTAGTAACAATACTGTGGAGGAGGAATTCCTGGAGTGTTTACAGGATGGTTTCCTGGACCATTATGTCGAGGAACCAACTAGAGATCAGGCCATCTTAGATTGCGTATTATGTAATGAGAAAGGATTAATTAGCAATCTTGTTGTATGAGGCCCATTGGGTCAGAGCGATCATAATATGATAGAATTCTTCATTAAGATGGAGAGCGAAGTAGTTGACTCAGAGACTAGGGTCCGGAATTTAAATAAAGGAAACTACGATGGTATGAGGCGCGAGTTGGGTAGGATTGATTGGGGAATGTCACTCAAAGGGTTGATGGTGGAGAGGCAATGGCAAACATTCAAAGACTGCATGGATGAACTACAGAATTTGTTCATCCCAGTTTGGCATAAAAATAAAACAAAAAGGTGACTCAACCGTGGCTAACAAGGGAAATTAGGGATAGCATAAGATCCAAGGAGAGGACATATAAATTGGCCAGAAAAAACAGTAAACCTGAGGATTGGGAGCAGTTTAGGATTCAACAAAGGAGGACAAAGGGATTACTTAAGAAGGGGAAAATAGAATATGAGAGTAAGCTTGCAGGGAACATAAAAACTAACTGTAAAAGCTTTTATAGATATGTGAAGAGAAAAAGATTGGTGAAGTCAAGCGTAGGTCCCTTGCAGTCAGAATGAGGGGAATTTATAATGGGGAACAAAGAAATGGCAGACCAATTAAATACATATTTTGGTCCTGTCTTCACAAAGGAGGACACAAATAACCTCCCAGAGATGTCGGGGAACATAGGGTCTGATGAAAGGGAGGAACTGAAAGAAATCAGTATTTGTAGAGAAATGGTGTTAGGGAAATTGACGGGATTGAAGGCCGATAAATCCCCAGGGCCTGATAATCTACATCCTAGGGTACTTAAGAAAGTGGCCCTAGAAATAGTAGATGCATTGCTGATCATCTTCCAACATTCAATGGAAACTGGAACAGTACCCATGGATTGGAGGATAGCTAATGTTACCCCACTATTCAGAAAAGGTGGTAGAGAGAAAACGGGGAATTACAGACTGGTAAGCTTGACATCAGTAGTGGGGAAAATGCTAGAGTCCATTATAAAAGATGTAATAGCAGAGCACTTGGAAAACAGTGACAGGATCGGACAAAGTCAACATGGATTTACAAAAGGTAAATCGTGCTTGACTAATCTACTGGAATTTTTTGAGGATGTAACTGGTAAAATAGATAAGGGAGAACCAGTGGATGTGGTGTATTTGGACTTTCAAAAAGCTTTTGATAAGGTCCCACATAAGAGATTAGCGTGTAAAGTTAAGGCACATGGGATTGGGGGCAAGGTATTAACTTGGATAGAGAACTGGTTGGCAGACAGAAAGCAAAGAGTTGGAATAAACGGGTCTTTTTCCAAGTGGCAGGCAGTGACTAGTGGGGTACCGCAGGGATCGGTCCTTGGACCCCAGCTATTCACAATATATATTAATGATCTAGGCAAGGGAACTAGATGTAATATCTCCAAGTTTGCAGACGACACAAAGCTGGGTGGGCGTGTGTGCTGTGAGGAGGATGCTGAGAAACTCCATGATTATTTGGACAGGTTGGGTGATTGGGCAGAAGCATGGCAGATGCAATATAACGTGGATAAATGCGAGGTTATCCACTTTGGTGTCAAAAACAGGAAGGCAGATTATTATCTAAATGGCAATAGATTGGGAGAAGGGGAAGTGCAATGAGACCTGGGTGTCCTTGTGCACCAGTCGCTGAAGGTAAGCATGCAAGTGCAGCAGGCGGTTAAGAAAGCAAATGGTATGTTGGCCTTCGTAGCAAGAGGGTTTGAGTACAGGAACAAGAATGTCTTGCTGCAGTTGTACAGGGCCTTGGTGAGACCACATCTTGAGTATAGTGTGCGGTTTTGCTCACCTTATCTGAGGAAGGATGTTCTTGCCATGGTATGAGTTCAGTGAAGATTCACCAGGCTGATACCTAGGGTGGCAGGAATGACGTATGATGAGAGATTGGGTCGATTGGGCTTTTACTCGCTGGAGTTTAGAAGAATGAGAGGGGATCTCATTGAAACTTATAACATTCTGACAGGACTGGAAAGACTAGATGCAGGAAGGATGTTCCCGATGGTCAGAGAATCCAGAACCAGGGGTCACAGCCTAAGGATAAGGGGTAGGCCATTTAGGACAGAAATGAGGAGGAATTTCTTCACCCAGAGAGTGGTGAATCTGTGGAATTCTCTACCACAGAAGGCAGTAGAGGCCAATTCATTAAATATATTCAAGAAGGAGTTAGATATAGTTCTTAAGGCTAAAGGGATCAAGGGATATGGGGAGAAAGCAGGGGCAGGGTACTGAATTTGGATGATCAGCCATCATCGCATTGAATGGCGGAGCAGGCTCGAGGGGCCGAATGGCCTACTCCTGCTCCTATCTTCTATGTTTCTATGTTTCTATGTACTGATCAGCCATGATCTAATTGAATGGTGGAGAAGGCTCGAGGGGCAGAATGGCCTACTTCTGTTCCTATGTTCTAATGTTCCTAAAGGTTTGTGGTGTTAAATCAATTTTTCCAGGTAGTTGAACTGGAATGAATGTTTCTAAAAAGTATACTGAAGAACAAGGATCATCTTTAAAAGCAGCTATGGAACTGTACCATGCATCAAGTTAACACCTGAAAGAGTGTTGAGAGTAAAATACTGAAAAGGAAAAGAAGTCTTGAGCTTGTTGACTACTTCTAAAACAGAGAGGGGGGTGGTGTCAGTGGGGGGTCAGGTGGGGAGAAAAATGTTGACAGCAGGTCAGGACCCCACTGTCAACCCACTGCCAGGCGCCTTTCTCAGATGTCGGGTCTGTCAGCGCTAAACAGACCCAACACACAGCGGCGGGGGAGGCAATTCAGGTCAATATGATGTTGTTAACAGCCCATTAAGAAGTATTTTGAGCTCACCTTTACATTTTATAACATTGCTCACAGGGTCCACGATGCTCGGGGATCACATCAGATAAGCAGGTCAGGAGTTGTATGACCATGGAATCATCTCATTACTTGACAGCTGGAAATGTGCTATAAAAGCTCCCATCTCACATCTGTTCACTTTTCAAGCTCAGAAGCTGTTGCTTACTGCATTTGGAAGACAGGTTGAGCATTATGCAGGTTGCAAGCGTTTGGAGTAAACTCTCTATCCAGTGTCACCTCATTGGAACAACCGCTCTCACCATTGACAGATCGCTTCTATTATCTCAGGTTCACCTGCCATCTATTCCATCAGCATTGGTGCACTTGAAACTCTCTCACCTTGGTCCTCAGAATCCCACCACAATCAACCCCAACACCAGCAGCACCAGGCACACCAGCAGCACCAATAACAACACCAATCTTCTCCGCAATCAACTGATGCTGCACAGGACAGAGGGCATCAGCACCCAACCACATTGCTGCCTGGGATGCCAGGCATGGCCTCACCATGGCCAGATTTACTTCACTTGATGCTGTACACCCTGGCTGCCACATGATGCGCCAGGTTGGCACCACCCCACACCAACACCATAAAGCATCCCTACAATGGCCAAGCCATTCCTTTCACACTCATCACCATTGCAGGGGGTACCGTTATGTCTCAGTCCAAGAACGCAAAGTGTTGAAAATAAAGGTTTCAGTGTTTTACACAACATTAACAGAAACTTTACATGAACATTGCATAAAACACCCAAGTGCCCACCCTTGTGTGTTGTTAGTTGGTATGATTGGACTAGGATGAGGGTGAGTGTGAGGGGTGGCTAGTGAGATGGGGATGTGATAATGTAGATAGAGAGGGATGAGTGGATGTGCAAAGTAAGTTGGGGTGAGTAAGGATGTGCAGGAGTAGGGTAGGGAAGGCAGAGTGATGGGGATGTGATGAGAGGCACAGCAGGATGAGGTTGAGTGTGGCTTTGCAGTAACATTTTATGATCTACTGAGATCATTGAAAGGTTTGTGCCCCTGCAACCTGGTCCTCCTGATGACATCCCTGCTTGTGTCCTCCTCTGCAATGTGCAACCAGGCTGTGTTGATCTCCTGGGGAGGTCTCTTCCGCCCATGGAAAGGGAAGAGCACCTCCCTGCTTGCTGTGACTCCCTCCATAAGCATATGGAGGGAGTCATGGGAGAGCCTGGGTGCAGCCGTGCACCTCTTTGTAGTGCTTGTCAGTGTTTGCACCCCTTCAATGCTGTAGAACACTGACAGCACAACTGTCAAAATCAATTTGCACATGGTCCCTTTAAGGAAACCGACGCGTCATCAAATGATGTCATCAGACCCGTTTCCTTCAATTGGCCGGCAAATGCGCTGGGCGGGCTTAACAAGCTCAATCAGGGGAAACTCATTTTGGGCAGCGAGGCTGGGACCCGCCACAGACCCGCCGAGGTTGGTAAAATCCAGCCCTGTGTTTCCCCTTACATTGACAGGCTAGATCAATCTAGAGCGAGTTAACTCCTTGTTTATACAAGCAACTCCTTAGTGCTTTGTTGCTGACTACAGAACTAGTCTTCAAGTCTTCTCGTGAATGTTTGTCCAGCTTTCTGGTGCCTCGTGATAAAAATGCTTCTGACATCCTGCCGCTTTATTGAAAGGCTGCATTCAATTCCTTCCAGTCTCTCAAGAAAGAGCATCTTAAAAAATAATAGTGCAGGAAATAAAAGCCTTTGGACATTGGGCCGATTAAGTACCACCATGCTTAAAGTGTGTATTTGTTGGGGAGGGTGTTGGGTGTGGGGAGGGGGGGGCGGGTTGGGGAAGAGCTTGACATGATCAAAAGGAACCAAATGAGTGCTGCTGTGCTTCGCCACTAACCAAGTACTGAAGCCAATCGTTCCGTAATCTAGTTTGCAAGTTATCTGTGGGATTGTTCTGTGTTGACTTCCATTTGTCGGTGAGGGTAATTTGACACATCAGGAGTAAGGATTCCTCCGGTTACTAGGCATAGGCACACCGAAAATGTGTTTGTGAAGATCTTGTCTTGCAAAATTGTAAACATGCTCTAAAAATAAATTTGTTTGTGTATTTTAAAATAACTCACTTATGATTATGACTTAGTAAAGGGGAAACCTTCCCTAATAAATTTACGATGTTGCTACGAATAGCAAAGAGGCAAATTCTTACCCCAAGTTGATAAATCTAACTTGCCTCTGACAATAGGTTAGGGGGAAGAGCACACCAACAAAATGGTCAACGGTGACAAAATGAAGTACAAGCCAGGTGGCCGGATGGCGCAAATTGTTTGGGCCCATTTTCCTGACCCCTCTCCCCTACCCAGGAGCGTGACCGGTAGAGTGCTTGGCCTGCTCCTATTGCAAGCACAGGCCCATGTCCAATCCTTTAGGTAAAACCCTGGAAATCGCAGGACAATGTAAAATGGGGGTGTCACAGGGCCCTGTCCCTCCTTCCTGTCATTAGCACCTGGCACAGGCACTACTGACAGGAAAACTGGTCCCTTTTTTCCAGCTATTAGTTGTCACCTAATGGATAATAATTCACTCCAATGAAATGCGTATCTGAATGCTGACATCATCCCCTCTTCTCCCCCCACCCCATTAATTCTTCTGTTTTTCAAGGTCGAATTATTCTAATTTTGAACAATTTGGCGAAGTTTTCAATGAAGTGTACAGTTTTGCAGTTCATATGTTAACATAATTAACATGTAAAATCCAGATTAATTGGCCCCTGTTTTCACTTTCTCAAATGCTGATATAAACAAATTCATGTTTAGGAATTCCTCACAGACTTTGAAGTCCAATTAGCTCCAGCTCTGATAGCTTATCTATGTTTAACACACAGAAGCGTAAAGTGTGAGGTTTGTGTATAAGTGGAAAGAGTGAGGGGGGATATTTTTTCCATTTCCAGCACTAAAGCAGTGAGCCTGGAGCAAGCTTAATGGGATTTTCTGGGGTCAGCCCTAATTAACTAGCCTTTCGGCCCAAATTGAGCCTAATGTGAGGAGCTCACCAGTGGGAGCAATTGGGAAGCTGCATGTCCCTTTAATACTTAGCAACAGCCTTATAGGGCTTAAGGTGCCTGCAAATATGGGGCCAAAGATTGTTGCAACCTTTACGAGACTTTATTTTTCAGCCTTTACAAAGACTGTAAATATTTTAACTTTATTCTTGAGCCTTTACAAAGGCTGTTTAGGGTATAAAAGAAATTGCCTGTCAAAAGCTAGTGGCAGCCACAATAAATGTGGAGGCGAGAAATGAATTCTGTAGGCAAGTGATGGAGCAGTACAGCCCCCAAACCATCAGAGACTTCAACACATGATCTAGGCTGGCACTCCAGTGCAGTACTGAAAGAGTGATGAAAGATCAGAGGTGCCATCTTTCAGATGAGAGGTTAAATCCAGGCCCCATCTGCCCTTTCAGGTGGACGTAAAAGATCCCATGGCACCATTCAAAGAAGAGCAGGGGAGTTCTCCCCAGTGCAATAGCAAAATACTGCAGATGCTGGAAATCCAAAATAACAACAGAAAATGCTGGAAAAACTCAGCAGGCCAGGCAACATCCGTGGAGAGAAATTAGAGTTGACGTTTCGGGTCGAAACCCTTTTTCAAAACTGCAGTTCTCCCCAGTGTTCTGGCCAATATTAATGCCGCAACCAACATCACTAAAAAAACAAATTATCAGGTCATTATCTCATCACTGTTTGTGGGACCTTGCTGTGCACAAATTGGCTGCCGCATTTCCTACACTACATCAGTGACTACACTTCAAAAGGCATTCATTGGCTGTGAAGCCCTTTGGGACGTCCTGAGGTCATGAAAGGTACTTATATGAATGCAAGTCTTTCTTTTTTTTGCTGGATAGCCAATGGAGTGGAGCTACTGCTGCATGAGGTGGGTTGCATTACTTGACACTCGAGGGTACCCTTCCCAGAGGGAAGCAATGCAGCATACCTGGCAAGAGGTGGCACATTGGGTCAATGCTGTGTACAACCTGCACAACCTAGAAACAGATGTGGAAGATGACACACTTTAAGGAAGCTGTCATGGTAATACCACCTAACAGTACCATTTCCCAAGTAGGTGGCACAATATGCAGGTTTCAAGATGTTGCCCGTCAACTGAATACACATTTACTGCTGGCCCATGCCAAGTGCTCACACAGTCTTACAGCTCTTTCACTGCTGATCGTTCATATCCTTACTTCAGTAGGACAGACATTCAAGCTACAACTTACAGTTGAAAGCCTTGACGCATTCACATTTTCAGAAGGTTTGATGCATAAATTCATCATCACACAACCTAGCTGCTTGGCACATTGTTACTTACTGGCACACAGATAGGCTGCAGATGGGGCCTATGTCTGTCTCTGTCTATGTGCTCCTTCAACTTACACATCTCAAGGCTACTTCCATGTTTGCATGACAAGAAGGCACAGAGTAAAGGGTTCAAAAATTAGATCCCTTACATTCACTTGGTGGAGGCCACCTGGAACATCCTTACACACAAGAGTATGAAGAGAGTAGGCCTTCTCCAAGTGGTTAGTGAGCTTGAAAAGATAGGAACAGGAGTAGGCCATTTAGCTCCTCGAGCCTGTTCCGCAATTCAATGAGATCATGGCTGATCTGTGACCTAACTCCATATACCCACCTTTGCCCCATATCCCTTAATACCTTTGGTTAACAATCTCAGATTTAAAATTAACAATTGATCCAGCATCAATTGCTGTTTGCGGAAGGGTTCCAAACTTCTACCATCCCTTGTGTGTAGAAGTGTTTCCTAACTTCGTTCCTGAAAGGTCTGGCTCTAATTTTTAGATGATGCCCCCTAGTTCTAGAATCCCGAACCAGCGGAAATTGTTTCTCTCCATCTACTCTATCAATTCCCGTTAATATCTTGAAAACTTCGATCAAATCACCCCTTAACCGTCTAAGTTCTAGAGAATACAACCCTGGGGAGGTGGGTTTGGAGGCGGGACTACCGGGAAAATGGCAGAATCTGGGGGCAGCTGCCCATTTTGCCCCCAACCCGCCTCCATGCCATCTTCCCAGGAGGTGGGTAGCTGACCCGCGCCTGGTCCTGTCTCCTGGAGGCAAGAAGGGGGTTACAGCCACTTAACTGTCTGTTAACAGGTAATTAACAGGCAGATAAGAGGATTATCTCCATTTGTAAACAACTTTAACAGAACAGACAGCTTAGATAGATTTGGATGAAGTGTAACACATTTTAGAAGGAAAACTAAGGAGAGGAAACATGCACTAAATGGTAAATCTTTTAAAGGAGTTGAGGTGCAGAGAGACTTAGGAGTTCAGATACATAAATCTTAGATATAACTGTAAAAAAAAATGCATACAGGATCCTACTTATAAATGCGGCATTGAGTATAAAAGCAGAAACAATGCTAAACCCGATCACACCAATCATTGATTTGTCCACGGGTTGAATATTGTGTTCAGTTTTAGGTACCCTAATTGAGGAAGGATGTCAGGAGAAATTGGGACTCTTTTCAGTAGAACAGAGAAAGTTAAGAGAAGACCTGATAGAGGTGTTCAAAATTATGAGGTTTTGATGAGTAAATAGGGCCAATTGAGTGAGTTACTTAAAGAGGGCATCGGCAAAAGAATGGAGAGGTTAGCAGAATTTTTTTGCAGAGGGATGATAGGACATGAATGTTTTAGCAGAAACAGTGGAGGAAGCAGAATCTACAATGGTTTTTAACAAGGAAGTGGGCCATTATTTGAAAAAGAAGAATTTGAAACAGTATGGGAAAGTTTTGGGGAATGGAGTCATAGAGTCATAACAGCACAGAAGGAGGCCATTCAGCCCATCGAGTCAGTGCCAGCCCTCTGTAGAGCAATCCAGTCAGTCCCATTTCCCTGCTCTATCCCCATAGCCCTGCAAGTTTATTTCCCTCAAGTGCCTATCCAGTCTCCCCTTGAAAACATTGAGTGTGTCCGCTTCCACCACTGCCATCAGCAGCGAGTTCCAGGTGCTCATCACCCGCTGTGTAAAAAAGTTTTTCCTCACATCCCCCCTGTATCTCTTGCCTAAAACCTTAAATCTGTGTCCCCTAGTCCTTGTACCATCAACTAGTGGGAACAGCCTTTTCCCATCTAGCCTATCCAAACCCGTCATAATTTTGTACACCTCCATCAAATCACCCCTCAACCTCCTTTGCTCTAATGAAAACAAATCCAGCTTCTCCAACTGTCCTTGTAGCTAAGATCCTCCATCCCCAGAACCATTCTGGTAAATCTCCTCTGCACCCTCTCAAGGGCCTTCACATCCTTCCTAAGGTGTGGTGACCAGAACTGGACGCAACTCAAGTTGTGGCCTAACCAGCGCTTTATAAAGATTCAGCATAGCTTCTCTACTTTTGTACTCAATACCTCTATTTATGAAGCCCAAGATCCCATATGCTTTGCTAACCACTCTCTCACTATGTCCTACCACCTTCAGGGACCTATGCACATTAACTCCCAGGTCCCTCTGTCCCTGCACACTCTTTAAAACTGTGCCATTAAGTGTATATTGCCTCTCCCTGTTCCTTCTGCCAAAACCTCCCACTTCTCTGTATTAAATTCCATTTGCCACTAAAGAGATAGTTCTTTCAGAGAGCCAGCACAGGCACGATGGGCCGATTGGCTTCCTTCTGTATTGTAAAATTCTATGATTCTGTGAAAATGATGGAGCATCACTCACACACACACACAACAAACTTACCACGTCTGAGTTTAGCTCCAAATGTACAGTGTGAATGACCTCAGCTTGTGTCTGCTGGTCTCCGTTGAAAGGTCCTTGGTTCTGACAGAATTAGATTGTGCCCTAATGAGAGGGTAGAGTCTGGCATTGCCCAGCAAACCTGTCAGTTGCCTGATCGAATCCCCATGCAGAAGGATAACATTTGGCCAGTTGCTGTCACTACAACAACTCTCCCAGGCCTGTAGCAGCATGTGTGGCCCCTGCTGTGCATCTGACACGCTTTACAATAGCTCATTTTCTGCTACATGATTCCTAAATAAGTGGCTGATGAACACTTTTCTTTCACGCTTTATTTCTTAAGACATCCTTGCAAAACTTAAATTTATAAAGATCAGGAAAAAGCAGCATTAAATATAAATCATTATTCATTTTTCTGTCGATGATGTGATATAGTAAAAATATCAGCCACATTCTGTATGCAGCAAATTGAGAGGATTATGACTAGGAACACCAACACGCTGCAGTGAGACAGTCAGGTAGATATTCAAGATTTCAATTTTAAAGTGTGGCGAACATTCTAGACTACGCACGCTGTATTTTAAGGTGGGGCGGGATCTTTCAGGCTCCTTCCCTGTTGGACCAGCCTCACATCAAGATCTTCTAATGTAGGGAATTGATAGGGGTGAGAGTTTGCTCTGATGTTCTGGCGTGTCGCAGCAGCACATCAATGTGTCACACCACCAGCTCACCTGCTGCAGCCTGTTAAATCAAGATTCCAATAGGTCCTTTTGGTAGAGTTGTGTTTTTACATCTCTGAATCACTGATTCATGGAGGCAAGCAGGGGAGGAATATACAGTGGAATTGTCAGTTATTGACGAGGCTGATTGCGAGAGCGAGTTCAAGGTGAAAGTGATCGCATCACAGAATCCAGTGGAACTGTGTCATAATGCATCTCCCCTCTAAATTAATATACTCTCCTGTTCACCGTCTCAAACAGTGCAGTGTCACATCTGCTGCCCCTGTTGACAAAGGTGAACTATGGTCTATGAAACCAGCAGGTTAGAAAAAAGACTAAGACAGAGTGAAACAGTCAGTAGCTGGCGAAAGAGAGGATAAGACAACATGAGGTAGACAGTAATGCAGAAAGATAGACAGGGGCTAGGGAGCACATTATATATGGAACATAGGAGAAAAAAGGATGAACTGGGTTCAGTGAATAACTAAGGGCTGGATTGTACCAGCCCTGAGGAGGCGGGGTTGGAGGCGGGACTGCTGGGAAAATCAAAAGAATGTGAACGTATCCCGAACCCGCTCCTAACCCGCCTCCAACCAATCTTCCCGGGACTCGGGTCCCCGATTTGCGCAGGGACCCGACCCCTTGCGGTGGGAAGAGGATTATAGTCACTTAACTGCCTATTAACAGGCAGTTAAGAGGCTTTTTCCCATTTTGCGACTTCTGCTGTGGGCTTCCCGACATCGGGGAACCCCGCCAGGGTAAGTGAGGCATGCTGTGGGTCTGTTGTAATGTTGCTGCAGTAGTGGTGTGAAGGATGCAATGGGACACTGGTGAGTATCAGAGGTAAGGAAATGTTGGGAAAGTCATTATTAATGGCCCAGATATTCTGATCGCAGGCCTCCCGCGGGCGGAGGACTGCGATCTGGAAAAATTTGCGCCCTTACCTGAGGGCTCCCGGGACACGCACAATTCTGGTGCTGGGCCTCTCCAAACTGCAAGAGCGCAGGGCCCACATATCCCAGGGGCGCATGCAGTTCGCAGCATCCCTGGGATCACGTGGGCCATGGGGAGCCAATCACAGAAGGGAATCTCCCTTCATACATTTATTAGGAAGACCTCTCAAATATATGAATGGAGATCACCCCGAAAACATAGTAAAACTTTAAATAATTTTTTTTTTAAATCACATTTTTAAAATGACTTGTAATTACAATAAATTAACTATTTTAAACAAAATTTTAAATTTTTGAGAAAAATAATTAAAGTTTTTTACGGGGCTAAAAATAAACTTACCTTTTTTAAAAGTATTTTTAAATGATAAATCAGTGAATTTTTTTTTTTTTACTTTTTTCAACTCTTATCCTGGTAAAAGCAGGCCTTATGCCTGCTTTTACCATGCGCAAGAGCCTTCTTGACAGATCGGAAATGCTGGTTTCCAGCACATGCGCTGTGCATGCCTGAAACCGGCATTTCCAGTGTACACAGTGCATACCCACCCATAGGGATCGGAATATCCGGCCCATTGTGTTTAGATTTTTCTGTAGGTGACACGCTTTTAAGTGTTTGTGTGGCCTCACCTCATTGGGAGAAGTAACAGATCACTTCTGTACCCTCACCTGCAGCTGCCATCTGATTTATCCTAAGGAGAGAGTCATTGGAGAGCCTGGGTGCAAGGGCTCACCTTTGTACAGTGATTGTCAGTGTTTGACAGCACCTCAATGCTGTCAAACACTGTCAAATCATCTGTCAAAAATAAATGTTTCATGTCCCTTTAAGAAAACTGGCAGATGAAGCGTCATCAACTGAGGTCATCTGACACCGGCTTTCCCTTAATTGGCCAGCAAGCCCACAGGGCAGGCTTAACAAGGGGAACACAGCCTCTGTGTGTCGGATGTCACTGGAGGCGGGACTAGAACCCGGAAGGCAGCAGCCCCGCCCCCACCTCATCTCGGTAAGTAAAATCCAGCCCTAAGAGTCAGATGGATACTATATGGGACAAAGAGATGCTGCCACTGGCTTAAGTAAACGCATTGGGGCTATGCATTAATTCAGTGAATGGGAACTTAGTTACCATGCCAACTTCACTGTGCTGCAGTTTTGGCTGGATTCCAAATGGTGTCAAATAGAAATACGCTACAGTTCAGGCCATATGGGGAGCGATTTTTTCTGGTCAGTGTGTGCTCGCCACTGTTACAGTCCAGGCCCTTCCCCCTACAGTTACTCTGGTGCTCACGGCTGCACAGCAATTTCCATACACAGCAGACTGCGTCCCCTATGAACCGAATCTTGCATCTTATTCACCACTGGGTATGGGTTATCATATCCATGTTTAACCAGCTCCTTCATCATGACATATCGCTCACTGAAGAATATGCAGGAAGCTCATGACATCATCCGAATGACACCCAATTTTTTTCCTGTTTTACTCCGTTAACTTAAATGGACGAGAAAATCATGCAGGGTGTAAAACAGGCTACCGAGCCACTATCGCCCAAGAGCAATTTCGCCCCCTAAATTTTGAGATGGCTATCACCAACAGGAATTCACTGTTACCTCCGAAAGTACCACCTCACTGGCTAAAACTATTTGGCCAAACAAGTGAAATAATCTAAGAAAAAGGGCACAGTGAGACACTAAACATACAATAACAAAGCTTGAGCAATATAAAAACTGTCTCAACACAGGAAATAAGAAAGTCTGAAATCCTTTTAGTTGTTTTCAGTAGATTTTGGAAAAAGTTTCTGACGGTATTTATGGGGGAAATGAGCTTTCATGGAGCCTCTTTTAGCTTGCTCACATATAGAGAGATAGAGAGAAGCAGCTAACTGAAGACTCCAAGAGAAACTGGGTTTCAAAGCATGATTTCCTTGGTTGAAAATGCAGATGTTTTGAAGATAGCCCTTGGAAAACACCAGCCCATAGCAAACCATGTGTGTTAATAGTCCAGGAAATGAGTAACATTGCAGAAATATACACACCTTCTCAGTATGATAAAGAGAGGGCTGTAGCAAAGAACGGGCGATGGTGACCCGGCAGCCCGTTTTCCACCCTGCCTGACTATCTTTTCCTGTTTTACGCCGTTTAATTCAATGGAATCGGGGCGGGGTGTAAAACGGGCTACCGGGTCACTATCGCTCGTTCTGTGCTACAGCCCAAGAGCAATTTCACCCACTACATTGTGAGACGGCCGTCACCAATAGGAATTCACTTAACAGTAGTGTGGAGGATGCTCGTCGCATGGACATTATGTCACGGCGGTATACTGTGTAGTCCAACACACATTGAAGCAACCAGGAAAATTCCTTTAAAATTGCCACAGCCCCCCAGATATCTGCGCTCCTCTAATTCGGCAGCGTGAGTTCAAATCCCACCATAATGAATGATACCTTTCATATATGGGAATACAGTATGTAAAATTAAATCAAGGAGAGGGCTTTTTTATTTGTTCATGGTATGTGGCCAGCATCCCTAATTGCCCTTGAGAAGGTGGTGGTGGTGAGCTGCCTTCTTTCAACTACAGAGGGTAGTTAAGAGTCAACCACATTGCTGTGGGTCTGGAGTCACATATAGGCCAGACCAGGTAAGGACAGCAGATTTCCTTCCCTAAAAGCCATTAGTGAACCAGATGGGTTTTTACAACAATCCTGGTATTAGTTCTTAATTCCTGATTTATTCCCCAGCTGCCTGTGGTAGTATTTGAACAAAGATCGCTAATCCAGGCCTCTGGATTACTAGTCCAGTAACATAACCACTATGCTACCGTACTCCTACACAAAGTGTGAGTTGCTGAGTAGTGCGGAGCAAGGCCAGTGCTTGAATGGGTTATATCTTAGCGTCACCAGTTAGTTAATTTTTTTTACACATCTAAAAACCATGAACTGCACTAAAGATAATTGAGCCAACTTAATTTATTTGTGCTGTCGGAACAAACAAAAATGACTGGAATTAATAACAGTGGAGACACACATGAGTCTCAGTGGCCTGCTGTAACATCAGCAAATTTACTTCAGAATGACAAAATATCCAACTGCTAATATCCCATCACTCGGACCTCCTCGTGTGTTTCATAAATTGACGCTGTCCGATTTCAAAGGGAACCCGCCAGGCTTTGCTTAAGATACCGGCAGATGTGCGCGCTGGGGGAGTGCCCACTGCAGACAGCACAGGCTCCTACCAGTCTATGAAGCATCGGTTTGAGGTGTGTAATTAAGATATGACTCACATCTCTCAGATCAGTAGTGTGTGGTGCAGCAATCCGGAACAATCATCGTTAATTGACTAATCGTGAATCAGAGAATTGCTAAATGTTTCGGTCAGCAACTGTAGCACCATATGAAAAACAAAAGAAGTGTTACCGTGTACCCATTATTACAGTGCAACATTCTTTGTGTTATGTAATTCAGTTATATTAATTGTGCAGCAGGTTAATAAAAATGTCCCTGTCGATTGTTATTGAGGCCAACAATTTCAAAATTACATCAGGATGAAGGAGTGACACAAAAACAGGTGGATTGGGGATGGGTGGGATGTTAAAATTTTTAAATATCAAACCCGACCCTCAACCCACCGGCACTTCTGGTTGTAACGGAGGCAGGATGTAGGGCGGGCAACCAACACGTTCCCAGGAGGCGGGTTGGTCATTTAAATGCTATAATAAGCCTACATGCCTCATGTTTAACCTGTCTTCCAGATTTAACCCTGGCTGGCCAGGTTTCCTGGGAAGCTTGGCAGCTGAAGTGAGGCGAGGACTGCTTTCTGAAAAAAGTACGTGCCTTTACAGCACTGTTTGTGGGCCAGGAGGAGCAGGAATGCTTCTTCCCGGCCCAGCAAACTACCTGCTTCCCTGCCCGCCATCGCTCACCCCCCTCCCCCAGCCATCAGACACCGACCCCATCCAAAGACCACCCCAGCATCGGGGATTGGACGCTCCCCCCTCTGGGATCAAGGATCAGAACCCCCGGGATTGGGGATCAGACCACCGCCAACCCCCCTCCCCGGGATCCACCACCCCACCACAAGATCCGAACCCCCATCCCCCACACGAGTATTAACCCAGCTACAGGCGCCTTACCTGCTCCTGGGCTGTGGCCTCCTCCGGAGCATTCCCGCCCAACAGGGAGCCAAGCCTGTCAATCAAGTTGGCTTCCAGACAGGGAACCTGCTAGAAAAAAAATGATGGACACTGAGTTAAAGCTTCACAGAATGCGGGGAAACCCAACAAAACTCCTCCCCCTGCTCACTGAACCCTACCCAATAAATATTGGGGCCATTATTTCTGAATTGTCTTGGCTGTTTTGGAGAGAGAACAATGAACCGTCGGCCCAGCTGAGAGTCTTCTAATACCTAAAGAATATCTGGACACGTACGTTCTCCTGTTTCTATCAACTGAGCAGCTTCTAGAAAGAATGATATGTCTCTTATATTACACTCTCAGTTGGCCATTTTCAATTTGAACAGCTCAGTGAACAGTATGCTCTTCAGTTTATACTCAGTGGCCTAGAAATTCAGTAGGCCTAGCGCCCCATTTGGGGCGCTGGAGGGCCTAGCGCCGGAGTTATGGCCAGTTTAAAAATTCCCTGGGGCCCTGGAATCGGCGGTAGACCGGTAGCGCTGCGCCGGCACCGATGACGTCATCGGTGTGCGCAGCGTCCCGGTTGCCATGCCGACGGGCCCCAGCGCCGAAATTCAGTTGCGGCCGCCTTGCCCGTGGCAGCCGCAACTAAGACTCTGGCAACAGAGTCTTACACGACTTTGCGCCGGCGCATAAAGGTGGAGCGGCGGCCGGCCGCTTTCCCGCCGGCCGCCTGCCCGCACCTCCCTCCCCGGACTCCCCCACCCCCCCCCACGGAACAGATGCTTCTCGGCTGCGAGCCCAGCACTTCCCCGAGGTGCCGGGCTCATTTTTGTGGCGATTTTACCGGCCAGCGGGCGGGTGCAGGCAGCTCCTCCTTAACTGAAGGAGGAGGCCTGCACTTCCCGAGCCTGCCGCACCACATTGGGCGCCGCAGCGCCGGAATAGCGCCGCAATGCGGCGCGTAGCGCCAGTTTTCAGGCGCAAACACCCTTCAGTAGCGCCGGCAGCCGTTTGGGCGCGGCGCTACTGAATTTTTGGCGCGCGCAGGGGGACTTAGCGCCGGCGCTAACTTTCCGGCGCTAAAGCCCTGGCGCGGCGCCAACTGAGTTTCTAGGCCAGTGTGTTCCTCATACAGTCAGTGTGTTCATCAATGTAACCTCAGTGTGTATATCAGTGTAAAATCAGTGTGCTTACCTCTTGCACAGTTATGTTCATCAGTGTACAGTGAGTGTTTGTCTCATACACTGTCAGAGTATTTGTCAGTGAACAGTCAGCATATTCCTTCAGTGTATAGTTCCTCATTGTATTGTCAGTGTGTTCCTTGGTGATATGTTGAATGTAATTTATAAGATCATTAGATGGTTAAATAGACCACAGAATTGCCAATAAAATTTGAACACCCAGCATGAGTTAGAACAGTAGGTGAATTCCCCGTGCAGTTTAGAGCTAGAGCCTTTGGGAACTTTTGACTCTTTGAGATAGGTAAAATGATTATATAGTGTGAATGCTCTTCATTTTATTCTTTGTTTCTTCCTAGTCAGACATTTTGTTTGATGACAGATTTGTATATAAATCAGTGCGCAGGCTCAAAGCCATGGCATTGGCAGTGCTTAGCGTGAACTGAGGTACTTAAAGCGGACCATGTCTAGAACTAAACAGACACCAGCTTTGGAGGTTGAGGGCCAGATTCAGTACCTCATACACAATCAGTAATTTCCAAATGCACAATCAATGTATATCCAAGTTTGCTGACAACACTAAAATAGGTGGAACAGTAAATAGTGTAGATGGGAGCAGAAAGTTGCAAAGGGACATTGATAGATTAAGTGAGTGGGCAAAACTGTGGCAGATGGAGCTCAATGTAGGCAAGTCAGTGTTAGGTCATCCACTTTGGACCTAAGAAAGGTAGCTCAGAGTATTTCCTAAACGCCGAGAAGCTAGGAGCTGTGGAGGAGCCGAGAGATTTAGGGGTCCAAGAACAGAAATCACTAAAAGTTAGTGGACAGGTACAAAAAAAATTAAAAAGGCTAATGGAATGTTGGCCTTCTTTATCTCAGTGAAATATAATGGGGTGGAAGTTATGTTACAGCTGTACAGAGCTCTGGTTAGACCCCATCTGGAGCACTGCATTCAGCTCTGGGAACCGCACCTCAGGAAGGATATATTGGCCTTGGAGGGGGTGCAGCGCAGATTCACCAGAATGATACCGGGGCTAAAGGGGTTAAATTATGAGGACAGGTTGCATAGACTATTCCCTCGAGTATAGAAGATTAAGGGGTGATCTACTTGGGGTTGATAGGGTAGGTAGAGAGAAACTATTTCCTCTGGTGGAGGAGTCTACAACAAGGGGGCATAATCTTAAAATTAGAGCCAGGCTGTTCAGGGGTGATGTCAGGAAGCACTTCTTTACATAAAGGATAGTGGAAATTTGGAACTCTCTTCCCCCCAAAAGGCTGTTGAGGCTAGCTCAACTGAAAATTTCAAAACTGAGAGTGATAGATATTTGTTACAGAACCAAGGCAGGTAAATTGAGTTAAGATACAAATCACCCATGATCTAATTGGATGGCGGAACAGGCTCGAGGATTTGAATGGCTGGCTCCTGTTCCCGTGTTTCTCGTACACAATCAGTGTATGAGGAACACACTGTGTACAAATCATGGCAGAAAATGCGTTTATCACATTTCACGAAGTGAGCCCCGAATGCGGATTGATATCAGTGGAGCCATGCAGAAATGTGGGACTGATACTTTGTCATGGATCATCCCTCCAATCGGCAGGTGGGAGAGGGGCGGGGGTCAGGGAGGAGGGGGGGGTGGTGTTGGTAACACATTTCACATAGGGTTTCATTTGAATCTAATGAATCAAGTGACCAAAACGTCTGGATGAAGCATCCACAATTTTACTGGCCAAAGAGCAAAGACTACTACAGAGAGTCAGCCCAAAGCGCGCCAGCCGGCAAAGGCTCACTACTCTCTGGGAGAAGAAGAACCGCCGAACATCCAGTCTATTCCTACGTTTGCGTGGTTTAAATGCATTTCCCCTGGTTCCCCTCAATCTGTCAAACTAAAATAATAGCCACACAATCCAGCATTTCATTATTTGATATACCTCTATCCCTAAATCTATGCTGCTCTAAAGTAAATAGATAACTGTTACAATACTGGATTGTAACTACAAATAAATCAAACTTTAATTTGTCAGTGAGAAAGACACATCTGGTTCTTTCTAACTCAATAGGACATAGTTCTGAGAGGGCATCATGCATTATTTAGAATACAGCATTCCTAGTCCATTTATGTAACTTTGAAGTTCACAAGTCTGTGTAAAACTCACTAGCTTGACATTTACACCTGTGATGTGGCTGTGGTGTCTACATGATTCCCACTGTCATTAGATATTAATCATAGTTAAGACCATTGTGAATGTCAGTGTGAACAGGAGCCTACGCCATAGAATTATGACATGTCAGTTAATCAGGCTTCTCTGATTGCTGCTGAACATTGGGATGTCAAACTGTAACATTCTAAACATTTATAAATCATTGATTGGAAAAAAGACAATGCATTTATTATGGTAATAGAGCAGTGAAATTAGATAAAATCCTTGCTTTCAGATTAGAACAGTATTACTCTCACACCTGATATAAAAACTTGCTTTACATCTCTCCCGATTTTCATTTCCATTGAAGTCAATGGGCATGTGCACGTATGTCGATCTGCACTAACCATTTGATGTCTGGGAGTAGGCATTGTTGTTTCATTTTTCTCCCCATTTCTCCTGAGGGCACTGACTTGTGCCGAACAGTAAACATTCATCCAGTACTTCATTCAAATTGTAATTTCTTCAGGATTGAGCCCAGGCAGCGAGTATTGGCAGGTCTAGGTGACCACTCAAAGCATCACGGCCTAGCCTCTGATCTACCACAACTGACATCTGCAGAACCTCTGCTTTCCAGCAGGGGTCACTGTAGAGAAATGAGGGGCAGGTACCCTGACTAACTTTCCTCCCTCTACTCCAGGAGCATGGAGATTAGTTGTAGTCCTCCCACTGCCACCCAAACTGAGATCATTGACTCACCACAAGCAGAGGAGTGAACCTGGGGCAGTCTCCATGCTGGACAGTGAGTACATTTACCAATTGAACTGTTGGGGAGAGCCACATGTTAAAGATCTCTTTTCACATTTATTTTTAATTTACAATTGGGAACGTTAAATATTCTTTAAGGAATTAGATGAATTTTATTTTCCCGCGCTTCAAAATTATTTTCTCCCCCTTGTTCCTTTTTACCTGCACCATTCCCCAAACTAAAAGGTGAGTAGGTTGTCTACCCACAAGGCTTCGACCATGCCACTTTGTAGCCAGATCGCTTGGGACAATGTGAGAGTGGTCCTGATTCAACTGCTGGCTTTAATCCCCTGTCCCCCTACCACCCTTTCCACAAGGAAGCACTGTCTACTCACATTCCAAACCAAGATTAGAAACTCAGGCCCCAATAAAGAGAAAAGACAAGGAAGCAGTGCAGGAAAGTGATTGGGGTAAGGGTAACCAGTTTGTGCCAGGAAGGGACAGAGCATACAAACAAAAGAGTGCACTAACAAATAGGGTCCGGGTAAGAAAAAATGGTAAGACAAAGAGGGCCATAGTACAAAAAAATGTTAAGATGTCTAAAATGTTAAAAAGACAAACCTAAAAGCACTGTATCTGAATGCACGAAGCATTCGTAATAAGGTAGATGAATTAACAGCGCAATTAGATGAAAACGGATACGATATAATTGCGATTACGGAGACATGGCTGCAGGGTGACCAAGGCTGGGGATGTTTGATATTTAGGAAGGACAGACAAAAAGGAAAAGGAGGTGGGGTAGCATTGTTAGTAAAGGATGAAATCAGAGCAATAGTGAGAAAGGATATTGGCTCAGAAAATCAAGATGTAGAATCAGTCTGGGTGGAGCTAAGAAGCACCAAGGGGCAGAAAACATTGGTGGGAGTTGTATGTAGGCCTTCAAAGAGTAGTGGTAATGTAGGGGATGGCACCAAACAGGAAATTAGAGATGCATGTAACAAGGTTACTACAGTAATCATGGGTGACTTTAATCTACATATTGACTGGCCAAACCAAATTAGCAATAATACTGTGGAGGATGAATTTCTGGAGTGTGTACGAGATGGTTTTTTAGACCAGTACGTTGAAGAGCCAACTAGGGAACAGGCTATCCTAGATTGGGTATTGTGCAATGAGAAAGGGTTAATTAATAATCTTGCTGTGTGGGGTCCTTTAGGGAAGAGTGACCATAACATGATAGAATTCTTCATTAAGATGGAAAGTGAAGGAGTCCAATCCGAAACTAAATCTAAACAAAGGAAACTACGAAGGTATGAGGAGGGAGTTGGCTATGATAGATTGGGGAACTTCATTAAAAGGCATGACGGTGGATAGGCAATGGCTAACATTTATGGAATGAATGCATGAATTGCAACAGTTATACATTCCCTTCTAGTGCAAAAGCACAAAAGGAAAAGCGGCCCAACCATGGCTAACAAAAGAAATTAAGGATAGTATTAGATCCAAAGAAGAGTCATATAAAATTGCCAGAAAAAGTAGCAAGCCTGAGGATTGGGAGCAGTTTAGAATTCAGCAAAAAGTACCAAGAGATTAAGAGGGGAAAAATAGAGTATGAGAGTAAACTTGCAAGGAACATAAAAGCGGATTGTAAAAGCATCTACAAGTATGTAAAAAGAAAAAGATTAGTGAAGACAAATGTAGGTCCCTTACAGTCAGAAATGGGAGAATTTATAATGGGATACAAGGAAATGACAGATCAATTAAACAAATACTGTTTTCACAAGTACTGTCTTCATGGTAGAGGACACAAATAACTTCCCAGAAATGCTAGGGAACCAAGGGTCTAGTGAGAAGGAGGAATTAAAGGAAATTAGTATTAGTAAAAAAATAGTGCTAGAGAAATTAATGGGACTGAAAGCTGATAAATCCCCAGGGCCTGATAATCTGCATCGCAGAGTACTAAAAGAGGTAGCCATGGAAATAGTCGATGCATTGGTTGTCATCTTCCAAAATTCTATAGATTATGGAACAGTTCCTGCAGATTGGAGGGTGGCAAATGTAAAGAAAAAAAAAAAACACTATTTAAAAAAGGAGGGAGAGAGAAAACAGGGAACTACAGACCAGTTAGCCTAACATCAGTGGTAGGGAAAATGCTAGAGTCTATTATAAATGATGCGATAACAGGGCACTTAGAAAATATCAACGGGACTAGACAAAGTCAACATGGATTTATGAAAGGGAAATTGTGTTTGACAAAGCTACTGGATTTTTTGAGGATGTAACTGGTAGAATAGATAAGGCAGAACCAGTGGTTGTGGTGTATTTGGATTTTCAGAAGGCCTTTGATAAAGTCCCACATAAGAGGTTAGTGTGCAAAATTAAAGCACAAGGGATTGCGGGTAATATACTGGCATGGATTGAAAATTGGTTAACAGACAGGAAACAGAAAGCAGGAATAAATGGGTCTTTTTCGGGGTGGCAGTCGGTGACTAGTGGGGTACTGCAGGGATCAGTTCTTGGGCCCCAGCTATTCACAATACAGGAAACTTTGTGCTATCCGGCACCCACGGGACCGAGCTGCTGCCGTTGCCTCAAAACTGTTGTACTCTCCAGAGTTAATGTTGAGAGATACGGAGATTCTTATCTCCGTATTTGACAACAAACACTATTGCTTAGCAACAGCTTCTAAACACTCGGGTGTGGCCTGCAAGCTCTGTAGCTGAAGTTGTTGCTATAGCTACAGACCTTGCACAGCTTGACTGTTCAAACAAAGCAAAAAAAACAAACAAAAAGAATAAAAAACGGCTGCTGATTTTTGCCGGTGGCTCCAGATTGCCAGATAGCTCACCTCCGGATAGCACAAAGTTTCCTGTATATATCAATGATTTGGATAAGGGAGCCAAATGTAATATTTCCAAGTCTGCTGACAACATGAAACTAGGTGGGATTGTGAGTTGTGAGGAGGATGCAAAGAGGCTTCAAGGTGATTTAGACAAGTTGAGTGAGTGGGCAAATACATGGCAAATTCAGTATAACTTGGATAAATGTGAAGTTATCCACTTCGGTAGGAAAAACAGAAAGGCAGAGTATTATTTAAATGGTGATAGATTGGGAAATGTTGATGTATAAAGGGACCTGGGTGTCCTTGTACGCCAATCACTGAAAGCAAACATGCAGGTGCAGCAAGCAGTTAGGAAGGCAAATGGTACGTTGGCCTTCATTGCAAGTGGATTTGAGTACAGGAGCAAGGATGTCTTACTACAGTTATACAGGGTCTTGGTGAGATCACACCTGGAGTAGTGTGTGCAGTTTTGGTCTCCTTCCCTAAGAAAGGATATACTTGCCATAGAGGGAGTGCAGCGAAGGTTCACCAGACTGATTCCTGGGATGGCAGGACTATTGTATGAGGAGAGAGTGGGTCGACTCGGCCTGTATTCACTAGAGTTTAGAAGAATGAGAGGGGATCTCATTGAAACCTATAAAATTCTGACAGGGCTAGACAGACTGGATGCAGGGAGGATGTTTCCCCTGGCTGGGAGGTGTAGAACAAGGGGTCACAGTCTCAGGATATGGTGTAGGACATTTAGGACTGAGATGAGGAGAAATTTCTTCACTCAGATGTTGGTGAACCTGTGGAATATTCTACCACAGAAGTCTATGGAGGCCAAGTCACTGAATATATTTAAGAAGGAGATAGATTGATTTCTAGATGCAAAAGGCATCAAGGGGTATGGGGAGAGATCAGGAATATGGTATTGAGATAGAGGATCAGCCATGATGATATTGAATAGCGAAGCAGGCTCAAAGGGCTGAATGGCCCACTCCTGCGCCTATTTTGTCTATGTTTCTATGTTTCTAAGAATGGTTCCAGGGATGAGGGACTTCAGTTAGGTGGATAGACTGGAGAAGCTGGGGTTGTTCTCCTTAGAGCAGAGAAGGTTGAGAGGAGATTTGATAGAGGTGTTCAAAATCATGAGGGGGTCTAGGCAGAGTAGATAGAGAGAAACTGTTCCCATTGGCAGAAGGGTCGAGAACCAGAGGACAAAGATTTAAGTTGATTGGCAGAGGAACCAAAGGCGACATGAGGAAAAGCTTTTTTATGCAGCGAGTGGTTAGGATCTGGAATACACTGCCTGAAAGGGTGGTGGAGGCAGATTCAATCGTGGCTTTCAAAAGGGAATTGGATAAGTACCTGAAGGAAAAAAATTTGCAGGGCTACGGGGAAAGGGCGGGTGAGTGGGACTAGCTGAAGTGCTCTTGCAGAAGAGCCAGCACGGGCATGACGGGCCCAATGGCCTCCTTCTGTGCTGTAACCATTCTATGATTCAGTCACGCAAGCCGGTGCTAACCGTGCCAGAATATGTGGTTTCAGTGGGTGGGAGGCCCACTCATGGGCATGGGCCCTGTAGCTGCCCTTGCCATTACTAGAGCATCTGAGCCACCTGCCAGCCCACACGGCCTGCCATAACTATGAGGCAAGCTGTCCCTTGACCCTGGATACTCAGTAAGGTCAGCAGCACAGAGGGTACATGAGTGTAGTGGTTATATTACTGGACTAGTAATCCAGAGGCCTGGATTATTAATCTAGTTAGAACGTGAGTTCAAATTCCACCACGGTATTTTGAGAATTTGAATTCAGTTTAAAAAATCTGTAAAACGCTGGTATCAGTAAAAGTGACCGTGAAGCTGTCGGATTGTCAGAAAAACCCAATTACTTCAGAGGAAAACTCAGACAGTAAGGATCGTATCCCTGACATGTCCTATTTTCCTTCCATTCATTTCAATGGAGGGAAAGTCAGACAAGTTCTGTCAGGGTCATACAATCCCCCCCTGCCTGATTTTTCTCTCTGCCCTCTGCCCCTGTGATGCTTAATGCCCCAAGCAGTCAAGAAGACAATCTACCACCAATGTTCACCCAATTTTTAATTTGATTACACGGTCCCTTTAACGGGCTGAGTGGCCCATTCAGAGTTTCGCCACGCGTGAAATTTCACGTTGGAAAAGCCAGTCCCTGAACAAATGTTTTAGCAGCCATAGAGCACAGTGATGTCATCTTTCCCAGAATGCATTGCACAAAGGAGAAGCTAAGGTGCTCCATGAGTGGCGACAAATGTGCCGTTAAAATCTAGTTTTGTCCACAACACAGGATGCCTATTGTACACAGCCTGTGCACGTTGAGCAGAAATGTTAACGAGTCTGAAACCACAGTGATGACTGGCAATATTTAATGACTTGCATGGTGGGTGTAGTAGCCTTTTGTGATTCGTATGATGTAAAAAAAACTGGTGAGCCTTTCATTCTCAATTTGAAAAGGCACCCATGGATTTGGCACAATATCAATAAAAGTTACTTAAAGCTGGCAATCTCACCCTGAAACAGCAAGTGAGTGTTTAGCAAACCAAAATGGGAGAGAGAGCGTTTCAAGCACTGCCACATCCATGGGAGAGAGCAAAAGGTTTCTTCAAACCCAGGCCTGAATCCCGATTCCATTTAACACATGGTGGTTGCTTAGAGCGAAATGGGCGTTACCATTCGGGTCGCCCGTGATATTCCCCATCCGATAGCTCCATTTGACTTCAGTAGAACTGAATATCAAGCAGGGTGCATGACAGGCGGCCAATGTGATACAGCCCGTTTAGTGCTACCACCCAAGACATATCTCCACTCCCTAGTTCTTTATTTGGCCACATACATGTGAGTATGAAATTAGTAGCCTAGTAATTGCTGTTGCTGATATTAAAAGTGGATAGAGGAATGCAAGCACTTCAAATATTCGGCTGCTAATATCATCAATTGCAATTTCTAGTCTCATCTCCCTTAAAGAACCGATCAAGTTGGTAACCTGTAATTTTCTGCCTTGGTTGGTCAACTGTGAAGAAACGAGTCCAATTACGCTCTGACTGAAAGCTCGCCTGACATTCTGCCACTTTGGCTGAGTGTTGCGAAGGTTTGAAGGGAACTTTGGTTGTAGATTAATGTAACTAAGCAATAATGGGCACATGGGTGTATAGTAGATTATAACTGAGAACAGAAAAGGTTATTGAAGGACAGGACTGTGAGTTGAAGCCTTCAATATACTCCATGTTCCTAACTCCAACCCATTGCGTCATTTTGTAACTATTACATCTATTTAAATTGTATTTTTTGTGGAAACTTATAGCTTTAAAAACATTTTGTGAGATACATTCTGAAATGTTGAAAAGAGCGGCATATAATACAGTATTCATTTGAATGAACCTTGCAATGCCCGACCAAACAGAACTGTGCAGTTTGCAGAAAATAAACAATTTATAATTTTTCTTTTATATTTAAGAATAGTCAACAGTGAAATGCTGTGAGAGGCTGTTATGGCACTCTCTCTCTTATTGAGTACTCATAGTCAGTACCGATTCAGCCATCTCTTCCCAATTTAATGGCCCGTATATTCCGATGCCTACGGGTGTGTACACACCCATAGGGATATCGGAAATGCCGATTTCAGGCATGCGAAGCGCTGAAAACCAGCATTTCTGATCTGTCAAGAATGCTCTTGACAGGTTGCACGCCTGCCCTGGAGAAGGGCCTCTGCGGGCGGATAGTTCCGCTTTCTGCAGAACCGCCATCCGCTGAGATCCTGTAAAAATCTTACGCCTGGTAAAAGGAAGACCTGTCAAATATATGAATGAAGATCACCCCAACTTCAAATAAAAAAATTTTTAAATCACATTTTTTAAATGACTTGAAATTACATAAATTATCTATTTTAAACAAAAATTTAAATTCTTGAAAACAATAATTAAAGCTCTTAACAGGGCTAAAAATAAACTTACCTTTCTTTAAAGTATTTTTAAATGATAAATCAGTGGAATTTTTTTTTTAACTTTTTTCAACTCTTATCCTGGTAAAAGCAGGCCTTACGCCTGCTTTTACCAGGCGCAAGAATTGTAAGTGTTTTCTGCGGGCGGAGGGTCTCCAAAAAGCGGAACTATCCGCCCGCAGAGGCCCTTCTCCAGGGCAGCCGGAGGATCTGTCAAGAGCTTTCTCGACAGATCGGAAATGCCGGTTTCCAGCGCATGCGCAATGCATGCCTGAAACCGGCATTTCCAATATCCCTTCGGGTGGGTACACAGCGCGTACACACCCGTAGGGATCGGAATATCCGGCCCAATTTAATTTTAATTCGTTTTAAAAACATGATGGTTTTTAAAAAATTTATTTAATGTTTTAGTGTGTTTTTGGGGTGATCTCCATTCCTATATTTGACAGGTCTATCTGTCAAAAGTATGAAGGGAGATTCCCTTCGCCTATTGGCTGGCCTGGCCCACGTGATCCCAGGGACACTTGCGAACTGCATGCGCCCCGGGATACATGGGCCTTGCGCATTTCGACTGTGGAGAGGCCCAGCATCGGAAGTGTCCGGACCTCGGGAGCCCTCAGGTAAGTTCGTAGATTTTTTTCCTGCACGCAGGAAGCCTCCTATCGGAAATTACGGGCCCTAATTTTCTACATTACAATAATGACTACACTTCAAAAGTACTTATTTGGCTATAAAGCACTTTGGGACATCCTAATGTTGTGAAAGGCGCTACAGAAATGCAAGACGTTTCTTCTCTCTTCTTTCTAATTTGACATTGACTGTATGTTTAGACAGTCTGCACATACTCCTGAACCCAATACTGATTTGGATATTCCCAAGTTTAGAAAATAGAAGAGTCCAACATTAATCTCTGGGGCATGTCACTCTGCACTTCCCCTCACTATGACTTTGTTCATGAGGACATGAAACGTAAAGATAAACATAAAGATACAAAAAGTCTTGCAACATGAAGGGAAGGGTCTTCCTGCCACTTTCTTTTCTTCAACCCTACTGATCATTTGCCCAACCACCGTTTTCCTTTGAGCCTGATTGAATGCAGCCTCATCACAGTATCACAGTAATGCTCACTACATGCAGAACATTTCGGTTTGCTAAACACTCTCTTGCTGTTCAGAGTGAGTTTGCCAGATTTGAGTGACTTTTATTGATATTGTGCCAAATTCATGGGTGGTTTGTGCTGTAGATTACAAATCCACTGAGGGATTACTCTGAGAATGCACAGACTCATTTATCTGCGATCCCTTGTGTCTATCAAAGAGACAAAATCTTCATCCCATCTGTCTGAGCTGGATTAGAGTCCGTATGTTGGAGGACAATGCTTCAGCATGCCACAGTACCCAGTCCCCTTGATAACTAGGAGAGACAACATATATTGTACAAGTAAAGCCAATCAGATATAAGTTCTCTTTAATTCACCAAAGAAAGGATTATCTGAATGTTGATGTAATCTTATCAACAATGAAATGCATTCAATGTTCAAATTTTGTGGGATTTCTAATAAAAATAAAACAGATTTAAGAAGAATTTGATCACATTGGAAAATAATCTTAAAGGGGGCTCCATTCTAGTCATTTCTGGGAAGTCCATATCAGATTAGAACCGTTAGTTAAAGGTTTTTGACTCTCAAGGTCTGTTATCTCTATAATGACTATTGATGCTTCCTAGTTAACGGAAATGCTAGCACCTGGAGAATGGGCCAACATGGAGCAATCGGCTTTCTCTAATTGCTGCTCTGACAGAGCTCAGTGCATATTCCACAAACCAGAGAATGTCAATGAGAAGTTGCTGAATATTTCCTTATATAGTTCAGGTTTCTTTCCTCCCACCCAAGCTTGAGCAGATCTTCTCCAGTGTTGCTCATGGTGAGTTGGAGGTTACACTACAAAGTGGGGGTGCTAGAATAAGGGAGTTGAGGGTGGGTGGGGCAGTGCATATCCCCACTGAGGAAAATTAGAATTAAGTTTTGTAAGGAATCTGCTTAGAGACAGGGAAGGAAGTGGTTTTTGATTGGTTCCTGGACAATCACTGAAGATGGAGAAATAAATTTCTTCCTCACACATACCACAGCTATATAAATAAATATGTGTACGACTTATAGGGGGAACAGCTATTTACCTGGGATATCTGTCCCCTCTGTTTAGAGTGTGTTTTTCTTTAGTGAGGGCAAAGAAATACAACACACAATACTTTAGAAAAGATTAAACTCATTTGCAATTCTCCTTTACTAAATATCTTAGCCGCAAGTACTTCAAGGTGCTGTTTTAAAAAAAAATGTTTAAATTCAGGACTTTTATTCAAAACCTTGTTCCATACTTGACTAATGGCACAACCCTTCCAGATTTTACTGCCTATATTAATAGTTTTTATTCGCTGAATGCTTCAAGTTTACTCTTCAACTCACATATATAAAGATGGAGCTGCTGTAACCATTTAGAATATATTAAAGTTGCATTTTAGAAGGCGATGGATGGAAAGTAGAAACTAAGCATAAGGGGAATAGGGAAATGTGCTTGGTGTTGAAAGCATGATCAAAAAGAAAGATCTTAAGGAAGCTTTTGAAGGCAGAGAGCAAGATAACAAGGTTGCGATCCTGGGGAGGAGTTCCAATGGGCAAGACATAGTGCTGGAAGGAAAATTGTTAACGGAATAGGAAGCAGGGAACAAGGAGCAGGTCAGTATTGGAGGGGTGGAGGTGCCTGGAGGGGCATACAGCTGGAGAGATTGATGAGGTAGGGTGAAGCAAGACCATGGAAGGATTTGAAAGTGAGGAAAAGGATCTTAATGCCAATTCAGTGAGGCACAGGGAGAGAGAGGAGCTTGGCAAGAATGAGCTACATGCTTTAGTGTGGGAGAGGGCAGAGGCTGTGGCATTTTCCATGAGTCATAATTTGTGGAGGGCGGAGGCAGCGAGACTGACAATAAGAATATGAGAGAAATTGAGCCTCCATAGATATGATGAAGGTTCTAGCGGCAGAGGCACAGAATTAAGAGCACAGACAGCTAATAAGGGTAATTTTCACCCCCAAGAATAGGTGATTTGGGTCCCGCCGACCACCATCTCTCCCCCCCCCCGACCACCATCTCCCCCCCCCGACCACCATCTCCCCCCCCGACCACCATCTCCCCCCCCGACCACCATCTCCCCCCCCGACCACCATCTCCCCCCCGACCACCATCTCCCCCCCGACCACCATCTCCTCCCCCCCGACCACCATCTCCTCCCCCCCGACCACCATCTCCCCCCCCGACCACCATCTCCCCCCCCGACCACCATCTCCCCCCCCGACCACCATCTCCCCCCCCCGACCACCATCTCCCCCCCCGACCACCATCTCCCCCCCGACCACCATCTCCCCCCCGACCACCATCTCCTCCCCCCCGACCACCATCTCCCCCCCGACCACCATCTCCCCCCCGACCACCATCTCCCCCCCCGACCACCATCTCCCCCCCGACCACCATCTCCCCCCCCGACCACCATCTACCCCCACCCACCATCTCCCCACCCAACCACCATCTCCCCACCCAACCACCATCTCCCCACCCCGACCACCATCTGCCCCCCACCCACCATCTCCCCCCGACCACCATCTCCCCCACCCAACCACCATCTCCCCCACCCCGACCACCATCTCCCCCCACGCCCCCCCGCCCACCATCTCCCCCCGACCACCATCTCCCCACCTGACCACCATCTCCCCCACCTCGACCACCATCTCCCCCACCTCGACCACCATCTCCCCCACTCTGACCACCATCTCCCCCCCGCCCCCCCGCCCACCGTCTCCCCCCGACCACCATCTCCCCCCCCGACCACCATCTCCCCCCCGACCACCATCTCCCCCCCGACCACCATCTCCCCCCCCGACCACCATCTACCCCCACCCACCATCTCCCCACCCAACCACCATCTCCCCACCCAACCACCATCTCCCCACCCCGACCACCATCTGCCCCCCACCCACCATCTCCCCCCACCCACCATCTCCCCCCGACCACCATCTCCCCGCCCGACCACCATCTCCCCCACCCCGACCACCATCTCCCCCCACGCCCCCCCGCCCACCATCTCCCCCCGACCACCATCTCCCCACCTGACCACCATCTCCCCCACCTCGACCACCATCTCCCCCACCTCGACCACCATCTCCCCCACTCTGACCACCATCTCCCCCCCGCCCCCCCGCCCACCGTCTCCCCCCGACCACCATCTCCCCCCCCGACCACCATCTCCCCGTCCAAACTACCATCTTGCCCCCCCAAACACCATCTCACACCCCGACCACCATCTCACCCCTCGACCACCATCTCACCCCCCGACCACCATCTTCCCATCAACCACCATCTCCCCCACCCCGACCACCATCTCCCTCCCTGACCACCATCTCCCCTGCCCCGACCACCATCTCCCCCCCGACCACCATCTCCAACCCCCCAAACTACCATCTTGCCCCCCCAAACACCATCTCGCCCTCGACCACCATCTCCACACCCCCCCGACCACCATCTCCCCCCCCGACCACCATCCCCCCCACCACCATCTCCCCCCCACCACCATCTCCCCCCCCGACCACCATCTCCCCCCCCGACCACCATCTCCCCCCCACCACCATCTCCCCCCCGCCCCCCCCCCCCCCCCGACGTCCATCTCCCCCGCGACCGGAAGGGAAAGGCCATGGAGAGACGTGAACATAAGGATGAGATTTTAAAAATCGAGACATTGCTTGACTGGGGGCCAATGTTGGTCATCAGCGAGCACAGAGGCTAAAATGGAGGCCTTAACCAACAAAGATCTGACTTTTTGCTCACTCTTAATCTCTATTTCTCCTTTTTTGAAAGCGTATGAATGCTCAGATCAGTGTGAAAGAGGGACCATTCACCTCCTTCCAATGTGACACCATTATTTCCTCATGTTTTTTGCTAAAATTAGTAACAACAGGGATGTCAGGCCCAATATTACCCAATAAAATGGCAAGGGCAATGTGATAGTAAAAGCATATTAAATTCCTCACTCAAAAATACGTTAAATTAGCTCCCAGTATTTTTTGGGGGGTCTTAACTCTTAGAGGTAGATTTTCATAAAGCTGTCGGGGAGGAGGCGGGACTACAACTTTCGGGTTTTAGTCCCTCCTACATCGACGTTCGGCCAATCCACGCGATTTTCCCTTGATTGACCTTGTTAAGCCCACCCAGTGGGCTCAGCAGGCCAATTAAGGGCCACCCGGCAACAGGTGACGTCACAGACTGAAATTTCTTCTGTCAAGAGGTCTTGACAGATGAAATATCAGTGTTTCACAGCTGTTTGAAGCTGTCAAACACTGACAGTCTGACGTCTAACCTGAGTCCTTCTACACAGACTCAGTTAGAAGTCTAACCGGCAATGAAAGCTGAGGGCTATCACTTTTGACAGCTCGCAGCCATTTTGCTTTCAGTGCCGGCTGAGTGATGGACTCCTGAAACCTAGAGGAAGAAAGGCTGTTAAAGTAAGTACAGGTAATTTAAACTTCTTTACACACTTTAGACACACCAAACACACTTACCTTTGCACTCATGCACCCATCACTCACCTGAACACCGACATCGCGACCCCTCCAAGTCCTTCAACCCGACGGCCCGCCTGCTCTAACCTGGCATGGTTTGGAGCCGTCGGGAATCCCACACGACACCCCTCAAAATAGGGATTAGGCTAAAAACTGCCTGTTAACTACCTGTTAACAGGCAGTTAATTGGTACTAATCCCTTCCCGCCTCGGGTCGGCGGGTCCCAGTGCGGGACGGGTACCCGCCTCCCCTGAAACTTACGTGGAGGCGGGTTTTGGGTGGGATGGTGGCGGGACCCCCGATTTCAGGATTTCCCCCCCCCCCCCACACGCTTGAAACCCCGCCTGACGGGTCCAGGAAAATCGACCCCTTATTCTTTCCTCTAACCCAGTTTATAAGTTACCCTGACTGATTCCTTCACTGTATGATGATTTTATTAATTAAACTTAACATGAATCTTCAAAGGAAGCAGGTTGTTTGTAGTACTATTAAAAGTGAAGCGATCAGGGACACCCCCCGGCCACCTCTCCTGATACCCAATCTCTCACGCTCCCAGGAGTCCTGGCCCCCCGACCCCTGGCCCTGAGATCCCTGTCACCCGATCTCCCCGATGATCCCAGGCCCCGAACCCAACCCCGATCTCCCTAACCCCCAGCACCGACCCCCCAATCTCTCTACCTCCCCCCACCCCACACCCCCCACCCCCCGGCCCCATCTACCGATCTCTCTTCCCCCAGCCGCAAGCACCAATCACCCACATTTTCAGCCCCAACAGCTACAACCCCCCCACAACCCAACACCAACCCCTGGCCCCACATTGTCTCGCCTCTCCACTCCAATCTCTGACCCAACCCCCAGACCCATTTACCTGACCCTATTTTTCTCTACTCCTCTCTAGTCTTCGCCACTGAGATGTTGTGCTTCACCAGCTCTATTACAGCGAGGTCCCAAGCTCAATATCAGGGGTGCCTCGGACCTCACCATTCAGGTGAAAGGATTGTCACCTGCGCGCCCAACCCCCCCCCCCCCCGCACCCATGATGGGTTTTGTCTCCAGCGCATAAAGCATATCAGCAATTTATTACCATCAATTCATTGTCATCAATCATTACCAGCAATTCATTATGTTGGCAAAAATCAGTGGCAGCTACATTTAGAGGATCAATGCTGATTTTCTCCTTGAATTATCTCGAAAGCGAAGGTAGAGGATTGGCCAAAAGGTTTCACTGTAAAACACTTAGGGGGAGAAATTCAGTATCGCCCCATTTGGGGTGCAATTATCGGCCGGGCGCAAAGATTAGCGCCTGGCGCTAATTATCCCCTCCGGCTGCAAACTTGGCTTTTATCGCCCCTGGAGGTGATTGGAGTGCTAAATCAGGCGCTGCACACCTGTCTTCAGGCGCAAAGGCCGAGGAGTGAGGCGTTACCTCAGAGCGCTGGTGAAGCTCATGTGATGTCAGTCAGCAATGGAACACAGACACACTGGCACCGGCCAGTTCTTAAAGAGGGGGTCGATCTCATTGCAGCCTTGAATCTCGGCCTGGAGCGACCTGTACATCAAATCTGTTGGAAAGAACAATGGAGAGACCCAGGGAAAGAGCTCAGAGTGCAGCCCCCACAGTCTCTTCTAAATCAATGCAATGAAGATCAAATCAGAAAGAACCTGTAAAGTACTGCTCAGTACCCAAAACTCCTCAAGACAGCTTTGAATATCTCCTGCAGTCTTTCTCTCTCACTCAGAATGCGTGCTGCAAAAATTTCGCCGACAAAAAAAGGCAGGACGCGGTCGCCTTTAAATAGCGCTCCCCCAGTCCCTTCCCGACTGCAAAATGCTCCCCTCAACCTGTCATTGCTAGCGGCAGGCGGTAAGACAGGGGGTGCCACTCAATATCCGGTCCGGGGCACTACCGGAGCGTTGCACTCTCGACTGACGTCACGATATGCCAGCACAGGAGATCATGGCGGTAGTGTTTAGCGCCGCCACAAAATGTCTAGTTAATTTTGTGAGTGGCACAAATATTGCCGTGCACGGGCACTAGTTGCTTTGCGCCCCATTAGCGCCCTCTTAAGGAGCTAATGGGAGGTGCAAACCAAAATTAATTTTTCCCCTTACTCTCACATATGTTCCCCGTCACCCTTAGCTGAAAGGCTGGCTCCACTGCTTCAATCATAGAGAGGTGAAGTCACCCACTGCACCAAACAATGAATACTCATGGAGGAAGCCAGCTGTTGACATTGAGTACTGCGTAGCGAGTCTTTATAAGGAAGTATCTAACATTATCTTTTGCTCTCTAATGAAGTCCCTGGCATATATTGTCTTTGGTACAGGACAAACTACCTAAGGACTTAACGGAAATGATGGCTAAAAAGGAGATGAGTCAATTGTAGACATAATAAATATACCTTTTGTTGTCACTCCAATTCTACATATTGAAGATTAGACCATGGTCCAGATCTTCCTATCAAAATAACGCTGAGGCTAACAGCGCTCACCGTTATTTATGTGCAAATTGGACAGCAACTTCAGGTGTGGGCAGATACGCAGTTAAACGTGAAAATCTGGAAGTTACTGTCTGAAATGCACCCCTCCGCATTTGGCTTCCCATTCAAATGTATTGAATGCCATGAAGTTCCCGTACTTGCACTGTAGATACGAACTAAACCTGCCACAGAAAGTTAAATCTTGTCCTTTTCAGCCTAAGTACCCTTTTTAGCGGCGTGATAAGTCTTAATTACTGCCAGTCAACTCCTCTGGCTCTGAAAATGAACTATGACAAGTGCTGAGTGTCATTCCTTCAGCTCTCAATTGTTGTTGGAGATTTTAAAAAAAACTCTAATGACTTTTTTTTACTTTTTCTTTCTCTCTTTTTTTCTCTCTCTCTCTTAATCCAATCTTTCTTTCCCTCTCTTTATTTTGCTATCTGTTCCTGATTTGACCTTGAATTCACCATTCTAACTTGATCTTACTGGTTCAGGCACTGCGCTGTTAATTTCACAATCATTCAATCTGATTAGTTATGGAGATACACACTTGCTTGCCTTGTCCCAGATGCCCTGTAGAGGGCACCACGTCATTTCCATCTTGCACTTCCAGCAACTTGCCGTGCAAAAGCTCATGGAAATTAAACAAGCAAGGGCAAGTCAAACTAATGGCGGGCGGCATTCATTAACTGGCTACAGCAAGTTCTGGGCCCATGTCTTGGCATCCAATTCTTTATTACTCTTAGGTTGGGTTGGAGATATGAGCTCTCAGACCATGTGTCCTCATCAACTGATTCAATACTGGTTTGGATATTCCCAAGTTTAGAAAACAAAGCTTGAATGGCTCCCTTTTGTCATTTGCAAAGACTTATATAATTAGATGAAATTGTACAACACTCTGGGAACGGCCAAGCCTAAGGCAATTCTCTAGACTGCTGTAAGCATTGCAATTGGGGCACATCATATCTTTTGCCTCCTTCAGAAAAAAATAAATAATGAAAAGAAATAAATTGCACTTGTATCATGCTTTTCACGTCCTCAGGACATTCCAAAGTGCAACACAGGCATGGAATAACTTTTTAAGATGTAGTCACTGTTGTCATGTGGTCATACATGGCAGCCACATTGCACACAGCAAGGTCCCACAAACAAATGACCAAATAATATGCTTTCATTATATTGGTCAAGGTGCTCCAGAACTAGCCACGCCTCTAGCCAAGCAGTTCCAGTAGAGCTAAAACACTGGCATTTACCAAACAAATTGGAAAACTGCCCAGGTATGTCCTGTCCACAAAAAGGACAAATCCAATCCGGCCAATTACCGCCCCATCAGCTTACTCTCAGTCATCAGCAAAGTGATGGAAGGTGTCGTTGACAGTGCTATCAAGCAGCACTTACTCACCAATAACCTGTTTACCGATGCTCAGTTTGGGTTCCGCCAGGAACACTTGGCTCCAGACCTCATTACAGCCTTGGGCCAAACGTGGAAAAAAGAGCTGAATTCCAGAGGTGATGTGAGAGTGACTGCCCTTAACATTGAGGCAGCATTTGACATGGTGGCATCAAGGAGCCCTAGTAAAACTGAAGTTAATGGGAATCAGGGGGGAAACTCTCTACTGGCTGGAGTCATATTTAGCACAAAGGAAAATGGTTATGGTTGTTGAAGGCCAATCATCTCAGCCCCAGGACATTGTTACAGGAGTTCCTCAGGGCAGTCTCCTAGGCCCAACCATCTTCAGTTGCTTCATCAATGGCCTTCCTTCCATTGTAAGGTCAGAAGTGGGGACGTTCGCTCATGATTGCAGTGTTCAGTTCCATTCGTAATTGCTTAGATAATGAAGCAGTCCATGCCCACATGCAGCAAGACCTGAACAATATCCAGGCTTGGCTGATAAGTGACAAGTAACATCTATACCACACAAGGGCCAGGCAATAACCATCTCCAACAAGAGAGTCTAACCATCTCCTCTTGACATTCAATGGCATTACCATCATCAAATACCCCATCATCAACATCCTGGGGGTCACCATTGACCAGAAACTTAACTGGACCAGCCCCATAAATACTTTGACTACAAGAGCAGGTCAGAGGCTGGATTTTCTGCGGCGAGTGACGCACCTCCTGACTCCCCAAGTCCTTTCCACCATCTACAAGGCACAAGTCAGGAGTGATGGAATACTCTCCAATTGCCTGGATGAGTGCAGCTCAAAAACTCAAGAAGCTCAACGCCATCCAAGACAAAGCAGGCCACTTGATCGGCAACTCATCCACCACCTTAAAAAAAATTCACACCCTCCACCACCGGCGCAAAATAGATGTAGGGCTGGATTTTGATACTGGAGGTGTGTAGGAGGCGGGACTACAACTTTCGGGGCTCAGCAGGCCAATTAAGGGCCACCCGGCAACAGGTGACGTCGCAGATTGACATTTCATCTGTCAAGAGCTTTTGACAGATTAAATATCAGCGTTTGACAGCTGTTTGAAGCTGTCAAACACTGACAATCTGTACTCCAAGTTAATTCCTTCCTCTCAGGCTGATTTAGAGATCTCTCCAGAACAGAAAGCTGAATGCTGCAACTTTTGACAGCTCGTGGCCATTCTGCTTTCTGTGCCGGTGAGATGAGGGACTCCCGAGACCTGAAGAAAGGAAGGCTGTAAAGGTAAGAAAAGGTAAGTAAAACTTTTTTAAACACTTTACACACACCAAACACACTTACCTCTGCACTCATGCACCCATCACTCACCTGAACAACGGACATCTCGAACCCTCCAAGCCCTTCAGCCCGACTGTCCTGCGTGGTTTGGAGCCGTCGAGAATCCCACACTTCAGGAATAAAAAGAGGGATTAGGCTAAAAACTGCCTGTTAACTACCTGTTAACAGGCAGTTTATTGGCACTAATCCCCTTCCTGCCTCGGGGAGGTGGGTCCCAGCACAGGTCGGGTATCCGCCTCCTTTGAAACTGGCATGGAGGTGGGTTAGGGGCGAGATGGGTTCGTGCCCCCCGATTTTGAGATTTTAACCCCCCACACGCCTCCAATCCCGCCTCCACGGCCCAATGAAAATCCTGCCCGTAGAGTCTACATGATGCATTGCAGCACCTCACCAAGGCTTCTTCGACAACACCTCCCAAACCCGCAACCTCTACCATCTAGAAGGAAAAGGGCAGCAGGCACATGGGAACACCACCATCTCCAAGTTCCCCTCCAAGTCACAACCATCCTGACTTGGAAATATATAGCCGTTCCTTCATAGTTGCTGGGTCAAAACCCTGGAATTCCCTCCCTAACAGCACTGTGGGAGTATCTTCACCATGTGGACTGCAGTGGTTCAAGAAGGTGGCTCTCTACCACCACCTTCTCAATGGCAATTAGGGATGGGCAATAAATGCTGGCCTTGCCAGCGATGCCCACATCACGTGAACACATTTTTAAAAAAGGATTAATGTTGCATCAATGGCCGGGAGAGAACTCCCCTGCCTTGGATTAATTACAGAACCTCCATCAACGCAGCACTCCCTCAATACTGCACTGAAGGTGTTGGCCTAGATTATGTGTTCAAATACCCGGTGTAAGACGGATCCCACAACCTTCTGACTCAGAGGTGATAGTGCTATCACTGAGACAAGACCGAGGGCTAAAAATTCGGGGGCTTAACGCCAACTGTTACCGGCAAAAAGTACCGTAAAGAGGGCAGCTGCCGCTCTTTCACCAGGTGGTGGGTCCCGCGGCGTCCGCCATTTTCTGAGGCCCAGCAAATCTGCCCGTTCGATCGATGGCCCTGCAGAGTTAAATGAGGGAGAGGTGTCATCATCTGATGTGCAACTGGGACCCAATACTGTGCCGCAGATCCACCATCATGCAGCTAGAGGTCGCTGCAGAATTAAGAGGAAGTTCGAGCGGTCAGGTCCTGGTCCCTGAGGGAAGCTGGGGTACTCAGCACCTGGTCCCTGTTTTTGTTTGAAAACTCAGCACCTGGTCTCTGTGGATAGCTTTAACACTCCGTACCTGGTCCCTGTGGATAGCTTGAACACTCAGCACCTGGTCCCTGTGGATGTTTCAACACTCAGCACCTGAACCCTGTGGAGAGTTTGAACACTCAGCAACTGGTCCCTGTGGATAGTTTGAACACTCAGCACCTGGTCCCAGTGGATAGTTTGAACACTCAGTACCTGGTCCCTGTGGATAGTTTGAACACTCAGCACCTGGTCCCTGTGGACAGTTTCAACATTCAGCACCTGGTCCCTGTGGATCGTTTGAAAACTCAGCACCTGGTTCCTGTGGGTAGTTTGAACACTCAGCACCTGGTCCCTGTGTATAGGTTGAACATTCCGCACCTGGTCCCTGTGTATAGTTTGAACACTCCGCACCTGGTCCCTGTCGATAGTTTGAATACACAGCACCTGGTCGCTGGGAATTGTTTGAAAACTCAGCACCTTGTCCCTCTGGATAGTTTGAACACTCAGCGCCTGGTCCTTGTGGATAGTTTGAACACTCAACACCTCGTCTCTGTGGATAGTTTGAACGCTCACCATCTGTTCTCTGTGAATGGTTTGAACACTCAGTACCTGGTACGTGTGGTTGTCTGAACACTCAATACCTGCTCTCTGTGGATAGTTTGATAACTCAGTCCCTGGTCCCTGCGGGTATTTTGAACACTCAGCACCTGGACCCTATGGATAGTTTCAACAATCAGTAATGGGACACTGTGGGTAGTTTCCACACTCAGTACCTGGTCCCTGTGGATAGTTTGAAAACTCCGCACCTGGTCCCTGTTGATAGATTGTACACTCAGCATCTGGTCCCTGTGGATAGTTTGAACATTCAGCACCTGGTCCCTGTGGATAGTTTGAACACTCAGCACCTGGTCCCTGTGTATAGTTTGAACACTCCGCACCTGGTCCCTGTCGATAGTTTGAACACTCAGCCCCTGGTCCCTGTGGATAGTTTGAACATTTAGCGCCTGGTCCCTGTGGATAGTTTGAACAATCAGCACCTGGTCTCTGCGGGTATTTTGAACACTCAGCACCTGGTCCCTGTGGACAGTTTGAACGTTCAGCACCTGTTCCCTGTGTTTGTTTGAACACTCAGCACCTGGACCCTGTGGATAGTTTGAACATTCAGCACCTGGTCCCTGTGGGTAGTTTGAACATTCAGCACCTGGTCCTGGTGGGTAGTTTGAAAACACCGCACCTGGTCCCTGTGTATAGTTTGAACACACCGCACCTGCTCCCTGTCGATAGTTTGAATACACAACACCTGGTCCCTGTGAATTGTTTGAAAACTCAGCACCTGGTCCCTGTCGATAGCTTGAGTGCTCAGCAACAGTTCCCTGTGGATAGCTTGAACACTTAGCACCTTGTTCCTGTGGATAGTTTGAATACACAGCACCTGGTCCCTGTGAATAGTTTGAAAACTCAGCACCTGGTCCCTGTGGGTAGATTGATCACTCAGCACCTGGTCCCTGTGGGTAGTTTGATCACTCAGCACCTGGTCCCTGTGGGTAGTTTGAACATTCAGCACCTGGTCCCTCTGGATAGTTTGAACACTCAGCACCTGGTCCCTGTGTATAGTTTAAACACTCCGCACATGGTCCCTGTCGATAGTTTGAATACACAGCACCTGGTCCCTGTGGATAGCTTGAAAATTCAGCACCTGGTCCCTGTGGACAGTTTGAACGTTCAGCACCTGTTCCCTGTGTTTGATTGAACACTCAGCACCTGGACCCTGTAGATAGCTTGAGTGCTCAGCAACAGTTCTCTCTGGATAGCTTGAACACTTAGCACCTGGTTCCTGTTGATAGTTTGAATACACAGCACCTGGTCCCTGTGAATAGTTTGAACACTCAGCACCTGGTCCTGTGGATAGTTTGAAAGCTCAGCACCTGGTCCCTGTGGTTGTTTGAACACACAGCAACTGGTCCCTGTGGATAGTTTGAACACTCAGCACCTGGTCGCTGTGGTTGTTTGAACACTCAGCACCTGGTCCCTGTGGATAGTTTGAACACTCAGCACCTGGTCCCTGTGGGTAGTTTGAACATTCAGCACCTGTTCCCTGTGGATAGTTTGAACACTCAGCACCTGGTCCCTGTGGACAGTTTGAACGTTCAGCACCTGTTCCCTGTGTTTGTTTGAACACTTTGTACGTGGTCCCTGTTGATAACTTGAACGCTCTGCACCTGGTGCCTGTGGTTAGTTTGAACACTCAGCACCTGGTCGCTGTCGATAGTTTAAATGCACAGCACCTGGACCCTGTGGATAGTTTGAAAACTCAGCACCTGGTCCCTGTGGGTAGTTTGAACACTCAGCACCTGGTCCCTGTCGATAGTTTGAATACACAACACCTGGTCCCTGTGAATTGTTTGAAAACTCAGCACCTGGCCCTGTGGATAGTTTGAACACTCAGTACCTGGTCCCTGAGCATAGTTTGAACACTCAGCACCTGGTCCCTGTGGACAGTTTCAACATTCAGCACCTGGTCCCTGTGGATCGTTTGAAAACTCAGCACCTGGTTCCTGTGGGTAGTTTGAACACTCAGCACCTGGTCCCTGTGTATAGGTTGAACATTCCGCACCTGGTCCCTGTGTATAGTTTGAACACTCCGCACCTGGTCCCTGTCGATAGTTTGAATACACAGCACCTGGTCGCTGGGAATTGTTTGAAAACTCAGCACCTTGTCCCTCTGGATAGTTTGAACACTCAGCGCCTGGTCCTTGTGGATAGTTTGAACACTCAACACCTCGTCTCTGTGGATAGTTTGAACGCTCACCATCTGTTCTCTGTGAATGGTTTGAACACTCAGTACCTGGTACGTGTGGTTGTCTGAACACTCAATACCTGCTCTCTGTGGATAGTTTGATAACTCAGTCCCTGGTCCCTGCGGGTATTTTGAACACTCAGCACCTGGACCCTATGGATAGTTTCAACAATCAGTAATGGGACACTGTGGGTAGTTTCCACACTCAGTACCTGGTCCCTGTGGATAGTTTGAAAACTCCGCACCTGGTCCCTGTTGATAGATTGTACACTCAGCATCTGGTCCCTGTGGATAGTTTGAACATTCAGCACCTGGTCCCTGTGGATAGTTTGAACACTCAGCACCTGGTCCCTGTGTATAGTTTGAACACTCCGCACCTGGTCCCTGTCGATAGTTTGAACACTCAGCCCCTGGTCCCTGTGGATAGTTTGAACATTTAGCGCCTGGTCCCTGTGGATAGTTTGAACAATCAGCACCTGGTCTCTGCGGGTATTTTGAACACTCAGCACCTGGTCCCTGTGGACAGTTTGAACGTTCAGCACCTGTTCCCTGTGTTTGTTTGAACACTCAGCACCTGGACCCTGTGGATAGTTTGAACATTCAGCACCTGGTCCCTGTGGGTAGTTTGAACATTCAGCACCTGGTCCTGGTGGGTAGTTTGAAAACACCGCACCTGGTCCCTGTGTATAGTTTGAACACACCGCACCTGCTCCCTGTCGATAGTTTGAATACACAACACCTGGTCCCTGTGAATTGTTTGAAAACTCAGCACCTGGTCCCTGTCGATAGCTTGAGTGCTCAGCAACAGTTCCCTGTGGATAGCTTGAACACTTAGCACCTTGTTCCTGTGGATAGTTTGAATACACAGCACCTGGTCCCTGTGAATAGTTTGAAAACTCAGCACCTGGTCCCTGTGGGTAGATTGATCACTCAGCACCTGGTCCCTGTGGGTAGTTTGATCACTCAGCACCTGGTCCCTGTGGGTAGTTTGAACATTCAGCACCTGGTCCCTCTGGATAGTTTGAACACTCAGCACCTGGTCCCTGTGTATAGTTTAAACACTCCGCACATGGTCCCTGTCGATAGTTTGAATGCACAGCACCTGGTCCCTGTGGATAGCTTGAAAATTCAGCACCTGGTCCCTGTGGACAGTTTGAACGTTCAGCACCTGTTCCCTGTGTTTGATTGAACACTCAGCACCTGGACCCTGTAGATAGCTTGAGTGCTCAGCAACAGTTCTCTCTGGATAGCTTGAACACTTAGCACCTGGTTCCTGTTGATAGTTTGAATACACAGCACCTGGTCCCTGTGAATAGTTTGAACACTCAGCACCTGGTCCTGTGGATAGTTTGAAAGCTCAGCACCTGGTCCCTGTGGTTGTTTGAACACACAGCAACTGGTCCCTGTGGATAGTTTGAACACTCAGCACCTGGTCGCTGTGGTTGTTTGAACACTCAGCACCTGGTCCCTGTGGATAGTTTGAACACTCAGCACCTGGTCCCTGTGGGTAGTTTGAACATTCAGCACCTGTTCCCTGTGGATAGTTTGAACACTCAGCACCTGGTCCCTGTGGACAGTTTGAACGTTCAGCACCTGTTCCCTGTGTTTGTTTGAACACTTTGTACGTGGTCCCTGTTGATAATTTGAACGCTCTGCACCTGGTGCCTGTGGTTAGTTTGAACACTCAGCACCTGGTCGCTGTCGATAGTTTAAATGCACAGCACCTGGACCCTGTGGATAGTTTGAAAACTCAGCACCTGGTCCCTGTGGGTAGTTTGAACACTCAGCACCTGGTCCCTGTCGATAGTTTGAATACACAACACCTGGTCCCTGTGAATTGTTTGAAAACTCAGCACCTGGCCCTGTGGATAGTTTGAACACTCAGTACCTGGTCCCTGAGCATAGTTTGAACACTTAGTACCTGGTCCCTGTTGATAATTTGAACGCTCTGCACCTGGTGCCTGTGGTTAGTTTGAACACTTAGCACCTGGTCGCTGTCGATATTTTAAATACACAGCACCTTGACCCTGTGGATAGTTTGAAAACTCAGCACCTGGTCCCTGTGGATAGTTTGAACACGCAGCACCGGGTCCCTGTTGGTAGTTTGAACATTCAGCACCTGGTCCCAGTGGATAGTTTGAACACGCAGCACCGGGTCCCTGTTGGTAGTTTGAACATTCAGCACCTGGTCCCTGTGGATAGTTTGAACACTCAGCACCTGGTCCCTGTGGGTAGATTGATCACTCAGCACCTGGTCCCTGTGTATAGTTTGAACACGCAGCACCGGGTCCCTGTTGGTAGTTTGAACATTCAGCACCTGGTCCCAGTGGATAGTTTGAACACGCAGCACCGGGTCCCTGTTGGTAGTTTGAACATTCAGCACCTGGTCCCTGTGGATAGTTTGAACACTCAGCACCTGGTCCCTGTGGGTAGTTTGAACATTCAGCACCTGGTCCCTGTGTATAGTTTGATCACTCCGCACCTGGTCCCTGTCGATAGCTTGAGTGCTCAGCAACAGTTCCCTGTGGATAGCTTGAACATCTAGCACCTTGTTCCTGTGGATAGTTTGAAAAATCAGCACCTGGTCCCTTTGGATAGTTTGAACACTCAGTACCTGGTCCCTGTTGATAATTTGAAGGCTGTGCACCTGGTCCCTCTGGACAGTTTGAACACTCAGCACCTGGTCCCTGTGGATAGTTGGAAAACACAGCACCTGGTCCCTGTGGTTGTTTGAACACTCAGCACCTGGTCCTAGTGGATAGTTTGAACATTCAGCACCTGGTCCCTGTGGATAGTTTGAAAACTCAGCACCTGGTCCCTGTGTGTAGATTGATCACTCGGCACCTTGTCCCTGTTGATATTTTGTATGCTCAGCACCTGGTCCCTGTGGGTAGTTTGAAAACTCAGCACCTGGTCCCTGTGTATAGTTTGAACACTCCGCACCTGGTCCCTGTCAATAGCTTGAGTGCTCAGCAACAGTTCCCTGTGGATAGCTTGAACACTTAGCAACTGGTTCCTGTTGATAGTTTGAATACACAGCACCTGGTCCCTGTGAATATTTTGAACACTCAGCACCTGGTCCTGTGGATAGTTCGAACACTCAGCACCTGGTCCCTGTGGGTAGTTTGAACACTCAGCACCTGGTCCCTGTGGATAGGTTGAACACTCAGCACCTGGTTGCTGTCGATAGTTTAAATACACAGCACCTGGTCCCTGTGGATAGTTTGAAAACTCAGCACCTGGTCCCTGTGGTTGTTTGAACACTCAGCACCTGGTCCCAGTGGATAGTTTGAACACACAGCACCTGGTCCCTGTGGATAGTTTGAACACTCATCACTTGGACCCTGTGGATAGTTTGAACACTCAGCACCTGGTCCCTGTGGATAGTTTGAAGATGCAGCACCTGGTCCCTGTGTGTAGTTTGAACATTCAGCACCTGGTCCTGGTGGGTAGTTTGAACACACCGCACCTGGTCCCTGTCGATAGTTTGAATACACAACACCTGGGGCTAAAAATTCGGTATCGCCGCGCCAGGTCTTTAGTGCCCGAAATTTTGCGCTCGCCCGGATTCCCGTAGCGCCCGCTTGAAATTCAGTTGCGCCGCCCCAAGACGGAGGCGGGCGCTATTGCAGGGTTTGGCCGCCTCGTTTGGGGCGATGAAAGTCACTTTCAGGCGTCCAGCTGCCGCTGCGGCACCCGATGCGGTGCGGCAGGCTGGGGTACTGCAGGCCTCCTCCTTCTCTTAAGGAGGAGCTGCCTGCAGCCGTGAGATCGCCGCTGGATTCCCCCGGCAAAGGAGCCCGGCACCACGGAGAAGCGCCGGGCTCGCGGGAGTCAGACACCAATGCCGCGGGGGGGTGGTGCAGGAGTCCGGGGAGGGAGGTGCGGCCAGGCGGCCGCCGGGAAAGCGGCCGGCCGCCCTTCCACCTTTATGCGCCGGCCTCTCAGAGCTGCAAGGCACCGTTTTTCAAACGCTGTTTGCGGCCGCTACGGGCGAGGCGGCCGCAACTGAATTTGGCCATCGGCACGGAATAGCATTGGAACCGGGGCGCTGCGCACACCGATGATGTCATCGGTGCCGGCGCAGCGCTACCGGCTAACGCCGATGTTAGGGACCAACTGAATTTCGGGCGCTAAAAAACTTCCGGCGCAAACCACTCTATAGCCAATAAGTGGGCGCAAACGCGACTGAATTTCTAGGCCCTGGTCCCTGTGAATTGTTTGAAAACTCAGCACCTGGTCCCTGTGGATAGTTTGAACACTCAGTACCTGGTCGCTGAGCATAGTTTCAACACTCAGTATCTGGTCCCTGTGGATAGTTTGAACACTCAGCACCTGGTCCCTCTGGGTAGTTTGAACACTCATCACCTGGAACCAGTGTTTGTTTGAACAGTCAGCACCTGGTACCTGTGGTTAGTTTGAGTGCTCAGCACCTTGTCCCTGTAGGTAGATTGATCACTCAGCACCTGGTCCCTGTGGATAGTTTGAACGCTCACCATCTGTTTTCTGTGAATGGTTTGAACACTCAGTACATGGTCTGTGTGGATGTCTGAACACTCAATACCTGCTCTCTGTGGATAGTTTGATAACACAGCCCCTGGTCCCTGTGGTTATTTGAACGCTCAGCACCTGGACCGTGTGGATAGGTTGAACATTCAGCACCTGGTCCCTGCGGGTATTTTGAACACTCAGCACCTGGACACTGGATAGATTGAAAACTCAGCAACGGGACACTGTGGGTAGTTTGAACACTCAGCACCTGGTCCCTGTGGATAGTTTGAACACTCAGCACCTGGTCCCTGTGGACAGTTTGAACACTCAGCAACTGGTCCCTGTGGATAGCTTGAACACTTAGCACCTGGTCCCTTCGGGTAATTTGAACACTCAGCACCTGGACACTGTGGATAGATTGAAATCTCAGTAACGGGACACTGTGGGTAGTTTGAACACTCAGCATCTGGTCCCAGTGGTTGTTTGAACATTCAGCACCTGGTCCCTGTGGATAGTTTGAACATTCAGCACCTGTTCCCTGTGGGTAGTTTGAACACTCAGCACCTGGTCCCTGTGGATAGTTTGAACACTCAGCACCTGGCCCCTGTGGGTAGTTTGAACACTCAGCACCTGGTCCCTGTGTATAGTTTGAACACTCCGCACCTGGTCCCTGTCGATAGGTTGAGTGCTCAGCAACAGTTCCCTGAGGGTAGCTTGAACACTCAGCACCTAGTCCCTGTGGATAATTTGAACACTCAGCATCTGGTCCCAGTGGTTGTTTGAACATTCAGCACCTGGTCCCTGTGGGTAGTTTGAACATTCAGCACCTGGTCCCTGTGGATAGTTTGAACACTCAGCACCTGGTCCCTGTGTATAGTTTAAACACTCCGCACATGGTCCCTGTCGATAGTTTGAATACACAGCACCTGGTCCCTGTGAATTGTTTGAAAAATCAGCACCTAGTCCCTCTGGTTGTTTGAACACTCAGCACCTGGTCCCAGTGGATAGTTTGAACATTCAGCACCTGTTCCCTGTGGATAGTTTGAAAACTCAGCACCTGTTCCCTGTGGGTAGATTGATCACTCAGCACCTGGTCCCTTTCGATAGCTTGAGTGCTCAGCAACAGTTCCCTGTGGATAGCTTGAACACTTAGCACCTTGTTCCTGTGGATAGTTTGAATGCACAGCACCTGGTCCCTGTGAATGGTTTGAACACTCAGTACCTGGTCCCTGTGGGTAGATTGATCACTGAGCACCTGGTCCCTGTGGGTAGTTTGAACATTGAGCACCTGGTCCTGGTGTGTAGTTTGAAAACTCAGCACTTGGTCCCTGTGGATAGTTTGAACGCTCTGCACCTGGTGCCTGTGGTTAGTTTGAACACTTAGCACCTGGTCGCTGTCGATAGTTTAAATACACAGCACCTGGACCCTGTGGATAATTTGAAAACTCAGCACCTGGTCCCTGTGGTTGTTTGAACACTCAGCACCTGGACCCTGTGGATAGTTTGAACACTCAGCACCTGATCGCTGTGGTTAGTTTGAGTGCTCAGCACCTTGTCCCTGTAGGTAGATGGATCACTCAGCACCTCGTCTCTGTGGATAGTTTGAACGCTCACCATCTGTTTTCTGTGAATGGTTTGAACACTCAGTACCTGGTCTGTGTGGATGTCTGAACACTCAGTACCTGCTCTCTGTGGATAGTTTGATAACACAGCCCCTGGTCCCTGTGGTTATTTGAACGCTCAGCACCTGGACACTGTGGATAGATTGAAAACTCAGTAACGGGACACTGTGGGTAGTTTGAACACTCAGCACCTGGTCCCTGTGGATAGTTTGAACACTCAGCACCTGGTCCCTGTGGACAGTTTGAACATTCAGCACCTGGTCCCTGTGGATGGTTTGCACAGTCAGCACCTGGTCCCTGTGGATAGTTTCAACACTCGGTACCTGTTCCCTGTGTTTGTTTGAACACTCAGCAACTGGACCCTGTGGATAGTTTGAACAATCAGCACCTGGTCCCTGTGGATAGTTTGAACACTCAGCACGTGGTCCCTGTCGATAGTTTGAATACACAGCACCTGGTCCCTGTGAATTGTTTGAAAAATGAGCACCTAGTCCCTGTGGATAGTTTGAACACTCAGTACCTGGTCCCTGTGGATAGTTTGAACAGTCAGTACCTGGTCCCTGAGGATAGTTTGAACAGTCAGTACCTGGTCCCTGTGGATAACTTGAACACTCAGTGCCTGGTCCCTGTTGATAATTTGAAAACTCAGCACCTGGTCCCGGTGGATAGTTTGAACTCAGCACCTGGTCCCTGTGGATAGTTTGAACATTCAGCACCTGGTCCCTGTGGATACTTTGAACATTCAGCACCTGGTCCCTGTGGATAGTTTGAAAACTGAGCACCTGGTCCCTGTGGGTAGATTGATCACTCAGCACCTGGCCCCTGTGGGTAGTTTGTACATTGAGCACCTGGTCCTGGTGGGTAGTTTGAACTCAGCACCTGGTCCCTGTGGATACTTTGAACATTCAGCACCTGGTCCCTGTGGATAGTTTGAAAACTGAGCACCTGGTCCCTGTGTGTAGTTTGAGCACTCCGCACCTGGTCCCTGTCGATAGTTTGAGTGCTCAGCACCTGATCCCTGTGGTTGTTTGAACACTCATCACCTGGAACCAGTGTTTGTTTGAACACTCAGCACCTGGTCCCTGTGGATAGTTTGAACATTCAGCACCTGTTCCCTGTCAATAGCTTGAATGCTCAGCAACAGGTCCCTGTGGATAACCTGAACACTTAGCACCTTGTTCCTGTGGATAGTTTGAATACAGAGCACCTGGTCCCTGTGAATAGTTTGAAAACTCAGCACCTGGTCCTAGTGGATGGGTTGAACACTCAGTACCTGGTCCCTGTGGATAGTTAGAAAACTCAGCACCTGGTCCCTGTGGGTAGATTGATCACTCAGCAACTGGTCCCTGTGGGTAGTTTGAACATTCAGCACCTGATCCCTGTGGATAGTTTGAACACTCAGCACCTGGTCCCTGTGTATAGTTTAAACACTCCGCACATGGTCCCTGTCGATAGTTTGAATACACAGCACCTGGTCCCTGTGGACAGTTTGAACGTTCAGCACCTGTTCCCTGTGTTTGTTTGAACACTCAGCACCTGGACCCTGTGGATAGTTTGAAAACTCAGCACCTGGTCCCTCTGGATAGTTTGAAAACTCAGCACCTGGTCCCTGGGGGTAGATTGATCACTCAGCACCTGGTCCCTGTGGGTAGTTTGAACATTGAGCACCTGGTCCTGGTGGGTAGTTTGAACACTGAACACCCGGTCGCTGTGTGTAGTTTGAACATTCCGCACCTGGTCCCTGTCGATAGTTTGAACACTCGGCACCTTGTCCCTGTGTGTCGTTTGAACACTCCGCACCTGGTCCCTGTCGATAGTTTGAGTGCTCAGCAACAGATCCCTGTGGATAGCTTGAACACTCAGCACCTAGTCCTTGTGGATAGTTTGAACACTCAGCATCTGGTCCCAGTGGTTGTTTGAACATTCAGCACCTGGTCCCTGTGGATAGTTTGAACACTCAGCACCTGTTCCCTGTGTATAGTTTGAACACTCCGCACCTGGTCCCTGTCGATAGCTTGACTGCTCAGCAACAGTTCCCTGTGGATAGCATGAACACTCAGCACCTGGTCCTGCGGATAGTTTGAACACTCAGCACCTGGTCCCTGTGGATAGCTTGAACACTCGGCACCTTGTCCCTGTGTGTCGTTTGAACACTCCGCACCTGGTCCCTGTCGATAGCTTGACTGCTCAGCAACAGTTCCCTGTGGATAGCGTGAACACTCAGCACCTGGTCCTGCGGATAGTTTGAACAATCAGCACCTGGTCCCTGTGGATAGCTTGAACACTCAGTAGCTTCTCCTTGTGGTTGTTTGAACACTCAGCACCTGGAACCTGTGGATAGTTTGAACATTCAGCACCTGGTCCCTGTGGATAGTTTGAACACTCAGCACCTGGTCCCTGTGGTTAGTTTGAGTGCTCAGCACCTGGTCCCTGTGGGTAGTTTGAAAACTCAGCACCTGGTCCTGTGGGTAGATTGAACACTCAGTACCTGGTCCCTGTCGATAGTTTGAAAACTCAGCACCTGGTCCCTGTGAATAGTTTGAAAACTCAGCACCTGGTCCCTGTGGGTAGATTGATCACTCAGCACCTGGTCCCTGTGGGTAGTTTGATCACTCAGCACCTGGTCCCTGTGGGTAGTTTGAACACTCAGCACCTGGCCCCAGTGGATAGTTTGAACACTCAGCACCTGGTCCCTGTGTATAGTTTAAACACTCCGCACATGGTCCCTGTCGATAGTTTGAATACACAGCACCTGGTCCCTGTGGATAGCTTGAAAATTCAGCACCTGGTCCCTGTGGACAGTTTGAACGTTCAGCACCTGTTCCCTGTGTTTGATTGAACACTCAGCACCTGGACCCTGTAGATAGCTTGAGTGCTCAGCAACAGTTCTCTCTGGATAGCTTGAACACTTAGCACCTGGTTCCTGTTGATAGTTTGAATACACAGCACCTGGTCCCTGTGAATAGTTTGAACACTCAGCACCTGGTCCTGTGGATAGTTTGAAAGCTCAGCACCTGGTCCCTGTGGTTGTTTGAACACACAGCAACTGGTCCCTGTGGATAGTTTGAACACTCAGCACCTGGTCGCTGTGGTTGTTTGAACACTCAGCACCTGGTCCCTGTGGATAGTTTGAACACTCAGCACCTGGTCCCTGTGGGTAGTTTGAACATTCAGCACCTGTTCCCTGTGGATAGTTTGAACACTCAGCACCTGGTCCCTGTGGACAGTTTGAACGTTCAGCACCTGTTCCCTGTGTTTGTTTGAACACTTTGTACGTGGTCCCTGTTGATAATTTGAACGCTCTGCACCTGGTGCCTGTGGTTAGTTTGAACACTCAGCACCTGGTCGCTGTCGATAGTTTAAATGCACAGCACCTGGACCCTGTGGATAGTTTGAAAACTCAGCACCTGGTCCCTGTGGGTAGTTTGAACACTCAGCACCTGGTCCCTGTCGATAGTTTGAATACACAACACCTGGTCCCTGTGAATTGTTTGAAAACTCAGCACCTGGCCCTGTGGATAGTTTGAACACTCAGTACCTGGTCCCTGAGCATAGTTTGAACACTTAGTACCTGGTCCCTGTTGATAATTTGAACGCTCTGCACCTGGTGCCTGTGGTTAGTTTGAACACTTAGCACCTGGTCGCTGTCGATATTTTAAATACACAGCACCTTGACCCTGTGGATAGTTTGAAAACTCAGCACCTGGTCCCTGTGGATAGTTTGAACACGCAGCACCGGGTCCCTGTTGGTAGTTTGAACATTCAGCACCTGGTCCCAGTGGATAGTTTGAACACGCAGCACCGGGTCCCTGTTGGTAGTTTGAACATTCAGCACCTGGTCCCTGTGGATAGTTTGAACACTCAGCACCTGGTCCCTGTGGGTAGATTGATCACTCAGCACCTGGTCCCTGTGTATAGTTTGAACACGCAGCACCGGGTCCCTGTTGGTAGTTTGAACATTCAGCACCTGGTCCCAGTGGATAGTTTGAACACGCAGCACCGGGTCCCTGTTGGTAGTTTGAACATTCAGCACCTGGTCCCTGTGGATAGTTTGAACACTCAGCACCTGGTCCCTGTGGGTAGTTTGAACATTCAGCACCTGGTCCCTGTGTATAGTTTGATCACTCCGCACCTGGTCCCTGTCGATAGCTTGAGTGCTCAGCAACAGTTCCCTGTGGATAGCTTGAACATCTAGCACCTTGTTCCTGTGGATAGTTTGAAAAATCAGCACCTGGTCCCTTTGGATAGTTTGAACACTCAGTACCTGGTCCCTGTTGATAATTTGAAGGCTGTGCACCTGGTCCCTCTGGACAGTTTGAACACTCAGCACCTGGTCCCTGTGGATAGTTGGAAAACACAGCACCTGGTCCCTGTGGTTGTTTGAACACTCAGCACCTGGTCCTAGTGGATAGTTTGAACATTCAGCACCTGGTCCCTGTGGATAGTTTGAAAACTCAGCACCTGGTCCCTGTGTGTAGATTGATCACTCGGCACCTTGTCCCTGTTGATATTTTGTATGCTCAGCACCTGGTCCCTGTGGGTAGTTTGAAAACTCAGCACCTGGTCCCTGTGTATAGTTTGAACACTCCGCACCTGGTCCCTGTCAATAGCTTGAGTGCTCAGCAACAGTTCCCTGTGGATAGCTTGAACACTTAGCAACTGGTTCCTGTTGATAGTTTGAATACACAGCACCTGGTCCCTGTGAATATTTTGAACACTCAGCACCTGGTCCTGTGGATAGTTCGAACACTCAGCACCTGGTCCCTGTGGGTAGTTTGAACACTCAGCACCTGGTCCCTGTGGATAGGTTGAACACTCAGCACCTGGTTGCTGTCGATAGTTTAAATACACAGCACCTGGTCCCTGTGGATAGTTTGAAAACTCAGCACCTGGTCCCTGTGGTTGTTTGAACACTCAGCACCTGGTCCCAGTGGATAGTTTGAACACACAGCACCTGGTCCCTGTGGATAGTTTGAACACTCATCACTTGGACCCTGTGGATAGTTTGAACACTCAGCACCTGGTCCCTGTGGATAGTTTGAAGATGCAGCACCTGGTCCCTGTGTGTAGTTTGAACATTCAGCACCTGGTCCTGGTGGGTAGTTTGAACACACCGCACCTGGTCCCTGTCGATAGTTTGAATACACAACACCTGGGGCTAAAAATTCGGTATCGCCGCGCCAGGTCTTTAGTGCCCGAAATTTTGCGCTCGCCCGGATTCCCGTAGTGCCCGCTTGAAATTCAGTTGCGCCGCCCCAAGACGGAGGCGGGCGCTATTGCAGGGTTTGGCCGCCTCGTTTGGGGCGATGAAAGTCACTTTCAGGCGTCCAGCTGCCGCTGCGGCACCCGATGCGGTGCGGCAGGCTGGGGTACTGCAGGCCTCCTCCTTCTCTTAAGGAGGAGCTGCCTGCAGCCGTGAGATCGCCGCTGGATTCCCCCGGCAAAGGAGCCCGGCACCACGGAGAAGCGCCGGGCTCGCGGGAGTCAGACACCAATGCCGCGGGGGGGTGGTGCAGGAGTCCGGGGAGGGAGGTGCGGCCAGGCGGCCGCCGGGAAAGCGGCCGGCCGCCCTTCCACCTTTATGCGCCGGCCTCTCAGAGCTGCAAGGCACCGTTTTTCAAACGCTGTTTGCGGCCGCTACGGGCGAGGCGGCCGCAACTGAATTTGGCCATCGGCACGGAATAGCATTGGAACCGGGGCGCTGCGCACACCGATGATGTCATCGGTGCCGGCGCAGCGCTACCGGCTAACGCCGATGTTAGGGACCAACTGAATTTCGGGCGCTAAAAAACTTCCGGCGCAAACCACTCTATAGCCAATAAGTGGGCGCAAACGCGACTGAATTTCTAGGCCCTGGTCCCTGTGAATTGTTTGAAAACTCAGCACCTGGTCCCTGTGGATAGTTTGAACACTCAGTACCTGGTCGCTGAGCATAGTTTCAACACTCAGTATCTGGTCCCTGTGGATAGTTTGAACACTCAGCACCTGGTCCCTCTGGGTAGTTTGAACACTCATCACCTGGAACCAGTGTTTGTTTGAACAGTCAGCACCTGGTACCTGTGGTTAGTTTGAGTGCTCAGCACCTTGTCCCTGTAGGTAGATTGATCACTCAGCACCTGGTCCCTGTGGATAGTTTGAACGCTCACCATCTGTTTTCTGTGAATGGTTTGAACACTCAGTACATGGTCTGTGTGGATGTCTGAACACTCAATACCTGCTCTCTGTGGATAGTTTGATAACACAGCCCCTGGTCCCTGTGGTTATTTGAACGCTCAGCACCTGGACCGTGTGGATAGGTTGAACATTCAGCACCTGGTCCCTGCGGGTATTTTGAACACTCAGCACCTGGACACTGGATAGATTGAAAACTCAGCAACGGGACACTGTGGGTAGTTTGAACACTCAGCACCTGGTCCCTGTGGATAGTTTGAACACTCAGCACCTGGTCCCTGTGGACAGTTTGAACACTCAGCAACTGGTCCCTGTGGATAGCTTGAACACTTAGCACCTGGTCCCTTCGGGTAATTTGAACACTCAGCACCTGGACACTGTGGATAGATTGAAATCTCAGTAACGGGACACTGTGGGTAGTTTGAACACTCAGCATCTGGTCCCAGTGGTTGTTTGAACATTCAGCACCTGGTCCCTGTGGATAGTTTGAACATTCAGCACCTGTTCCCTGTGGGTAGTTTGAACACTCAGCACCTGGTCCCTGTGGATAGTTTGAACACTCAGCACCTGGCCCCTGTGGGTAGTTTGAACACTCAGCACCTGGTCCCTGTGTATAGTTTGAACACTCCGCACCTGGTCCCTGTCGATAGGTTGAGTGCTCAGCAACAGTTCCCTGAGGGTAGCTTGAACACTCAGCACCTAGTCCCTGTGGATAATTTGAACACTCAGCATCTGGTCCCAGTGGTTGTTTGAACATTCAGCACCTGGTCCCTGTGGGTAGTTTGAACATTCAGCACCTGGTCCCTGTGGATAGTTTGAACACTCAGCACCTGGTCCCTGTGTATAGTTTAAACACTCCGCACATGGTCCCTGTCGATAGTTTGAATACACAGCACCTGGTCCCTGTGAATTGTTTGAAAAATCAGCACCTAGTCCCTCTGGTTGTTTGAACACTCAGCACCTGGTCCCAGTGGATAGTTTGAACATTCAGCACCTGTTCCCTGTGGATAGTTTGAAAACTCAGCACCTGTTCCCTGTGGGTAGATTGATCACTCAGCACCTGGTCCCTTTCGATAGCTTGAGTGCTCAGCAACAGTTCCCTGTGGATAGCTTGAACACTTAGCACCTTGTTCCTGTGGATAGTTTGAATGCACAGCACCTGGTCCCTGTGAATGGTTTGAACACTCAGTACCTGGTCCCTGTGGGTAGATTGATCACTGAGCACCTGGTCCCTGTGGGTAGTTTGAACATTGAGCACCTGGTCCTGGTGTGTAGTTTGAAAACTCAGCACTTGGTCCCTGTGGATAGTTTGAACGCTCTGCACCTGGTGCCTGTGGTTAGTTTGAACACTTAGCACCTGGTCGCTGTCGATAGTTTAAATACACAGCACCTGGACCCTGTGGATAATTTGAAAACTCAGCACCTGGTCCCTGTGGTTGTTTGAACACTCAGCACCTGGACCCTGTGGATAGTTTGAACACTCAGCACCTGATCGCTGTGGTTAGTTTGAGTGCTCAGCACCTTGTCCCTGTAGGTAGATGGATCACTCAGCACCTCGTCTCTGTGGATAGTTTGAACGCTCACCATCTGTTTTCTGTGAATGGTTTGAACACTCAGTACCTGGTCTGTGTGGATGTCTGAACACTCAGTACCTGCTCTCTGTGGATAGTTTGATAACACAGCCCCTGGTCCCTGTGGTTATTTGAACGCTCAGCACCTGGACACTGTGGATAGATTGAAAACTCAGTAACGGGACACTGTGGGTAGTTTGAACACTCAGCACCTGGTCCCTGTGGATAGTTTGAACACTCAGCACCTGGTCCCTGTGGACAGTTTGAACATTCAGCACCTGGTCCCTGTGGATGGTTTGCACAGTCAGCACCTGGTCCCTGTGGATAGTTTCAACACTCGGTACCTGTTCCCTGTGTTTGTTTGAACACTCAGCAACTGGACCCTGTGGATAGTTTGAACAATCAGCACCTGGTCCCTGTGGATAGTTTGAACACTCAGCACGTGGTCCCTGTCGATAGTTTGAATACACAGCACCTGGTCCCTGTGAATTGTTTGAAAAATGAGCACCTAGTCCCTGTGGATAGTTTGAACACTCAGTACCTGGTCCCTGTGGATAGTTTGAACAGTCAGTACCTGGTCCCTGAGGATAGTTTGAACAGTCAGTACCTGGTCCCTGTGGATAACTTGAACACTCAGTGCCTGGTCCCTGTTGATAATTTGAAAACTCAGCACCTGGTCCCGGTGGATAGTTTGAACTCAGCACCTGGTCCCTGTGGATAGTTTGAACATTCAGCACCTGGTCCCTGTGGATACTTTGAACATTCAGCACCTGGTCCCTGTGGATAGTTTGAAAACTGAGCACCTGGTCCCTGTGGGTAGATTGATCACTCAGCACCTGGCCCCTGTGGGTAGTTTGTACATTGAGCACCTGGTCCTGGTGGGTAGTTTGAACTCAGCACCTGGTCCCTGTGGATACTTTGAACATTCAGCACCTGGTCCCTGTGGATAGTTTGAAAACTGAGCACCTGGTCCCTGTGTGTAGTTTGAGCACTCCGCACCTGGTCCCTGTCGATAGTTTGAGTGCTCAGCACCTGATCCCTGTGGTTGTTTGAACACTCATCACCTGGAACCAGTGTTTGTTTGAACACTCAGCACCTGGTCCCTGTGGATAGTTTGAACATTCAGCACCTGTTCCCTGTCAATAGCTTGAATGCTCAGCAACAGGTCCCTGTGGATAACCTGAACACTTAGCACCTTGTTCCTGTGGATAGTTTGAATACAGAGCACCTGGTCCCTGTGAATAGTTTGAAAACTCAGCACCTGGTCCTAGTGGATGGGTTGAACACTCAGTACCTGGTCCCTGTGGATAGTTAGAAAACTCAGCACCTGGTCCCTGTGGGTAGATTGATCACTCAGCAACTGGTCCCTGTGGGTAGTTTGAACATTCAGCACCTGATCCCTGTGGATAGTTTGAACACTCAGCACCTGGTCCCTGTGTATAGTTTAAACACTCCGCACATGGTCCCTGTCGATAGTTTGAATACACAGCACCTGGTCCCTGTGGACAGTTTGAACGTTCAGCACCTGTTCCCTGTGTTTGTTTGAACACTCAGCACCTGGACCCTGTGGATAGTTTGAAAACTCAGCACCTGGTCCCTCTGGATAGTTTGAAAACTCAGCACCTGGTCCCTGGGGGTAGATTGATCACTCAGCACCTGGTCCCTGTGGGTAGTTTGAACATTGAGCACCTGGTCCTGGTGGGTAGTTTGAACACTGAACACCCGGTCGCTGTGTGTAGTTTGAACATTCCGCACCTGGTCCCTGTCGATAGTTTGAACACTCGGCACCTTGTCCCTGTGTGTCGTTTGAACACTCCGCACCTGGTCCCTGTCGATAGTTTGAGTGCTCAGCAACAGATCCCTGTGGATAGCTTGAACACTCAGCACCTAGTCCTTGTGGATAGTTTGAACACTCAGCATCTGGTCCCAGTGGTTGTTTGAACATTCAGCACCTGGTCCCTGTGGATAGTTTGAACACTCAGCACCTGTTCCCTGTGTATAGTTTGAACACTCCGCACCTGGTCCCTGTCGATAGCTTGACTGCTCAGCAACAGTTCCCTGTGGATAGCATGAACACTCAGCACCTGGTCCTGCGGATAGTTTGAACACTCAGCACCTGGTCCCTGTGGATAGCTTGAACACTCGGCACCTTGTCCCTGTGTGTCGTTTGAACACTCCGCACCTGGTCCCTGTCGATAGCTTGACTGCTCAGCAACAGTTCCCTGTGGATAGCGTGAACACTCAGCACCTGGTCCTGCGGATAGTTTGAACAATCAGCACCTGGTCCCTGTGGATAGCTTGAACACTCAGTAGCTTCTCCTTGTGGTTGTTTGAACACTCAGCACCTGGAACCTGTGGATAGTTTGAACATTCAGCACCTGGTCCCTGTGGATAGTTTGAACACTCAGCACCTGGTCCCTGTGGTTAGTTTGAGTGCTCAGCACCTGGTCCCTGTGGGTAGTTTGATCGCTCAGCACCTGGTCCCTGTGGGTAGATTGAACACTCAGTACCTGGTCCCTGTCGATAGTTTGAACACTTAGTACCTGGTCCCTGTTGATAATTTGAATGCTCTGCACCTGGTGCCTGTGGTTAGTTTGAACACTCAGCACCTGGTTGCTGTCGATAGTTTAAATACACAGCACCTGGACCCTGTGGTTGTTTGAACACTCAGCACCTGGCCCCAGTGGATAATTTGAACACGCAGCACCTGGTTCCTGTGGGTAGTTTGAACACTCAGCACCTGGTCGCTGTCGATAGTTTAAATACACAGCACCTGGACCCTGTGGATAGTTTGAAAACTCTGCACCTTGTCCCTGTTGATATTTTGTATGCTCAGCACCTGGTCCCTGTGGATAGTTTGAACACTCAGCACCTGGTCCCTGTGGGTAGTTTGAACACTCAGCACCTGATCCCTGTCGATAGTTTGAACACTTAGGCCTAGAAATTCAGTTGGTTGCGCCAGCCGTTAGCGCCTTAGGAGGAGTAGATTCCGGGCGCAAGGCGGCTTGCGCCCGGGCGAAGCGTGAACTGCGCCTCGCCCCAACTTCACTAGAGATTTAGCGGCGGCACAAAGTCTTTGCGCGCGCTCAGCTGCGCGCGCAGATCATGACATCATTTCCTCCTGCAACGCCCTTTGTGCGCCCCCAACCGAAACTTCAGTCGCGCCGCCCCATTGTGCGCCTGGCGTCCCTAGCGACTGTGAAGTGGAACGGTGCTCAGCCGATGCGGGGCGCGGGGGGCGCAAATTAAAGGGCACTCATCCTGCAAAATAAAACGCTGCCATTTTGCAGCACACCTTCTTGCGAAACGGATCTTTGGAGAGAGACCAAGGTAGATAGCTTTCTACTTTGGCCCAACACTCGGACAGGTACTTCTGGCTTCAGGCCACAGGTTTCAAAAAGTTTTTGCCTTCATTGACATCTCATTGTTTGCCAGCATATTATGGGGGCTGCAATGGGTGTAAACGCTGGCTTTCTCAATTACATCCAAAGGGCTCAGAGACGTCATGAGAGACTGGCAGCCCTGGCTAGACGGAGAGGGGGCAACAGGCGTCGGCAAAGGAGGCCTTACCCACCCAGGGTATACCGCCAGCAGTTCTCCTATCTCCAGATGTCTGAGGAGCAGTGTGTTCGGAGGCTGCGATTCAGAAGGGACGTGGTCACAGAGATCTGCCAGCTGCTTGCCGGTGATCTGCAGCCATAGCTGAGGTGCAGGACGTCTCTGTCGGTGGCAGTGAAGGTGACGGTGGCTCTCAACTTTTATGCCACCGGCTCCTTCCAATCCGCTACTGGCGTCATTGCCAACATCTCCCAGTTCGCCGTGCATTGCTGCATCCGCCAGGTGACCAATGCCCTTTTCAAAAGGAGACGTCAGTTCATCTCCTTCTCCATGGCCCTTGACAAGCAGCAACAGCATGCAATGGGCTTTGCAGCATTCGCGGGCTTCCCCATGGTGCAGGGCGCCATTGACTGTACGCATGTGGCTTTGCGGGCACCTCTGGAGAATGCCAAGGATTACCGCAACCGGAAGGGCTACCATTCGCTGAACGTCCAGCTGGTGTGTGACCACAGGCAGCTCATCCTAGCTGTCAATGCCCGCTTTCCAGGCAGCAGCCACGATGCCTTCATCCTCCGACAGACGTCTGTGGCAGACATGTTCCAGGCCCAGCCTCACCCACGAGGATGGCTTATCGGGGACAAAGGCTATCCTTTGTGTACCTGGCTGATGACCCCGCTCCGTGCGCCCAGCACCCCTGCTGAAGAGCGATACAACGAGAGCCATCAATCGACCAGGAATATCATCGAACAAACAATCGGCGTCCTGAAGCAACGGTTCCGCTGTCTCGATCGTTACGGGGGAGCACTGCAGTATTCGCCGGAGCGAGTCTCCCATTTCATCGTCGTTTGCTGCATGCTGCACAACCTGGCTATCCGCAGGACTCAGCCACTGCCACCACACATTGGAGGACCACCTGAGGAGGAGGAGCAGGAGGAGGAGGAGGAGGACCAGCACAGGAGGGAGGCACAAAGTGCAAGGGCCGCCCGTCGCTGGCTTATTGAACGTCGGTTCTAGGCCCCCTCTCAGGGCATGGCTTGTGCCAATGTCAGCAGATGAATGTAGCCGCTCCACAAGCCCTCAGCCGAGCAGGGCAACCAGGACTTAACCAAAAAACCATGCACACTGCAATTTAACAACAAAAATTTATTGAAAACCTCTGCCCTTCCCACATTACATGCTCATGTGGAGAAGCCCCCTCCAAAAACACAAAAATACCAGTCTCGGCCTTACAAAAAGAAACAAAGACACCAGTCTCGGCCTTACACAAATAAAGAAAGACACCAATCTCGGCCTTACACAAATAAAGATAGACACCAGCCTCGGCCTTACACAAATAAAGATAGACACCAGTCTCGGCCTTACACAAATAAAGATAGACACCAGTCTCGGCCTTACACCCAAACAATTGCACAAGTGTCGGCCTTCCAACAAGCACCAGGCATTTGTGCATACCTCTACTTTTTGCCCTTCAAGGGCGATGCCTTGCGCATCCTTGCCTGGCCCCTGCCCGCCCTGCTGCTCCTCCTCAATGGGAGCCCAGTGGCTGCAGCAAGGCTGGGGGAAGGCTGCTGAGGGGCAGATGCCCTTGGGGGTCGGCCTGCACCAGCTCTGGCCTTGGAGGGGCCGGCTGCTGACTGCTCCAACTGTGGCTGGGCGGCAGCAGTCTGTCCAGCAGCTCGTGGCAGCTGCAATGGCGGAGTGGCAGTGTCGGCTGCAGGAATGGTGGCAACCTGGCAGATCGCAGGTGCTCGCTGGTCGCCTGACACATTGGCACTCGCACGGGCCAGCAGTGCAGCATGCGCAGCAACCAGCTGAAGGACAGATTGCTGGGCTGCTGCTGCGCGGCGAGTGCCCTGGCGAGGCCTGGCTGATCCAGCGAGGGTGGCAGCAGTTAGTGCCCGTGTGGCCCTCGTCTGTGTCCGCAATACACCAGCCAGTGAATGGACGGCACTACTGAGCACTTGGCTAGAAGCCGACTGTGCTGCCGTGAAGTCCTGCAGACTCGTGGCCTGTGCTGCCGCGATGTCCTGCAGACTCCTGGCCTGTGCTGCATTGATGTCCTGCACAATCCTGGCCTGTGCTGCATTGAATTGTTCCAGACTCCTGGCCTGTGCTGCACTGAATTGTTGCAGACTCCTGGCCTGTGCTGACCCGAATTCCTGCACACTCCTTGCCAGTGACTCTATGGAGTCAGGCATCCGTGCCACTGCAGCCATGAGCTCAGTGTGCCTGCGCACAGCCTGGACGGCCATTTCCTCTAGGAGGCGCACCTCCTCTGCGCTGACCGTCGCAGGACTGGAGGCCGCACTCACCCTCTGGGGAGAAGTCCGCCGAGCTTCCCCACCCCTCCCGCGTTGCTGCAGGCCGCTGGGCCCCGGAGCTTCACTCTCCTCCGACCCTTCCCCCCGGCTCCCCTCCAGGGAAGACGTGTCCCCTACATCGCCATGGGCTGGCGCGGCTGAGGGTGGCACTGATGGGCCGGCTTCCTCTTCCTCCTCCTCGTCTTCCGAAGGGCTGACAGTGGCAGCTTGAGGGCCCGCCTCCTCACCTGGCGATTCACCATCTGAAAGCAGGAAGGCACAAGAGTAGCTTTAGAGTGAGCACAGGGCGGCAGCGAGGGAGGCATGAGTGGTGCCATTCACCGCATTGGTCGGACAGTGGCAAAGGATGCTGATCTGATGCGCAAGTGGAACGAGAGAGGTCCAAAAGGTCATGCCCTTACCATTGGTGCCCAGAACAGGGTCGGCATCTCCAGTAGCGACGGGGCCAATCAGCCGGCCTCCCATAATGCGCTCCACACGCTGGTCGAGGTCGGAGAGCTCTTTGATGTCTGGACGGCCTCCCCCGGTCTCAGTTTGGTTGCGCCGGTTAAGCGCAACCTTGGCCTGCAAGAGAAAGGACGGCCTCTAAGTACAGTGTGTAGCCCTGATCTTGTCTGCACTGCCTCCCATGGTCGAATAGCTTGGACAGTGTGTAGCCCTGATCTTGTCTGCACTGCCTCCCATGGTCGAATAGCTTGGACAGTGTGTAGCCCTGATCTTGTCTGCACTGCCTCCCATGGTCGAATAGCTTGGACAGTGTGTAGCCCTGATCTTGTCTGCACTGCCTCCCATGGTCGAATAGCTTGGACAGTGTGTAAAGTGCTGAATGTGCAAGTGATTTTCATGCCAGTCCCATAGCTGCTGGATGAGGGCTGGCCATTAGGGCTTTCAGGTCCCTTTGCCCATAATGTGAGGTGCACATGCAAGGATGAGGAGGACACTGGAAAGGGTACTCACCCTGACAACCCGAGTGAGGTCGTTGAACTTCTTCCAGCATTGCACAGCAGTTCTGGCAACCACGCTGTTGGAAGAGACCCTGTTGGACACCTCCCTCCAGGCTTTCCGGTAGGCGCTGGGCAGCGGCCTCTTGCCACCCTCTGGGTGCAGAACATGGCGCCTGCGCTCCACTCCGCCAACCAGCACCCTTAGGCCACCGTCGCTGAAGCACTGCGCTCTCTCCCTGGCCTTCTCCATAGTCCTGGGCATTGTACAGGTGAAGCTGAAGTGGTCAGGCCTAGGTTGATGGCTGCAGTGTGCAGGGCGTGGCAGGCAAACAAATCGACCCCCCCCCCTCCTTTAAGAGCTGACCGGCGCCAGAGTGTCTGCCGTCAATCAAAAACTCGCCGCACCTGCGCTGCGCCCGGCCTCGGTGGTATCGCTCAGCACCGCCGGCTTAGAGCCTAAAGATAGTCGTGCATCGCCTGTTTTAGCGCAGCAGCAACCTCTTGGGGCGTTGCGACTGAATATCGGCGAAGGGGGCGGTACTTTGTGCCGGGCGCAAACGTTAGCGGCCGCCCGACTTTACCGCCGCAAAAGTGGCTATACTGAATTTCTAGGCCTTAGTACCTGGTCCCTGTTGATAATTTGAACGCTATGCACCTGGTGCCTGTGGTTAGTTTGAATACTCAGCACCTGGTTGCTGTCGATAGTTTAAATACACAGCACCTGGACCCTGTGGATAGTTTGAAAACTCTGCACCTGCTCCCTGTTGATAGTTTGTATGCTCAGCACCTGGTCCCTGTGGATAGTTTGAAAACTCAGCACCTGGTCCCTGTGGTTGTTTGAACACTCAGCACCTGGTCCCAGTGGATAGTTTGAACACACAGCACCTGGTCCCTGTGGATAGTTTGAAAACTCAGCACCTGGTCCCTGTGGACAGTTTGAACATTCAGCACATGGTCCCTGTGGATAGTTTGAAAACTCAGCACCTGGTCCCTGTGGACAGTTTGAACATTCAGCACATGGTCCCTGTGGATAGTTTGAAAACTCAGCATCTGGTCCCTGTGGATAGTTTGAACACACAGCACCTGGTCCCTGTGGATAGCTTGAAAACTCAGCACCTGGTCCCTGTGGACAGTTTGAACGTTCAGCACCTGGTCCTGGTGGGTAGTTTGAACACAGAGCACCTGGTCCCTGTGCGTACTTTGAACACTCCGCACCTGGTCCCTGTGTACAGTTTGAACACACCGCACCTGGTCCCTGTCGATAGTTTGAATACACACCTGGTCCCTGTGAATTGTTTGAAAACTCATCACCTGGTTCCTGTGGATAGTTTGAACTCTCAGTACCTGGTCCCTGAGCATAGTTTGAACACTCAGTACCTGGTCCCTGTGGATAGTTTGAACACTTAGTACCTGGTCCCTGTTGATAATTTGAACGCTCTGCACCTGGTGCCTGTGGTTAGTTTGAACACTCAGCACCTGGTCGCTGTCGATAGTTTAAATACACAGCACCTGGACCCTGTGGATAGTTTGAAAACTCGGCACCTGGTCCCTGTGGATAGTTTGAACACTCAGCACCTGGTCCCTGTGGACAGTTTGAACATTCAGCACATGGTCCCTGTGGATAGTTTGAAAACTCAGCATCTGGTCCCTGTGGATAGTTTGAACACTCAGCACCTGGTCCCTGTGGATAGTTTGAACATTCAGCACCTGCTCCCTGTCGATAGTTTGAACACTTAGTACCTGGTCCCTGTTGATAATTTGAACGCTCTGCACCTGGTGCCTGTGGTTAGTTTGAAAACTCAGCACCTGGTCCCTGTGGTTGTTTGAACACTAAGCACCTGGTCCCTGTGGACAGTTTGAACATTCACCACCTGGTCACTGTGGATAGTTTGAACACTCAGCACCTGGTCCCTGTGGATAGTTTGAACACTCAGCAGCTGGTCCCTGTGGTTGTTTGAACATTCAGCACCTGGTCCCTGTGGATAGTTTGAACACTCAGCAGCTGGTCCCTGTGGTTGTTTGAACATTCAGCATCTGGTCCCTGTGGATAGTTTGAACACTCAGCACCTGGTCCCTGTGGGTAGTTTGAACACTCATCACCTGGAACCAGTGTTTGTTTGAACACTCAGCACCTGGTCCCTGGGGATAGTTTGAACACTCAGCACCTGGTCCCTGTGGGTAGTTTGAACACTCAGCACCTGGTCCCTGTGGGCAGTTTGAACATTCACCACATGGTCCCTGTGGATAGTTTGAACACTGAGCACCTGGTCCCTGTGTGTAGTTTGAACACTCCGCACCTGGTCCCTGTGTACAGTTTGAACACACCGCACCTGGTCCCTGTCGATAGTTTGAATACACAACACCTGGTCCCTGTGAATTGTTTGAAAACTCAGCACCTGGTCCCTGTGGTTGTTTGAACACTCAGCACCTGGTCCCAGTGGATAGTTTGAACACGCAGCACCTGGTCCCTGTGGATAGTTTGAACACTCAGCACCTGGTCCCTGTGGATAGTTTGAACATTCAGCACCTGGAACCAGTGTTTGTTTGAACACTCAGCACCTGGTCCCTGTGGATAGTTTGAACACTCAGCACCTGGTACCTGTCGATAGTTTGAACACTCAGTACCTGGTCCCTGTTGATAATTTGAACGCTCTGCACCTGGTGCCTGTGGTTAGTTTGAACACTCAGCACCTGGTCGCTGTGGATAGTTTGAGTGCTCAGCACCTAGTCCCTGTGGATAGTTTGAACACTCACCAGCTGGTCCCTGTGGATAGTTTGAACACTCAGTACCTGGTCCCTGTGGATAGTTTGAACATTCAGCACCTGGTCCCTGTGTGTAGTTTGAACACTCAGCACCTGGTCCCTGTGGTTAGTTTGAGTGCTCAGCACCTTGTCCCTGTAGGTAGATTGATCACTCAGCACCTCGACTCTGTGGATAGTTTGAACGCTCACCATCTGTTTTCTGTGGATGGTTTGAACACTCAGTACCTGGTCTGTGTGGATGTCTGAACACTCAATACCTACTCTCTGTGGATAGTTTGATAACACAGCCCCTGGTCCCTGTGGTTACTTGAATGTTCAGCGCCTGGACCGTGTGGATAGGTTGAACAATCAGCACCTGGTCCGTGCGGGTATTTTGAACACTCATCACCTGGCCACTGTGGATAGATTGAAAACTCAGTAACGGGACACTGTGGGTAGTTTGAACACTCAGCACCTGGTCCCTGTGGATAGTTTGAACACTCAGCACCTGGTCCCTGTGGATAGTTTGAACACTCAGTACCTGGTCCCTGTGGATAGTTTGAACACTCAGCACCTGGTCCCTGTGGATAGTTTGAACACTCAGTACCTGGTCCCTGTGGATAGTTTGAACACTCAGCACCTGGTCCCTGTGGGTAGTTTGAACATTCACCACCTGGTCACTGTGGATAGTTTAAACACTCAGCACCTGGTCCCTGTGGGTAGTTTGAACATTCACCACCTGTTCCCTGTGTTTGTTTTAACACGCATCACCTGGACCCTGTGGATTGTTTGAACATTCAGCACCTGGTCCCTCTGGATAGTTTGAAAACTCAGCATCTGGTCCCTGTGGATAGTTTGAATACTCAGCACCTGGTCGCTGTGGGTAGTTTGAACACTCATCACCTGGAACCAGTATTTGTTTGAACACTCAGCAACTGGTCCCTGTGGATAGTTTGAACACTCAGCTCCTGGTCCCTGTGGGTAGTTTGAACATTCAGCACCTGGACCATGTGGATAGGTTGAACAATCAGCACCTGCTCCCTGTGGATAGATTGAAAACTCAGTAACGGGACACTGTGGGTAGTTTGAACACTCAGCACCTGGTCCCTGTGGACAGTTTGAACATTCAGCACCTGGTCCCTCTGGATAGTTTGAACACTCGGCACCTGGTCCCTGTGGATAGTTTGAACACTCAGTACCTGTTCCCTGTGTTTGTTTGAAAACTCAGCACCTGGACCCTGTGGATGGTTTTAACAATCAGCACCTGGTCCCTGTGGATAGTTTGAACACTCAGCACCTGGTCCCTGTGGATAGCTTGAACACTCAGTATCTGGTCCCTGTGGATAGTTTGAGTGCTCAGCGCCTAGTACCTGTGGATAGTTTGAACACTCACCATCTGGTCCCAGTGGTTGTTTGAACATTCAGCACCTGGTCCCTGTGGATAGTTTGAACACTCAGCACCTGGTCCCTGTGGGTAGTTTGAACACTCAGCACCTGGTCCCTGTGGATAGATTGAATACTCAGCACCTGGTCCCTGTGGATAGTTTGAACACTCAGCACCTGGTCCCTGTGGGTAGTTTGAACACTCAGCACCTGGTCCCTGTGTATAGCTTGAACACTCCGCACCTGGTCCCTGTTGATTGCTTGAGTGCTCAGCAACAGTTCCCTGTGGATAGCTTGAACACTTAGCACCTGGTTCCTGTGGATAGTTTGAATATGCAGCACCTGGTCCCTGTGAATAGTTTGAACACTCAGCACCTGGTCCTGTGGATAGTTTGAACATTCAGCACCTGGTCCCTGTGGATACTTTGAACACTTAGCACCTGGTCCCTGTGGATAGTTTGAACACTCAGTACCTGCTCCCTGTGGTTGTTTGAACACTCAGCACCTGGAACCTGTGAATAGTTTGAACATTCAGCACCTGGTCCCTGTGGATAGGTTGAATACTCAGCACCTGGTCCCTGTGGTTAGGTTGAGTGCTCAGCACCTTGTCCCTGTTGGTAGTTTGATAACTCAGCACCTGGTCCGTGTGGGTAGATTGATCACTCAGCACCTGGTCCCTGTGGATAGTTTGAACACTCAGCACCTGGTCCCTGTGGACAGTTTGAACATTCACCACGTGGTCACTGTGGATAGTTTGAACATTCAGCTCCTGGTCCCTGTGGAGAGTTTGAAAACTCAGCATCTGGTCCTTGTGGATAGTTTGAACACTCAGCACCTGGTCCCTGTGGGTAGTTTGAACATTCAGCACCTGTTCCCTGTGGATAGTTTGAAAACTCAGCACCTGCCGCCTGTGGGTAGATTGATCACTCAGCACCTGGTCCCTGTGTATAGTTTGAACACTCCGCACCTAGTCCCTGTCGATAGCTTGATTGCTCAGCAACAGATCCTTCTGGATAGTTGAACACTTAGCACCTGGTTCCTGTGGATAGTTTGAAGACACAGCACCTGGTCCCTCTGAATAGTTTGAACACTCAGCAGCTGGTCCTGTGGATAGTTTGAACACTCAGCACCTGTTCCCTGTGGATAGTTTGAAGACACAGCACCTGTTCCCTGTGGATAGTTTGAACACTCAGCACCTGGTCCCTGTGGATAGTTTGAACACTCAGCATCTGGTCCCTGTGGATAGTTTGAACACTCAGCACCTGGTCCCTGTGGATAGTTTGAACACTCAGCACCTGGTCCCTGTGGATAGTTTGAAAACTCAGCACCTGGTCCCTGTGGGTAGATTGATCACTCAGCACCTGGTCCCTGTCGATAGCTTGATTGCTCAGCAACAGTTCCCTGTGGATAGCTTGAATACTTAGCACCTGGTTCCTGTGGATAGTTCGAATATGCAGCACCTGGTCCCTGTGAATAGTTTGAACACTCAGCACCTGGTCCTGTGGATAGTTTGAACACTCAGCACCTGGTCCCTCTGGATAGTTTGAACACTTAGCACCTGGTCCCTGTGGATAGTTTGAACGCTCAGTACTGCTCCCTGTGGTTGTTTGAAAACTCAGCACCTGGAACCTGTGAATAGTTTGAACATTCAGCACCTGGTCCCTGTGGATAGTTTGAATACTCAGCACCTGGTCCCTGTGGGTAGTTTGAACACTCAGCACCTGGTCCCTGTGGATAGTTTGAACACTCAGCACCTGGTCCCTGTGGATAGTTTGAACATTCACCACCTGGTCCCTGTGGATAGTTTGAAAACTCAGCATCTGGTCCCTGTGGATAGTTTGAACACTCAGCACCTGGTCCCTGTCGATAGCTTGATTGCTCAGCAACAGATCCCTCTGGATAGTTGAACACTTAGCAGCTGGTTCCTGTGGATAGTTTGAAGACACAGCGACTGGTCCCTCTGAATAGTTTGAACACTCAGCAGCTGGTCCTGTGGATAGTTTGAACACTCAGCACCTGTTCCCTGTGGATAGTTTGAACACTTAGCACCTGGTCCCTGTGGATAGTTTGAACACTCAGCATCTGGTCCCTGTGGATAGTTTGAACACTCAGCACCTGGTCCCTGTGGATAGTTTGAACACTCATCACCTGGAACCAGTGTTTGTTTGAACACTCAGCACCTGGTCCCTGTGGGTAGTTTGAACACTCATCACCTGGAACCAGTGTTTGTTTGAACACTCAGCACCTGGTCCCTGTGGATAGTTTGAACACTCAGCACCTGGCCCTGTGGGTAGATTGAACACTCAGCACCTGGTCCCTGTGGGTAGTTTGAACACTCATCACCTGGAACCAGTTTGTTTGAACACTCAGCACCTGGTCCCTGTGGATAGTTTGAACACTCAGCACCTGGTCCCTGTGGGTAGATTGATCACTCAACACCTGGTCCCTGTGTATAGTTTGAACACTCCGCACCTGGACCCTGTCGATAGCTTGATTGCTCAGCAACAGATCCCTGTGGATAGCTTGAACACTTCGCACCTGGTTCCTGTGGATAGTTTGAAAACACAGCACCAGGTCCCTGTGAATAGTTTGAATATTCAGCACCTGGTCCTGTGGATAGTTTGGACACTCAGCACCTGGTCCTGGTGGGTAGCTTGAATACTGAGCACCTGGTCCCTGTGTGTAGTTTGAACAATCCGAACCTGGTCCCTGTGGACAGTTTGAACATTCACCACCTGGTCACTGTGGATAGTTTGAATACTCAGCACCTGGTCCCTGTGGATAGTTTGAACACTCAGCACCTGGTCCCTGTGGTTAGTTTGAACATTCAGCACCTGGTCCCTGTGGATAGTTTGAAAACTCAGCATCTGGTCCCTGTGGATAGTTTGAACACTCAGCACCTGGTCCCTGTGTATAGTTTCAACACTCCGCACCTGGTCCCTGTCGACAGTTTGAGTGCTCAGCAACAGATCCCTGTGGATAGCTTGAACGCTCAGCACCTAGTCCCTGTGGATAGTTTGAACACTCAGCACCTGTTCCCTGTGGGTAGTTTGAACTCTCAGCACCTGGTCCCTGTGGAAGTTTGAATACTAAGCACCTGGTCCCTGTGGATAGTTTGAACACTCAGCACCTGGTCCCTGTGGGTAGTTTCAACACTCAGCACCTGGTCCCTGTGGGTATTATGAACACTCAGCACCTGGTCCCTGTGGATAGTTTGAACACTCAGCAGCTGGTCCCTGTGGGTAGTTTGAACATTCAGCACCTGTTCCCTGTGGATAGTTTGAAAACTCAGCACCTGGTCCCTGTGGGTAGATTGATCACTCAGCAGCTGGTCCCTGTGTATAGCTTGAACACTCCGCACCTGGTCCCTGTCGATAGCTTGAGTGCTCAGCAACAGTTCCCTGTGGATAGCTTGAATACTTAGCACCTGGTTCCTGTGGATAGTTTGAATATGCAGCACCTGGTCCCTGTGAATTGTTTGAACACTCAGCACCTGGTCCTGTGGATAGTTTGAACACTCAGCACCTGGTCCTGTGGATAGTTTGAACACTCAGCACCTGGTCCCTGTGGATAGTTTGAACAATTAGCACCTGGTCCCTGTGGATAGTTTGAACACTCAGCACCTGGTCCCTGTGGATAGTTTGAACACTCAGCAGCTGGTTCCTGTGGATAGTTCGAATATGCAGCAACTGGTCCCTGTGAATAGTTTGAACACTCAGCACCTGGTCCTGTGGATAGTTTGAACACTCAGCACCTGGTCCCTGTGGATAGTTTGAACACTCTGCACCTGGTCCCTGTGGACAGTTTGAACATTCAGCACCTGTTCCCTGTGTTTGTTTGAACACTCAGCACCTGATCCCTGTGGGTAGTTTGGACACTCAGCACCTGGTCCTGGTGGGTAGCTTGAACACTGAGCACCTGGTCCCTGTGTGTAGTTTGAACAATCCGAACCTGGTCCCTGTGGACAGTTTGAACATTCACCACCTGGTCACTGTGGATAGTTTGAATACTCAGCACCTGGTCCCTGTGGATAGTTTGAACGCTCAGTACCTGTTCTCTGTGTTTGTTTGAACACTCATCACATGGACCCTGTGGTTAGTTTGAACATTCAGCACCTGGTCCCTGTGGATAGTTTGAAAACTCAGCATCTGGTCCCTGTGGATAATTTGAACACTCAGCACCTGGTCCCTGTGTATAGTTTCAACACTCCGCACCTGGTCCCTGTGGATAGTTTGAACACTCAGCATCTGCTCCCAGTGGTTGTTTCAACATTCAGCACCTGGTCCCTGTGGATAGTTTGAACACTCAGCACCTGTTCCCTGTGGGTAGTTTGAACTCTCAGCACCTGGTCCCTGTGGAAGTTTGAGTACGAAGCACCTGGTCCCTGTGGATAGTTTGAACACTCAGCACCTGGTCCCTGTGGGTAGTTTGAACACTCAGCACCTGGTCCCTGTGGGTATTATGAACACTCAGCACCTGGTCCCTGTGGATAGTTTGAACACTCAGCAGCTGGTCCCTGTGGGTAGTTTGAACATGCAGCACCTGTTCCCTGTGGATAGTTTGAAAACTCAGCACCTGGTCCCTGTGGGTAGATTGATCACTCAGCAGCTGGTCCCTGTGTATAGCTTGAACACTCCGCACCTGGTCCCTGTCGATAGCTTGAGTGCTCAGCAACAGTTCCCTGTGGATAGCTTGAATACTTAGCACCTGGTTCCTGTGGATAGTTTGAATATGCAGCACCTGGTCCCTGTGAATAGTTTGAACACTCAGCACCTGGTCCTGTGGATAGTTTGAACACTCAGCACCTGGTCCCTGTGGATAGTTTGAACACTCAGCACCTGGTCGCTGTGGGTAGTTTGAACACTCAGCACCTGGTCCCTGTGGGTGGTTTGAACACTCAGCACCTGGTCCCTGATGATAGTTTGAACACTCAGTACCTGGTCCCTGTGGATAGTTTGAACACTCAGCAGCTGGTTCCTGTGGATAGTTCGAATATGCAGCACCTGGTCCCTGTGAATAGTTTGAACACTCAGCACCTGGTCCTGTGGATAGTTTGAACACTCAGTACCTGCTCCCTGTGGTTGTTTGAAAACTCAGCACCTGGAACCTGTGAATAGTTTGAACACTCAGCACCTGGTCCCTGTGGGTAGTTTGAACACTCAGCACCTGGTCCCTGTGGTTAGTTTGAGTGCTCAGCACCTTGTCCCTGTGGGTAGATTGATCACTCAGCACCTGCTCCCAGTGGATAGTTTGAACACTCAGCACCTGGTCCCTGTGGATAGTTTGAACATTCACCACCTGGTCCCTGTGGATAGTTTGAAAACTCAGCATCTGGTCCCTGTGGGCAGTTTGAACACTCATCCCCTGGAACCAGTGTTTGTTTGAACATTCAGCACCTGGTCCCTGTGGATAGTTTGAACACTCAGCACCTGGTCCCTGTGGGTAGTTTGAACACTCATCACCTGGAACCAGTGTTTGTTTGAACACTCAGCACCTGGTCCCTGTGGATAGTTTGAACACTCAGCACCTGGTCCCTGTGGGTAGTTTGAACACTCATCACCTGGAACCAGTGTTTGTTTGAACAGTCATCACCTGGTCCCTGTGGGTAGTTTGAACACTCAGCACCTGGTCCCTGTGGGTAGTTTGAACATTCAGCACCTGTTCCCTGTGGCTAGTTTGAAAACTCAGCACCTGGTCCCTCTGGGTAGATTGATCACTCAGTACCTGCTCCCTGTGGTTGTTTGAACACTCAGCACCTGGAACCTGTGGATAGTTTGAACACTCAGCAGCTGGTCCCTGTGGGTAGTTTGAACATTCAGCACCTGTTGCCTGTGGATAGTTTGAAAACTCAGCACCTGGTCCCTGTGGGTAGATTGATCACTCAGCAGCTTGTCCCTGTGTATAGCTTGAACACTCCCCACCTGGTCCCTGTCGATAGCTTGAGTGCTCAGCAACAGTTCCCTGTGGATAGCTTCAACACTTAGCACCTGGTTCCTGTGGATTGTTTGAATATGCAGCACCTGGTCCCTGTGAATAGTTTGAACACTCAGCACCTGGTCCTGTGGATAGTTTGAACACTCAGCACCTGGTCCCTGTGGATAGTTTGAACACTTAGCACCTGGTCCCTGTGGATAGTTTGAACACTCAGTACCTGCTCCCTGTGGTTGTTTGAACACTTAGCACCTGGTCCCTGTGGATAGTTTGAACACTCAGTACCTGCTCCCTGTGGTTGTTTGAACATTCAGCACCTGGTCCCTGTGGATAGTTTGAATACTCAGCACCTGGTCCCTGTGGGTAGTTTCAACACTCATCACATGGAACCAGTGTTTGTTTGAACACTCAGCACCTGGTCCCTGTGGATAGTTTGAACACTCAGCACCTGGTCCCTGTGGGTAGTTTGAACATTCAGCACCTGGTCCCTGTGTATAGTTTGAAAACTCAGCACCTGGTCCCTGTGGGTAGATTGATCACTCAGCACCTGGTCCCTGTGTATAGTTTGAACACTCCGCACCTGGTCCCTGTCGATAGCTTGATTGCTCAGCAACAGATCCCTATGGATAGCTTGAACACTTCGCACCTGGTTCCTGTGGATAGTTTGAAAACACAGCACCAGGTCCCTGTGAATAGTTTGAACACTCAGCACCTGGTCCTGTGGATAGTTTGAACACTCAGCACCTGGTCCCTGTGGACAGTTTGAACATTCAGCACCTGTTCCCTGTGTTTGTTTGAACACTCAGCACCTGGACACTGTGGGTAGATTGATCCCTCAGCACCTGATCCCTGTGGGTAGTTTGGACACTCAGCACCTGGTCCTGGTGGGTAGCTTGAACACTGAGCACCTGGTCCCTGTGTGTAGTTTGAACACTCCGCACCTGGTCCCTGTGGACAGTTTGAACATTCACCACCTGGTCACTGTGGATAGTTTGAACACTCGGCACCTGGTCCCTGTGGATAGTTTGAACACTCAGTACCTGTTCTCTGTGTTTGTTTGAACACTCATCACATGGACCCTGTGGATAGTTTGAACATTCAGCACCTGGTCCCTGTGGATAGTTTGAAAACTCAGCATCTGGTCCCTGTGGATAGTTTGAACACTCAGCACCTGGTCCCTGTGCATAGTTTCAACACTCCGCACCTGGTCCCTGTCGATAGTTTGAGTGCTCAGCAACAGATCCCTGTGGATAGCTTGAACACTCAGCACCTAGTCCCTGTGGATAGTTTGAACACTCAGCATCTGCTCCCAGTGGTTGTTTGAACATTCAGCACCTGGTCCCTGTGGATAGTTTGAACACTCAGCACCTGTTCCCTGTGGATAGTTTGAAAACTCAGCACCTGGTCCCTGTGGGTAGATTGATCACTCAGCAGCTGGTCCCTGTGTATAGCTTGAACACTCCGCACCTGGTTCCTGTTGATAGCTTGAGTGCTCAGCAACAGTTCCCTGTGGATAGTTTGAACACTTAGCACCTGTTCCCTGTGGATAGTTTGAAAACTCAGTACCTGCTCCCTGTGGTTGTTTGAAAACTCAGCACCTGGAACCTGTGAATAGTTTGAACATTCAGCACTTGGTCCCTGTGGATAGTTTGAATACTCAGCACCTGGTCCCTGTGGTTAGTTTGAGTGCTCAGCACCTTGTCCCTGTTGGTTGTTTGATCACTCAACACCTGGTCCTGTGGATAGTTTGAACAATCAGCACCTGGTCCCTGTGGGTAGTTTGAACACTCAGCACCTGGTCCCAGTGGATAGTTTGAACACTCAGCACCTGGTCCTTGTGGATAGTTTGAACACTCAGCACCTGGTCCCTGTGGACAGTTTGAACATTCACCACCTGGTCACTGTGGATAGTTTGAACACTCAACACCTGGTCCTTGTGGATAGTTTGAACATTCAGCACCTGGTCCCTGTGGATAGTTTGAAAACTCAGCATCTGGTCCCTGTGGATAGTTTGAACACTCAGCACCTGGTCGCTGTGGGTAGTTTGAACACTCATTACCTGGATCCAGTGTTTGTTTGAACACTCAGCACCTGGTCCCTGTGGGCAGTTTGAACACTCATCCCCTGGAACCAGTGTTTGTTTGAACATTCAGCACCTGGTCCCTGTGGATAGTTTGAACACTCAGCACCTGGTCCCTGTGGGTAGATTGATCACTCAGCACCTGGTCCCTGTGTATAGTTTGAACACTCCGCACCTGGTCCCTGTCGATAGCTTGATTGCTCAGCAACAGATCCCTGTGGATAGCTTGAACACTTAGCACCTGGTTGCTGTCGAAATTTTGAGTGCTCAGCACCTGGTCCCTGTTGATATTTTGTATGCTCAGCACCTGGTCCCTGTGGTTGTTTGAACACTCAGCACCTGTTCCCTGTGGATAGTTTGAAAACTCAGCACCTGGTCCCTGTGGATAGTTTGAACACTCAGCACCTGGTCGCTGTGGGTAGTTTGAACACTCATCACCTGGATCCAGTGTTTGTTTGAACACTCAGCACCTGGTTCCTGTGGGTAGTTTGAACACTCATCACCTGGAACCAGTGTTTGTTTGAACACTCAGCACCTGGTCCCTGTGGATAGTTTGAACACTCAGCACCTGGTCGCTGTGGGTAGTTTGAACACTCATCACCTGGATCCAGTGTTTGTTTGAACACTCAGCACCTGGTCCCTGCGGGTATTTTGAACACTCAGCACCTAGTCCCTGTGGGTAGTTTGAACATTCAGCACCTGTTCTCTGTGGATAGTTTGAAAACTCAGCACCTGGTCCCTGTGGGTAGATTGATCACTTAGCACCTGGTCCCTGTGTATAGTTTGAACACTCCCCACCTGGTCCCTGTCGATAGCTTGAGTGCTCAGCAACAGATCCCTGTGGATAGCTTGAACACTTAGCACCTGGTTCCTGTGGATAGTTTGAATACACAGCACCTGGTCCCTGTGAATAGTTTGAACACTCAGCACCTGGTCCTGTGGATAGTTTGAACACTCAGCACCTGGTCCCTGTGGATAGTTTGAACAATCAGCACCTGGTCCCTGTGGACAGTTTGAACGTTCAGCACCTGGTCCCTGTCGATAGGTTGAGTGCTCAGCAACAGTTCCCTGAGGGTAGCTTGAACACTCAGCACCTAGTCCCTGTGGATAATTTGAACACTCAGCATCTGGTCCCAGTGGTTGTTTGAACATTCAGCACCTGGTCCCTGTGGGTAGTTTGAACATTCAGCACCTGGTCCCTGTGGATAGTTTGAACACTCAGCACCTGGTCCCTGTGTATAGTTTAAACACTCCGCACATGGTCCCTGTCGATAGTTTGAATACACAGCACCTGGTCCCTGTGAATTGTTTGAAAAATCAGCACCTAGTCCCTCTGGTTGTTTGAACACTCAGCACCTGGTCCCAGTGGATAGTTTGAACATTCAGCACCTGTTCCCTGTGGATAGTTTGAAAACTCAGCACCTGTTCCCTGTGGGTAGATTGATCACTCAGCACCTGGTCCCTTTCGATAGCTTGAGTGCTCAGCAACAGTTCCCTGTGGATAGCTTGAACACTTAGCACCTTGTTCCTGTGGATAGTTTGAATGCACAGCACCTGGTCCCTGTGAATGGTTTGAACACTCAGTACCTGGTCCCTGTGGGTAGATTGATCACTGAGCACCTGGTCCCTGTGGGTAGTTTGAACATTGAGCACCTGGTCCTGGTGTGTAGTTTGAAAACTCAGCACTTGGTCCCTGTGGATAGTTTGAACGCTCTGCACCTGGTGCCTGTGGTTAGTTTGAACACTTAGCACCTGGTCGCTGTCGATAGTTTAAATACACAGCACCTGGACCCTGTGGATAATTTGAAAACTCAGCACCTGGTCCCTGTGGTTGTTTGAACACTCAGCACCTGGACCCTGTGGATAGTTTGAACACTCAGCACCTGATCGCTGTGGTTAGTTTGAGTGCTCAGCACCTTGTCCCTGTAGGTAGATGGATCACTCAGCACCTCGTCTCTGTGGATAGTTTGAACGCTCACCATCTGTTTTCTGTGAATGGTTTGAACACTCAGTACCTGGTCTGTGTGGATGTCTGAACACTCAGTACCTGCTCTCTGTGGATAGTTTGATAACACAGCCCCTGGTCCCTGTGGTTATTTGAACGCTCAGCACCTGGACACTGTGGATAGATTGAAAACTCAGTAACGGGACACTGTGGGTAGTTTGAACACTCAGCACCTGGTCCCTGTGGATAGTTTGAACACTCAGCACCTGGTCCCTGTGGACAGTTTGAACATTCAGCACCTGGTCCCTGTGGATGGTTTGCACAGTCAGCACCTGGTCCCTGTGGATAGTTTCAACACTCGGTACCTGTTCCCTGTGTTTGTTTGAACACTCAGCAACTGGACCCTGTGGATAGTTTGAACAATCAGCACCTGGTCCCTGTGGATAGTTTGAACACTCAGCACGTGGTCCCTGTCGATAGTTTGAATACACAGCACCTGGTCCCTGTGAATTGTTTGAAAAATGAGCACCTAGTCCCTGTGGATAGTTTGAACACTCAGTACCTGGTCCCTGTGGATAGTTTGAACAGTCAGTACCTGGTCCCTGAGGATAGTTTGAACAGTCAGTACCTGGTCCCTGTGGATAACTTGAACACTCAGTGCCTGGTCCCTGTTGATAATTTGAAAACTCAGCACCTGGTCCCGGTGGATAGTTTGAACTCAGCACCTGGTCCCTGTGGATAGTTTGAACATTCAGCACCTGGTCCCTGTGGATACTTTGAACATTCAGCACCTGGTCCCTGTGGATAGTTTGAAAACTGAGCACCTGGTCCCTGTGGGTAGATTGATCACTCAGCACCTGGCCCCTGTGGGTAGTTTGTACATTGAGCACCTGGTCCTGGTGGGTAGTTTGAACTCAGCACCTGGTCCCTGTGGATACTTTGAACATTCAGCACCTGGTCCCTGTGGATAGTTTGAAAACTGAGCACCTGGTCCCTGTGTGTAGTTTGAGCACTCCGCACCTGGTCCCTGTCGATAGTTTGAGTGCTCAGCACCTGATCCCTGTGGTTGTTTGAACACTCATCACCTGGAACCAGTGTTTGTTTGAACACTCAGCACCTGGTCCCTGTGGATAGTTTGAACATTCAGCACCTGTTCCCTGTCAATAGCTTGAATGCTCAGCAACAGGTCCCTGTGGATAACCTGAACACTTAGCACCTTGTTCCTGTGGATAGTTTGAATACAGAGCACCTGGTCCCTGTGAATAGTTTGAAAACTCAGCACCTGGTCCTAGTGGATGGGTTGAACACTCAGTACCTGGTCCCTGTGGATAGTTAGAAAACTCAGCACCTGGTCCCTGTGGGTAGATTGATCACTCAGCAACTGGTCCCTGTGGGTAGTTTGAACATTCAGCACCTGATCCCTGTGGATAGTTTGAACACTCAGCACCTGGTCCCTGTGTATAGTTTAAACACTCCGCACATGGTCCCTGTCGATAGTTTGAATACACAGCACCTGGTCCCTGTGGACAGTTTGAACGTTCAGCACCTGTTCCCTGTGTTTGTTTGAACACTCAGCACCTGGACCCTGTGGATAGTTTGAAAACTCAGCACCTGGTCCCTCTGGATAGTTTGAAAACTCAGCACCTGGTCCCTGGGGGTAGATTGATCACTCAGCACCTGGTCCCTGTGGGTAGTTTGAACATTGAGCACCTGGTCCTGGTGGGTAGTTTGAACACTGAACACCCGGTCGCTGTGTGTAGTTTGAACATTCCGCACCTGGTCCCTGTCGATAGTTTGAACACTCGGCACCTTGTCCCTGTGTGTCGTTTGAACACTCCGCACCTGGTCCCTGTCGATAGTTTGAGTGCTCAGCAACAGATCCCTGTGGATAGCTTGAACACTCAGCACCTAGTCCTTGTGGATAGTTTGAACACTCAGCATCTGGTCCCAGTGGTTGTTTGAACATTCAGCACCTGGTCCCTGTGGATAGTTTGAACACTCAGCACCTGTTCCCTGTGTATAGTTTGAACACTCCGCACCTGGTCCCTGTCGATAGCTTGACTGCTCAGCAACAGTTCCCTGTGGATAGCATGAACACTCAGCACCTGGTCCTGCGGATAGTTTGAACACTCAGCACCTGGTCCCTGTGGATAGCTTGAACACTCGGCACCTTGTCCCTGTGTGTCGTTTGAACACTCCGCACCTGGTCCCTGTCGATAGCTTGACTGCTCAGCAACAGTTCCCTGTGGATAGCGTGAACACTCAGCACCTGGTCCTGCGGATAGTTTGAACAATCAGCACCTGGTCCCTGTGGATAGCTTGAACACTCAGTAGCTTCTCCTTGTGGTTGTTTGAACACTCAGCACCTGGAACCTGTGGATAGTTTGAACATTCAGCACCTGGTCCCTGTGGATAGTTTGAACACTCAGCACCTGGTCCCTGTGGTTAGTTTGAGTGCTCAGCACCTGGTCCCTGTGGGTAGTTTGATCGCTCAGCACCTGGTCCCTGTGGGTAGATTGAACACTCAGTACCTGGTCCCTGTCGATAGTTTGAACACTTAGTACCTGGTCCCTGTTGATAATTTGAATGCTCTGCACCTGGTGCCTGTGGTTAGTTTGAACACTCAGCACCTGGTTGCTGTCGATAGTTTAAATACACAGCACCTGGACCCTGTGGTTGTTTGAACACTCAGCACCTGGCCCCAGTGGATAATTTGAACACGCAGCACCTGGTTCCTGTGGGTAGTTTGAACACTCAGCACCTGGTCGCTGTCGATAGTTTAAATACACAGCACCTGGACCCTGTGGATAGTTTGAAAACTCTGCACCTTGTCCCTGTTGATATTTTGTATGCTCAGCACCTGGTCCCTGTGGATAGTTTGAACACTCAGCACCTGGTCCCTGTGGGTAGTTTGAACACTCAGCACCTGATCCCTGTCGATAGTTTGAACACTTAGGCCTAGAAATTCAGTTGGTTGCGCCAGCCGTTAGCGCCTTAGGAGGAGTAGATTCCGGGCGCAAGGCGGCTTGCGCCCGGGCGAAGCGTGAACTGCGCCTCGCCCCAACTTCACTAGAGATTTAGCGGCGGCACAAAGTCTTTGCGCGCGCTCAGCTGCGCGCGCAGATCATGACATCATTTCCTCCTGCAACGCCCTTTGTGCGCCCCCAACCGAAACTTCAGTCGCGCCGCCCCATTGTGCGCCTGGCGCCCCTAGCGACTGTGAAGTGGAACGGTGCTCAGCCGATGCGGGGCGCGGGGGGCGCAAATTAAAGGGCACTCATCCTGCAAAATAAAACGCTGCCATTTTGCAGCACACCTTCTTGCGAAACGGATCTTTGGAGAGAGACCAAGGTAGATAGCTTTCTACTTTGGCCCAACACTCGGACAGGTACTTCTGGCTTCAGGCCACAGGTTTCAAAAAGTTTTTGCCTTCATTGACATCTCATTGTTTGCCAGCATATTATGGGGGCTGCAATGGGTGTAAACGCTGGCTTTCTCAATTACATCCAAAGGGCTCAGAGACGTCATGAGAGACTGGCAGCCCTGGCTAGACGGAGAGGGGGCAACAGGCGTCGGCAAAGGAGGCCTTACCCACCCAGGGTATACCGCCAGCAGTTCTCCTATCTCCAGATGTCTGAGGAGCAGTGTGTTCGGAGGCTGCGATTCAGAAGGGACGTGGTCACAGAGATCTGCCAGCTGCTTGCCGGTGATCTGCAGCCATAGCTGAGGTGCAGGACGTCTCTGTCGGTGGCAGTGAAGGTGACGGTGGCTCTCAACTTTTATGCCACCGGCTCCTTCCAATCCGCTACTGGCGTCATTGCCAACATCTCCCAGTTCGCCGTGCATTGCTGCATCCGCCAGGTGACCAATGCCCTTTTCAAAAGGAGACGTCAGTTCATCTCCTTCTCCATGGCCCTTGACAAGCAGCAACAGCATGCAATGGGCTTTGCAGCATTCGCGGGCTTCCCCATGGTGCAGGGCGCCATTGACTGTACGCATGTGGCTTTGCGGGCACCTCTGGAGAATGCCAAGGATTACCGCAACCGGAAGGGCTACCATTCGCTGAACGTCCAGCTGGTGTGTGACCACAGGCAGCTCATCCTAGCTGTCAATGCCCGCTTTCCAGGCAGCAGCCACGATGCCTTCATCCTCCGACAGACGTCTGTGGCAGACATGTTCCAGGCCCAGCCTCACCCACGAGGATGGCTTATCGGGGACAAAGGCTATCCTTTGTGTACCTGGCTGATGACCCCGCTCCGTGCGCCCAGCACCCCTGCTGAAGAGCGATACAACGAGAGCCATCAATCGACCAGGAATATCATCGAACAAACAATCGGCGTCCTGAAGCAACGGTTCCGCTGTCTCGATCGTTACGGGGGAGCACTGCAGTATTCGCCGGAGCGAGTCTCCCATTTCATCGTCGTTTGCTGCATGCTGCACAACCTGGCTATCCGCAGGACTCAGCCACTGCCACCACACATTGGAGGACCACCTGAGGAGGAGGAGCAGGAGGAGGAGGAGGAGGACCAGCACAGGAGGGAGGCACAAAGTGCAAGGGCCGCCCGTCGCTGGCTTATTGAACGTCGGTTCTAGGCCCCCTCTCAGGGCATGGCTTGTGCCAATGTCAGCAGATGAATGTAGCCGCTCCACAAGCCCTCAGCCGAGCAGGGCAACCAGGACTTAACCAAAAAACCATGCACACTGCAATTTAACAACAAAAATTTATTGAAAACCTCTGCCCTTCCCACATTACATGCTCATGTGGAGAAGCCCCCTCCAAAAACACAAAAATACCAGTCTCGGCCTTACAAAAAGAAACAAAGACACCAGTCTCGGCCTTACACAAATAAAGAAAGACACCAATCTCGGCCTTACACAAATAAAGATAGACACCAGCCTCGGCCTTACACAAATAAAGATAGACACCAGTCTCGGCCTTACACAAATAAAGATAGACACCAGTCTCGGCCTTACACCCAAACAATTGCACAAGTGTCGGCCTTCCAACAAGCACCAGGCATTTGTGCATACCTCTACTTTTTGCCCTTCAAGGGCGATGCCTTGCGCATCCTTGCCTGGCCCCTGCCCGCCCTGCTGCTCCTCCTCAATGGGAGCCCAGTGGCTGCAGCAAGGCTGGGGGAAGGCTGCTGAGGGGCAGATGCCCTTGGGGGTCGGCCTGCACCAGCTCTGGCCTTGGAGGGGCCGGCTGCTGACTGCTCCAACTGTGGCTGGGCGGCAGCAGTCTGTCCAGCAGCTCGTGGCAGCTGCAATGGCGGAGTGGCAGTGTCGGCTGCAGGAATGGTGGCAACCTGGCAGATCGCAGGTGCTCGCTGGTCGCCTGACACATTGGCACTCGCACGGGCCAGCAGTGCAGCATGCGCAGCAACCAGCTGAAGGACAGATTGCTGGGCTGCTGCTGCGCGGCGAGTGCCCTGGCGAGGCCTGGCTGATCCAGCGAGGGTGGCAGCAGTTAGTGCCCGTGTGGCCCTCGTCTGTGTCCGCAATACACCAGCCAGTGAATGGACGGCACTACTGAGCACTTGGCTAGAAGCCGACTGTGCTGCCGTGAAGTCCTGCAGACTCGTGGCCTGTGCTGCCGCGATGTCCTGCAGACTCCTGGCCTGTGCTGCATTGATGTCCTGCACAATCCTGGCCTGTGCTGCATTGAATTGTTCCAGACTCCTGGCCTGTGCTGCACTGAATTGTTGCAGACTCCTGGCCTGTGCTGACCCGAATTCCTGCACACTCCTTGCCAGTGACTCTATGGAGTCAGGCATCCGTGCCACTGCAGCCATGAGCTCAGTGTGCCTGCGCACAGCCTGGACGGCCATTTCCTCTAGGAGGCGCACCTCCTCTGCGCTGACCGTCGCAGGACTGGAGGCCGCACTCACCCTCTGGGGAGAAGTCCGCCGAGCTTCCCCACCCCTCCCGCGTTGCTGCAGGCCGCTGGGCCCCGGAGCTTCACTCTCCTCCGACCCTTCCCCCCGGCTCCCCTCCAGGGAAGACGTGTCCCCTACATCGCCATGGGCTGGCGCGGCTGAGGGTGGCACTGATGGGCCGGCTTCCTCTTCCTCCTCCTCGTCTTCCGAAGGGCTGACAGTGGCAGCTTGAGGGCCCGCCTCCTCACCTGGCGATTCACCATCTGAAAGCAGGAAGGCACAAGAGTAGCTTTAGAGTGAGCACAGGGCGGCAGCGAGGGAGGCATGAGTGGTGCCATTCACCGCATTGGTCGGACAGTGGCAAAGGATGCTGATCTGATGCGCAAGTGGAACGAGAGAGGTCCAAAAGGTCATGCCCTTACCATTGGTGCCCAGAACAGGGTCGGCATCTCCAGTAGCGACGGGGCCAATCAGCCGGCCTCCCATAATGCGCTCCACACGCTGGTCGAGGTCGGAGAGCTCTTTGATGTCTGGACGGCCTCCCCCGGTCTCAGTTTGGTTGCGCCGGTTAAGCGCAACCTTGGCCTGCAAGAGAAAGGACGGCCTCTAAGTACAGTGTGTAGCCCTGATCTTGTCTGCACTGCCTCCCATGGTCGAATAGCTTGGACAGTGTGTAGCCCTGATCTTGTCTGCACTGCCTCCCATGGTCGAATAGCTTGGACAGTGTGTAGCCCTGATCTTGTCTGCACTGCCTCCCATGGTCGAATAGCTTGGACAGTGTGTAGCCCTGATCTTGTCTGCACTGCCTCCCATGGTCGAATAGCTTGGACAGTGTGTAAAGTGCTGAATGTGCAAGTGATTTTCATGCCAGTCCCATAGCTGCTGGATGAGGGCTGGCCATTAGGGCTTTCAGGTCCCTTTGCCCATAATGTGAGGTGCACATGCAAGGATGAGGAGGACACTGGAAAGGGTACTCACCCTGACAACCCGAGTGAGGTCGTTGAACTTCTTCCAGCATTGCACAGCAGTTCTGGCAACCACGCTGTTGGAAGAGACCCTGTTGGACACCTCCCTCCAGGCTTTCCGGTAGGCGCTGGGCAGCGGCCTCTTGCCACCCTCTGGGTGCAGAACATGGCGCCTGCGCTCCACTCCGCCAACCAGCACCCTTAGGCCACCGTCGCTGAAGCACTGCGCTCTCTCCCTGGCCTCCTCCATAGTCCTGGGCATTGTACAGGTGAAGCTGAAGTGGTCAGGCCTAGGTTGATGGCTGCAGTGTGCAGGGCGTGGCAGGCAAACAAATCGACCCCCCCCCTCCTTTAAGAGCTGACCGGCGCCAGAGTGTCTGCCGTCAATCAAAAACTCGCCGCACCTGCGCTGCGCCCGGCCTCGGTGGTATCGCTCAGCACCGCCGGCTTAGAGCCTAAAGATAGTCGTGCATCGCCTGTTTTAGCGCAGCAGCAACCTCTTGGGGCGTTGCGACTGAATATCGGCGAAGGGGGCGGTACTTTGTGCCGGGCGCAAACGTTAGCGGCCGCCCGACTTTACCGCCGCAAAAGTGGCTATACTGAATTTCTAGGCCTTAGTACCTGGTCCCTGTTGATAATTTGAACGCTATGCACCTGGTGCCTGTGGTTAGTTTGAATACTCAGCACCTGGTTGCTGTCGATAGTTTAAATACACAGCACCTGGACCCTGTGGATAGTTTGAAAACTCTGCACCTGCTCCCTGTTGATAGTTTGTATGCTCAGCACCTGGTCCCTGTGGATAGTTTGAAAACTCAGCACCTGGTCCCTGTGGTTGTTTGAACACTCAGCACCTGGTCCCAGTGGATAGTTTGAACACACAGCACCTGGTCCCTGTGGATAGTTTGAAAACTCAGCACCTGGTCCCTGTGGACAGTTTGAACATTCAGCACATGGTCCCTGTGGATAGTTTGAAAACTCAGCACCTGGTCCCTGTGGACAGTTTGAACATTCAGCACATGGTCCCTGTGGATAGTTTGAAAACTCAGCATCTGGTCCCTGTGGATAGTTTGAACACACAGCACCTGGTCCCTGTGGATAGCTTGAAAACTCAGCACCTGGTCCCTGTGGACAGTTTGAACGTTCAGCACCTGGTCCTGGTGGGTAGTTTGAACACAGAGCACCTGGTCCCTGTGCGTACTTTGAACACTCCGCACCTGGTCCCTGTGTACAGTTTGAACACACCGCACCTGGTCCCTGTCGATAGTTTGAATACACACCTGGTCCCTGTGAATTGTTTGAAAACTCATCACCTGGTTCCTGTGGATAGTTTGAACTCTCAGTACCTGGTCCCTGAGCATAGTTTGAACACTCAGTACCTGGTCCCTGTGGATAGTTTGAACACTTAGTACCTGGTCCCTGTTGATAATTTGAACGCTCTGCACCTGGTGCCTGTGGTTAGTTTGAACACTCAGCACCTGGTCGCTGTCGATAGTTTAAATACACAGCACCTGGACCCTGTGGATAGTTTGAAAACTCGGCACCTGGTCCCTGTGGATAGTTTGAACACTCAGCACCTGGTCCCTGTGGACAGTTTGAACATTCAGCACATGGTCCCTGTGGATAGTTTGAAAACTCAGCATCTGGTCCCTGTGGATAGTTTGAACACTCAGCACCTGGTCCCTGTGGATAGTTTGAACATTCAGCACCTGCTCCCTGTCGATAGTTTGAACACTTAGTACCTGGTCCCTGTTGATAATTTGAACGCTCTGCACCTGGTGCCTGTGGTTAGTTTGAAAACTCAGCACCTGGTCCCTGTGGTTGTTTGAACACTAAGCACCTGGTCCCTGTGGACAGTTTGAACATTCACCACCTGGTCACTGTGGATAGTTTGAACACTCAGCACCTGGTCCCTGTGGATAGTTTGAACACTCAGCAGCTGGTCCCTGTGGTTGTTTGAACATTCAGCACCTGGTCCCTGTGGATAGTTTGAACACTCAGCAGCTGGTCCCTGTGGTTGTTTGAACATTCAGCATCTGGTCCCTGTGGATAGTTTGAACACTCAGCACCTGGTCCCTGTGGGTAGTTTGAACACTCATCACCTGGAACCAGTGTTTGTTTGAACACTCAGCACCTGGTCCCTGGGGATAGTTTGAACACTCAGCACCTGGTCCCTGTGGGTAGTTTGAACACTCAGCACCTGGTCCCTGTGGGCAGTTTGAACATTCACCACATGGTCCCTGTGGATAGTTTGAACACTGAGCACCTGGTCCCTGTGTGTAGTTTGAACACTCCGCACCTGGTCCCTGTGTACAGTTTGAACACACCGCACCTGGTCCCTGTCGATAGTTTGAATACACAACACCTGGTCCCTGTGAATTGTTTGAAAACTCAGCACCTGGTCCCTGTGGTTGTTTGAACACTCAGCACCTGGTCCCAGTGGATAGTTTGAACACGCAGCACCTGGTCCCTGTGGATAGTTTGAACACTCAGCACCTGGTCCCTGTGGATAGTTTGAACATTCAGCACCTGGAACCAGTGTTTGTTTGAACACTCAGCACCTGGTCCCTGTGGATAGTTTGAACACTCAGCACCTGGTACCTGTCGATAGTTTGAACACTCAGTACCTGGTCCCTGTTGATAATTTGAACGCTCTGCACCTGGTGCCTGTGGTTAGTTTGAACACTCAGCACCTGGTCGCTGTGGATAGTTTGAGTGCTCAGCACCTAGTCCCTGTGGATAGTTTGAACACTCACCAGCTGGTCCCTGTGGATAGTTTGAACACTCAGTACCTGGTCCCTGTGGATAGTTTGAACATTCAGCACCTGGTCCCTGTGTGTAGTTTGAACACTCAGCACCTGGTCCCTGTGGTTAGTTTGAGTGCTCAGCACCTTGTCCCTGTAGGTAGATTGATCACTCAGCACCTCGACTCTGTGGATAGTTTGAACGCTCACCATCTGTTTTCTGTGGATGGTTTGAACACTCAGTACCTGGTCTGTGTGGATGTCTGAACACTCAATACCTACTCTCTGTGGATAGTTTGATAACACAGCCCCTGGTCCCTGTGGTTACTTGAATGTTCAGCGCCTGGACCGTGTGGATAGGTTGAACAATCAGCACCTGGTCCGTGCGGGTATTTTGAACACTCATCACCTGGCCACTGTGGATAGATTGAAAACTCAGTAACGGGACACTGTGGGTAGTTTGAACACTCAGCACCTGGTCCCTGTGGATAGTTTGAACACTCAGCACCTGGTCCCTGTGGATAGTTTGAACACTCAGTACCTGGTCCCTGTGGATAGTTTGAACACTCAGCACCTGGTCCCTGTGGATAGTTTGAACACTCAGTACCTGGTCCCTGTGGATAGTTTGAACACTCAGCACCTGGTCCCTGTGGGTAGTTTGAACATTCACCACCTGGTCACTGTGGATAGTTTAAACACTCAGCACCTGGTCCCTGTGGGTAGTTTGAACATTCACCACCTGTTCCCTGTGTTTGTTTTAACACGCATCACCTGGACCCTGTGGATTGTTTGAACATTCAGCACCTGGTCCCTCTGGATAGTTTGAAAACTCAGCATCTGGTCCCTGTGGATAGTTTGAATACTCAGCACCTGGTCGCTGTGGGTAGTTTGAACACTCATCACCTGGAACCAGTATTTGTTTGAACACTCAGCAACTGGTCCCTGTGGATAGTTTGAACACTCAGCTCCTGGTCCCTGTGGGTAGTTTGAACATTCAGCACCTGGACCATGTGGATAGGTTGAACAATCAGCACCTGCTCCCTGTGGATAGATTGAAAACTCAGTAACGGGACACTGTGGGTAGTTTGAACACTCAGCACCTGGTCCCTGTGGACAGTTTGAAAATTCAGCACCTGGTCCCTCTGGATAGTTTGAACACTCGGCACCTGGTCCCTGTGGATAGTTTGAACACTCAGTACCTGTTCCCTGTGTTTGTTTGAAAACTCAGCACCTGGACCCTGTGGATGGTTTTAACAATCAGCACCTGGTCCCTGTGGATAGTTTGAACACTCAGCACCTGGTCCCTGTGGATAGCTTGAACACTCAGTATCTGGTCCCTGTGGATAGTTTGAGTGCTCAGCGCCTAGTACCTGTGGATAGTTTGAACACTCACCATCTGGTCCCAGTGGTTGTTTGAACATTCAGCACCTGGTCCCTGTGGATAGTTTGAACACTCAGCACCTGGTCCCTGTGGGTAGTTTGAACACTCAGCACCTGGTCCCTGTGGATAGATTGAATACTCAGCACCTGGTCCCTGTGGATAGTTTGAACACTCAGCACCTGGTCCCTGTGGGTAGTTTGAACACTCAGCACCTGGTCCCTGTGTATAGCTTGAACACTCCGCACCTGGTCCCTGTTGATTGCTTGAGTGCTCAGCAACAGTTCCCTGTGGATAGCTTGAACACTTAGCACCTGGTTCCTGTGGATAGTTTGAATATGCAGCACCTGGTCCCTGTGAATAGTTTGAACACTCAGCACCTGGTCCTGTGGATAGTTTGAACATTCAGCACCTGGTCCCTGTGGATACTTTGAACACTTAGCACCTGGTCCCTGTGGATAGTTTGAACACTCAGTACCTGCTCCCTGTGGTTGTTTGAACACTCAGCACCTGGAACCTGTGAATAGTTTGAACATTCAGCACCTGGTCCCTGTGGATAGGTTGAATACTCAGCACCTGGTCCCTGTGGTTAGGTTGAGTGCTCAGCACCTTGTCCCTGTTGGTAGTTTGATAACTCAGCACCTGGTCCGTGTGGGTAGATTGATCACTCAGCACCTGGTCCCTGTGGATAGTTTGAACACTCAGCACCTGGTCCCTGTGGACAGTTTGAACATTCACCACGTGGTCACTGTGGATAGTTTGAACATTCAGCTCCTGGTCCCTGTGGAGAGTTTGAAAACTCAGCATCTGGTCCTTGTGGATAGTTTGAACACTCAGCACCTGGTCCCTGTGGGTAGTTTGAACATTCAGCACCTGTTCCCTGTGGATAGTTTGAAAACTCAGCACCTGCCGCCTGTGGGTAGATTGATCACTCAGCACCTGGTCCCTGTGTATAGTTTGAACACTCCGCACCTAGTCCCTGTCGATAGCTTGATTGCTCAGCAACAGATCCTTCTGGATAGTTGAACACTTAGCACCTGGTTCCTGTGGATAGTTTGAAGACACAGCACCTGGTCCCTCTGAATAGTTTGAACACTCAGCAGCTGGTCCTGTGGATAGTTTGAACACTCAGCACCTGTTCCCTGTGGATAGTTTGAAGACACAGCACCTGTTCCCTGTGGATAGTTTGAACACTCAGCACCTGGTCCCTGTGGATAGTTTGAACACTCAGCATCTGGTCCCTGTGGATAGTTTGAACACTCAGCACCTGGTCCCTGTGGATAGTTTGAACACTCAGCACCTGGTCCCTGTGGATAGTTTGAAAACTCAGCACCTGGTCCCTGTGGGTAGATTGATCACTCAGCACCTGGTCCCTGTCGATAGCTTGATTGCTCAGCAACAGTTCCCTGTGGATAGCTTGAATACTTAGCACCTGGTTCCTGTGGATAGTTCGAATATGCAGCACCTGGTCCCTGTGAATAGTTTGAACACTCAGCACCTGGTCCTGTGGATAGTTTGAACACTCAGCACCTGGTCCCTCTGGATAGTTTGAACACTTAGCACCTGGTCCCTGTGGATAGTTTGAACGCTCAGTACTGCTCCCTGTGGTTGTTTGAAAACTCAGCACCTGGAACCTGTGAATAGTTTGAACATTCAGCACCTGGTCCCTGTGGATAGTTTGAATACTCAGCACCTGGTCCCTGTGGGTAGTTTGAACACTCAGCACCTGGTCCCTGTGGATAGTTTGAACACTCAGCACCTGGTCCCTGTGGATAGTTTGAACATTCACCACCTGGTCCCTGTGGATAGTTTGAAAACTCAGCATCTGGTCCCTGTGGATAGTTTGAACACTCAGCACCTGGTCCCTGTCGATAGCTTGATTGCTCAGCAACAGATCCCTCTGGATAGTTGAACACTTAGCAGCTGGTTCCTGTGGATAGTTTGAAGACACAGCGACTGGTCCCTCTGAATAGTTTGAACACTCAGCAGCTGGTCCTGTGGATAGTTTGAACACTCAGCACCTGTTCCCTGTGGATAGTTTGAACACTTAGCACCTGGTCCCTGTGGATAGTTTGAACACTCAGCATCTGGTCCCTGTGGATAGTTTGAACACTCAGCACCTGGTCCCTGTGGATAGTTTGAACACTCATCACCTGGAACCAGTGTTTGTTTGAACACTCAGCACCTGGTCCCTGTGGGTAGTTTGAACACTCATCACCTGGAACCAGTGTTTGTTTGAACACTCAGCACCTGGTCCCTGTGGATAGTTTGAACACTCAGCACCTGGCCCTGTGGGTAGATTGAACACTCGGCACCTGGTCCCTGTGGGTAGTTTGAACACTCATCACCTGGAACCAGTTTGTTTGAACACTCAGCACCTGGTCCCTGTGGATAGTTTGAACACTCAGCACCTGGTCCCTGTGGGTAGATTGATCACTCAACACCTGGTCCCTGTGTATAGTTTGAACACTCCGCACCTGGACCCTGTCGATAGCTTGATTGCTCAGCAACAGATCCCTGTGGATAGCTTGAACACTTCGCACCTGGTTCCTGTGGATAGTTTGAAAACACAGCACCAGGTCCCTGTGAATAGTTTGAATATTCAGCACCTGGTCCTGTGGATAGTTTGGACACTCAGCACCTGGTCCTGGTGGGTAGCTTGAATACTGAGCACCTGGTCCCTGTGTGTAGTTTGAACAATCCGAACCTGGTCCCTGTGGACAGTTTGAACATTCACCACCTGGTCACTGTGGATAGTTTGAATACTCAGCACCTGGTCCCTGTGGATAGTTTGAACACTCAGCACCTGGTCCCTGTGGTTAGTTTGAACATTCAGCACCTGGTCCCTGTGGATAGTTTGAAAACTCAGCATCTGGTCCCTGTGGATAGTTTGAACACTCAGCACCTGGTCCCTGTGTATAGTTTCAACACTCCGCACCTGGTCCCTGTCGACAGTTTGAGTGCTCAGCAACAGATCCCTGTGGATAGCTTGAACGCTCAGCACCTAGTCCCTGTGGATAGTTTGAACACTCAGCACCTGTTCCCTGTGGGTAGTTTGAACTCTCAGCACCTGGTCCCTGTGGAAGTTTGAATACTAAGCACCTGGTCCCTGTGGATAGTTTGAACACTCAGCACCTGGTCCCTGTGGGTAGTTTGAACACTCAGCACCTGGTCCCTGTGGGTATTATGAACACTCAGCACCTGGTCCCTGTGGATAGTTTGAACACTCAGCAGCTGGTCCCTGTGGGTAGTTTGAACATTCAGCACCTGTTCCCTGTGGATAGTTTGAAAACTCAGCACCTGGTCCCTGTGGGTAGATTGATCACTCAGCAGCTGGTCCCTGTGTATAGCTTGAACACTCCGCACCTGGTCCCTGTCGATAGCTTGAGTGCTCAGCAACAGTTCCCTGTGGATAGCTTGAATACTTAGCACCTGGTTCCTGTGGATAGTTTGAATATGCAGCACCTGGTCCCTGTGAATTGTTTGAACACTCAGCACCTGGTCCTGTGGATAGTTTGAACACTCAGCACCTGGTCCTGTGGATAGTTTGAACACTCAGCACCTGGTCCCTGTGGATAGTTTGAACAATTAGCACCTGGTCCCTGTGGATAGTTTGAACACTCAGCACCTGGTCCCTGTGGATAGTTTGAACACTCAGCAGCTGGTTCCTGTGGATAGTTCGAATATGCAGCAACTGGTCCCTGTGAATAGTTTGAACACTCAGCACCTGGTCCTGTGGATAGTTTGAACACTCAGCACCTGGTCCCTGTGGATAGTTTGAACACTCTGCACCTGGTCCCTGTGGACAGTTTGAACATTCAGCACCTGTTCCCTGTGTTTGTTTGAACACTCAGCACCTGATCCCTGTGGGTAGTTTGGACACTCAGCACCTGGTCCTGGTGGGTAGCTTGAACACTGAGCACCTGGTCCCTGTGTGTAGTTTGAACAATCCGAACCTGGTCCCTGTGGACAGTTTGAACATTCACCACCTGGTCACTGTGGATAGTTTGAATACTCAGCACCTGGTCCCTGTGGATAGTTTGAACGCTCAGTACCTGTTCTCTGTGTTTGTTTGAACACTCATCACATGGACCCTGTGGTTAGTTTGAACATTCAGCACCTGGTCCCTGTGGATAGTTTGAAAACTCAGCATCTGGTCCCTGTGGATAATTTGAACACTCAGCACCTGGTCCCTGTGTATAGTTTCAACACTCCGCACCTGGTCCCTGTGGATAGTTTGAACACTCAGCATCTGCTCCCAGTGGTTGTTTCAACATTCAGCACCTGGTCCCTGTGGATAGTTTGAACACTCAGCACCTGTTCCCTGTGGGTAGTTTGAACTCTCAGCACCTGGTCCCTGTGGAAGTTTGAGTACGAAGCACCTGGTCCCTGTGGATAGTTTGAACACTCAGCACCTGGTCCCTGTGGGTAGTTTGAACACTCAGCACCTGGTCCCTGTGGGTATTATGAACACTCAGCACCTGGTCCCTGTGGATAGTTTGAACACTCAGCAGCTGGTCCCTGTGGGTAGTTTGAACATGCAGCACCTGTTCCCTGTGGATAGTTTGAAAACTCAGCACCTGGTCCCTGTGGGTAGATTGATCACTCAGCAGCTGGTCCCTGTGTATAGCTTGAACACTCCGCACCTGGTCCCTGTCGATAGCTTGAGTGCTCAGCAACAGTTCCCTGTGGATAGCTTGAATACTTAGCACCTGGTTCCTGTGGATAGTTTGAATATGCAGCACCTGGTCCCTGTGAATAGTTTGAACACTCAGCACCTGGTCCTGTGGATAGTTTGAACACTCAGCACCTGGTCCCTGTGGATAGTTTGAACACTCAGCACCTGGTCGCTGTGGGTAGTTTGAACACTCAGCACCTGGTCCCTGTGGGTGGTTTGAACACTCAGCACCTGGTCCCTGATGATAGTTTGAACACTCAGTACCTGGTCCCTGTGGATAGTTTGAACACTCAGCAGCTGGTTCCTGTGGATAGTTCGAATATGCAGCACCTGGTCCCTGTGAATAGTTTGAACACTCAGCACCTGGTCCTGTGGATAGTTTGAACACTCAGTACCTGCTCCCTGTGGTTGTTTGAAAACTCAGCACCTGGAACCTGTGAATAGTTTGAACACTCAGCACCTGGTCCCTGTGGGTAGTTTGAACACTCAGCACCTGGTCCCTGTGGTTAGTTTGAGTGCTCAGCACCTTGTCCCTGTGGGTAGATTGATCACTCAGCACCTGCTCCCAGTGGATAGTTTGAACACTCAGCACCTGGTCCCTGTGGATAGTTTGAACATTCACCACCTGGTCCCTGTGGATAGTTTGAAAACTCAGCATCTGGTCCCTGTGGGTAGTTTGAACACTCATCACCTGGAACCAGTGTTTGTTTGAACACTCAGCACCTGGTCCCTGTGGATAGTTTGAACACTCAGCACCTGGTCCCTGTGGGTAGTTTGAACACTCATCACCTGGAACCAGTGTTTGTTTGAACAGTCATCACCTGGTCCCTGTGGGTAGTTTGAACACTCAGCACCTGGTCCCTGTGGGTAGTTTGAACATTCAGCACCTGTTCCCTGTGGCTAGTTTGAAAACTCAGCACCTGGTCCCTCTGGGTAGATTGATCACTCAGTACCTGCTCCCTGTGGTTGTTTGAACACTCAGCACCTGGAACCTGTGGATAGTTTGAACACTCAGCAGCTGGTCCCTGTGGGTAGTTTGAACATTCAGCACCTGTTGCCTGTGGATAGTTTGAAAACTCAGCACCTGGTCCCTGTGGGTAGATTGATCACTCAGCAGCTTGTCCCTGTGTATAGCTTGAACACTCCCCACCTGGTCCCTGTCGATAGCTTGAGTGCTCAGCAACAGTTCCCTGTGGATAGCTTCAACACTTAGCACCTGGTTCCTGTGGATTGTTTGAATATGCAGCACCTGGTCCCTGTGAATAGTTTGAACACTCAGCACCTGGTCCTGTGGATAGTTTGAACACTCAGCACCTGGTCCCTGTGGATAGTTTGAACACTTAGCACCTGGTCCCTGTGGATAGTTTGAACACTCAGTACCTGCTCCCTGTGGTTGTTTGAACACTCAGCACCTGGAACCTGTGAATAGTTTGAACATTCAGCACCTGGTCCCTGTGGATAGTTTGAATACTCAGCACCTGGTCCCTGTGGGTAGTTTCAACACTCATCACATGGAACCAGTGTTTGTTTGAACACTCAGCACCTGGTCCCTGTGGATAGTTTGAACACTCAGCACCTGGTCCCTGTGGGTAGTTTGAACATTCAGCACCTGGTCCCTGTGTATAGTTTGAAAACTCAGCACCTGGTCCCTGTGGGTAGATTGATCACTCAGCACCTGGTCCCTGTGTATAGTTTGAACACTCCGCACCTGGTCCCTGTCGATAGCTTGATTGCTCAGCAACAGATCCCTATGGATAGCTTGAACACTTCGCACCTGGTTCCTGTGGATAGTTTGAAAACACAGCACCAGGTCCCTGTGAATAGTTTGAACACTCAGCACCTGGTCCTGTGGATAGTTTGAACACTCAGCACCTGGTCCCTGTGGACAGTTTGAACATTCAGCACCTGTTCCCTGTGTTTGTTTGAACACTCAGCACCTGGACACTGTGGGTAGATTGATCCCTCAGCACCTGATCCCTGTGGGTAGTTTGGACACTCAGCACCTGGTCCTGGTGGGTAGCTTGAACACTGAGCACCTGGTCCCTGTGTGTAGTTTGAACACTCCGCACCTGGTCCCTGTGGACAGTTTGAACATTCACCACCTGGTCACTGTGGATAGTTTGAACACTCGGCACCTGGTCCCTGTGGATAGTTTGAACACTCAGTACCTGTTCTCTGTGTTTGTTTGAACACTCATCACATGGACCCTGTGGATAGTTTGAACATTCAGCACCTGGTCCCTGTGGATAGTTTGAAAACTCAGCATCTGGTCCCTGTGGATAGTTTGAACACTCAGCACCTGGTCCCTGTGCATAGTTTCAACACTCCGCACCTGGTCCCTGTCGATAGTTTGAGTGCTCAGCAACAGATCCCTGTGGATAGCTTGAACACTCAGCACCTAGTCCCTGTGGATAGTTTGAACACTCAGCATCTGCTCCCAGTGGTTGTTTGAACATTCAGCACCTGGTCCCTGTGGATAGTTTGAACACTCAGCACCTGTTCCCTGTGGATAGTTTGAAAACTCAGCACCTGGTCCCTGTGGGTAGATTGATCACTCAGCAGCTGGTCCCTGTGTATAGCTTGAACACTCCGCACCTGGTTCCTGTTGATAGCTTGAGTGCTCAGCAACAGTTCCCTGTGGATAGTTTGAACACTTAGCACCTGTTCCCTGTGGATAGTTTGAAAACTCAGTACCTGCTCCCTGTGGTTGTTTGAAAACTCAGCACCTGGAACCTGTGAATAGTTTGAACATTCAGCACTTGGTCCCTGTGGATAGTTTGAATACTCAGCACCTGGTCCCTGTGGTTAGTTTGAGTGCTCAGCACCTTGTCCCTGTTGGTTGTTTGATCACTCAACACCTGGTCCTGTGGATAGTTTGAACAATCAGCACCTGGTCCCTGTGGGTAGTTTGAACACTCAGCACCTGGTCCCAGTGGATAGTTTGAACACTCAGCACCTGGTCCTTGTGGATAGTTTGAACACTCAGCACCTGGTCCCTGTGGACAGTTTGAACATTCACCACCTGGTCACTGTGGATAGTTTGAACACTCAACACCTGGTCCTTGTGGATAGTTTGAACATTCAGCACCTGGTCCCTGTGGATAGTTTGAAAACTCAGCATCTGGTCCCTGTGGATAGTTTGAACACTCAGCACCTGGTCGCTGTGGGTAGTTTGAACACTCATTACCTGGATCCAGTGTTTGTTTGAACACTCAGCACCTGGTCCCTGTGGGCAGTTTGAACACTCATCCCCTGGAACCAGTGTTTGTTTGAACATTCAGCACCTGGTCCCTGTGGATAGTTTGAACACTCAGCACCTGGTCCCTGTGGGTAGATTGATCACTCAGCACCTGGTCCCTGTGTATAGTTTGAACACTCCGCACCTGGTCCCTGTCGATAGCTTGATTGCTCAGCAACAGATCCCTGTGGATAGCTTGAACACTTAGCACCTGGTTGCTGTCGAAATTTTGAGTGCTCAGCACCTGGTCCCTGTTGATATTTTGTATGCTCAGCACCTGGTCCCTGTGGTTGTTTGAACACTCAGCACCTGTTCCCTGTGGATAGTTTGAAAACTCAGCACCTGGTCCCTGTGGATAGTTTGAACACTCAGCACCTGGTCGCTGTGGGTAGTTTGAACACTCATCACCTGGATCCAGTGTTTGTTTGAACACTCAGCACCTGGTTCCTGTGGGTAGTTTGAACACTCATCACCTGGAACCAGTGTTTGTTTGAACACTCAGCACCTGGTCCCTGTGGATAGTTTGAACACTCAGCACCTGGTCGCTGTGGGTAGTTTGAACACTCATCACCTGGATCCAGTGTTTGTTTGAACACTCAGCACCTGGTCCCTGCGGGTATTTTGAACACTCAGCACCTAGTCCCTGTGGGTAGTTTGAACATTCAGCACCTGTTCTCTGTGGATAGTTTGAAAACTCAGCACCTGGTCCCTGTGGGTAGATTGATCACTTAGCACCTGGTCCCTGTGTATAGTTTGAACACTCCCCACCTGGTCCCTGTCGATAGCTTGAGTGCTCAGCAACAGATCCCTGTGGATAGCTTGAACACTTAGCACCTGGTTCCTGTGGATAGTTTGAATACACAGCACCTGGTCCCTGTGAATAGTTTGAACACTCAGCACCTGGTCCTGTGGATAGTTTGAACACTCAGCACCTGGTCCCTGTGGATAGTTTGAACAATCAGCACCTGGTCCCTGTGGACAGTTTGAACGTTCAGCACCTGTTCCCTGTGTTTTTTTGAACAATCAGCACCTGGACCCTGTGGATAGTTTGAACATTCAGCACCTGGTCCCTGTGGATAGTTTGAAAACTCAACACCTTGTCCCTGTGGGTAGATTGATCACTCAGCACCTGGTCCCTGTGGGTTGTTTGAACATTCAGCACCTGGTCCTGGTGGGTAGCTTGAACACTGAACACCTGGTCCCTGTGTGTAGTTTGAACACTGTGCACCTGGTCCCTGTCGATAGTTTGAACACTCAGCACCTTGTCCCTGTGTGTCGTTTGAACACACCGCACCTGGTCCCTGTCGATAGTTTGAACACTCAGCACCTTGTCCCTGTGTGTCGTTTGAACACACCGCACCTGGTCGCTGTCGATAGTTTGAGTGCTCAGCACCTGGTCGCTGTGGGTAGATTTAAAACTCAACACCTGGTCCCTGTGGTTGTTTGAACACTCAGCAACTGGTCCCTGTCGATAGTCTGAATACACAACACCTGGTCCCTGTGAATTGTTTGAAAACTCAGCACCTGGTCCCTGTGGATAGTTGAACACTCATCACCTGGACCCTGTGGATAGTTTGAACATTCAGCACCTGGTCCCTGTGGATAGTTTGAAAACTCAGCATCTGGTCCCTGTGGCTAGTTGAACACTCATCACCTGGAACCAGTGTTTGTTTGAACACTCAGCACCTGGTCCCTGTGGGTAATTTGAACATTCAGCACCTGTTCCCTGTATATAGTTTGAACACTCCACACCTGGTCACTGTCGATAGCTTGAGTGCTCAGCAACAGTTGCCTGTGGATAGCTTGAACACTTAGCAGCTTGTTCCTGTGGATAGTTTGAATACACAGGACCTGGTCCCTGTGAATAGTTTGAAAACTCAGCACCTGGTCTCTGTGGATGGTTTCAACACTCAGTACCTGGTCCCTGTGGATAGTTTGAACACTCAGCACCTGGTCTCTGTGGATGGTTTGAACACTCAGTACCTGGTCCCTGTGGATAGTTAGAAAACTCAGCACCTGGTCCCTGTGGGTAGACTGATCACTCAGCACCTGGTCCCTGTGGGTAGTTTGAACATTCAGCACCTGGTCCCTGTGGATAGTTTGAACACTCAGCACCTGGCCCCTGTGTATAGTTTAAACACTACGCAAATGGTCCATGTCGATAGTTTGAATACACAGCACCTGGTCCCTGTGAATTGTTTGAAAAATCAGCACCTAGTCCCTGTGGATAGTTTGACCACTCAGTACCTGGTCCCTGTTGATGATTTGAAGGCTCTGCACCTGGTCCCTGTGGATAGTTTGAAAACTCAGCACCTGGTCCCTGTGGTTGTTTGAACACTCAGCACCTGGTCCCAGTGGATAGTTTGAACACTCAGCACCTGGTCCCTGTGGATAGTTTGAAAACTCAGCACCTGGTCCCTGTGGATAGTTTGAACACTCAGCACCTGGTCGCTGTGGGTAGTTTGAACACTCATCACCTGGATCCAGTGTTTGTTTGAACGCTCAGCACCTGGTTCCTGTGGGTAGTTTGAACACTCATCACCTGGAACCAGTGTTTGTTTGAACACTCAGCACCTGGTCCCTGTGGGTAGTTTGAACACTCATCACCTGGAACCATGGTTTGTTTGAACACTCAGCACCTGTTCCCTGTGGATAGTTTGAAAACTCAGCAGCTGGTCCCTGTGGGTAGATTGATCACTTAGCACCTGGTCCCTGTCGATAGCTTGAGTGCTCAGCAACAGATCCCTGTGGATAGCTTGAACACTTAGCACCTGGTTCCTGTGGATAGTTTGAATACACAGCACCTGGTCCCTGTGAATAGTTTGAACACTCAGCACCTGGTCCTGTGGATAGTTTGAACACTCAGCACCTGGTCCCTGTGGGTAGATTGATCACTCAGCACCTGGTCCCTGTGGGTTGTTTGAACATTCAGCACCTGGTCCTGGTGGGTAGTTTGAACACTGAGCACCTGGTCCCTGTGTGTAGTTTGAACACTCCGCACCTGGTCGCTGTCGATAGTTTGAGTGCTCAGCACCTGGTCCCTGTGGGTAGATTGAAAACTCAGCACCTGGTCCCTGTGGTTGTTTGAACACTCAGCACCGGTCCCTGTGTATAGTTTGAACACTCTGCACCTGGCCCCTGTCGATAGTTTGAATACACAACACCTGGTCCCTGTGAATTGTTTGAAAACTCAGCACCTGGTCCCTGTGGATAGTTTGAACACTCAGCAACTGGTCGCTGTGGGTAGTTTGAACACTCATCACCTGGATCCAGTGTTTGTTTGAACACTCAGCACCTGGTTCCTGTGGGTAGTTTGAACACTCATCACCTGGAACCAGTGTTTGTTTGAACACTCAGCACCTGGTCCCTGTGGGTAGTTTGAACACTCATCACCTGGATCCAGTGTTTGTTTGAACACTCAGCACCTGGTTCCTGTGGGTAGTTTGAACACTCATCACCTGGAACCAGTGTTTGTTTGAACACTCAGCACCTGGTCCCTGCGGGTATTTTGAACACTCATCACCTGGAACCAGTTTTGTTTGAACACTCAGCACCTGGTCCCTGTGGATAGTTTGAACACTCAGCACCTAGTCCCTGTGGGTAGTTTGAACATTCAGCACCTGTTCCCTGTGGATAGTTTGAAAACTCAGCACCTGGTCCCTGTGGGTAGATTGATCACTTAGCACCTGGTCCCTGTGTATAGTTTGAACACTCCCCACCTGGTCCCTGTCGATAGCTTGAGTGCTCAGCAACAGATCCCTGTGGATAGCTTGAACACTTAGCACCTGGTCCCTGTGGATAGTTTGAACACTCAGCACCTGGTCCTGTGGATAGTTTGAACACTCAGCACCTGGTCCCTGTGGATAGTTTGAACGTTCAGCACCTGTTGCCTGTGGATAGTTTGAACACTCAGCACCTGGTCGCTGTTGATAGTTTGAGTGCTCAGCACCTGGTCCCTGTGGGTAGATTGAACACTCAGCACCTGGTCCCTGTTGATATTTTGTATGCTCAGCACCTGGTCCCTGTGGATAGTTTGAACACTCAGCACCTGGTCGCTGTGTATAGTTTGAACACTCCGCACCTGGCCCCTGTCGATAGTTTGAATACACAACACCTGGTCCCTGTGGATAGTTTGAAAACTCAGCATCTGGTCCCTGTGGCTAGTTTGAACACTCATCACCTGGAAACAGTGTTTGTTTGAACACTGAGCACCTGGTCCCTGTGGGTAATTTGAACACTCCGCACCTGGTCCCTGTCGATAGCTTGAGTGCTCAGCAACAGTTGCCTGTGGATAGCTTGAACACTTAGCACCTTGTTCCTGTGGATAGTTTGAATACACAGGACCTGGTCCCTGTGAATAGTTTGAAAACTCAGCACCTGGTCTCTGTGGATGGTTTCAACACTCAGTACCTGGTCCCTGTGGATAGTTTGAACACTCAGCACCTGGTCTCTGTGGATGGTTTGAACACTCAGTACCTGGTCCCTGTGGATAGTTAGAAAACTCAGCACCTGGTCCCTGTGGGTAGACTGATCACTCAGCACCTGGTCCCTGTGGGTAGTTTGAACATTCAGCACCTGATCCCTGTGGATAGTTTGAACACTCAGCACCTGGCCCCTGTGTATAGTTTAAACACTACGCACATGGTCCATGTCGATAGTTTGAATACACAGCACCTGGTCCCTGTGAATTGTTTGAAAAATCAGCACCTAGTCCCTGTGGATAGTTTGAACACTCAGTACCTGGTCCCTGAGGATAGTTTGAACACTCAGCACCTGGTCCCTGTGGATAGTTTGAAAACTCAGCACCTGGTCCCTGTGGTTGTTTGAACACTCAGCACCTGGTCCCAGTGGATAGTTTGAACACTCAGTACCTGGTCCCTGTTGATAATTTGAAGGCTCTTCAGCTGTTCCCTGTGGATAGTTTGAACACTCAGCACCTGGTCCCTGTGGATAGCTTGAACACTTAGGCCTAGAAATTCATTTAGGGGCGCCCAGCTCGCCTGCGCGTCGGAATTACTGCTGCGCGCGGAGCCACTTGCGCCAGCGGGAAATTCACTTTCAGCGCCCCAAGTGGAAGCCGGCCGCTAAACAAAGGTTTCGGCGCCCCGCTTGGGGCGCTGAAACTGAATATCGGCGTGTAAAGTGCCGCAGCGCCACCCGCTGCGGCACGGCAGCCTGCGGTACTGCAGGCCTTCCTCCCACTCTTAAGGGGGAGGTGCCTGCAACAGCGCGATCCCCGCTCACGAGCGCCGGCAAATGAGCCCGGCACCAAGGAGAAGTGCCGGGCTCTCTGGAAACAGCCGGCAATGCCGCGGGGGGGGGGTTGTAGGAGGCCGGGGATGGAGGTGCGGGCAGGCAGCCGCCGAAAAAGCGGCCGGCCGCACCTCCACCTTAACTCGCCCCACTACCGGCACAGGTAGGCCCCGTGTACTGGTCGCTGTTTGCGGCCGGCGCGGAGGAGGCGGCAGCAACTAACTATGGCCAGCGGGGCGATAGCGGGGCGCTGCGCACACCGATGATGTCATCGGCGGCGGCGCAGCGCTAATGGCTAACGCCGCCATTAGCGCCCCACTAAATATCGCGGTAGGTTAGCACAGTGGCGCAAAAGCCCTCTTTGGGCGCAAAGTGGTGGCGCAGGCCACTGAATTTCTAGGCCTTAGTTCCTGGACCCTGTTGATAATTTGAACGCTCTGCACCTGGTGCCTGTGGTTAGTTTGAACACTCAGCACCTGGTCGCTGTCGATAGTTTAAATACACAGCACCTGGTCCCTGTGGATAGTATGAAAACTCAGCACCTGGTCCCAGTGGATAGTTTGAACACTCAGCACCTGGTCCCTGTGGACAGTTTGAACATTCACCAACTGGTCACTGTGGATAGTTTGAACACTCAGCACATGGTCCCTGTGGATAGGTTGAACACTCAGGACCTGTTCCCTGTGTTTGTTTGAACACTCATCAACAGGACCCTGTGGATAGTTTGAACATTCAGCACCTGGTCCCTGTGGATAGTTTGAAAACTTAGCATCTGGTCCCTGTGGATAGTTTGAACACTCAGCACCTGGTCGCTGTGGCTAGTTTGAACACTCATCACCTGGAACCAGTGTTTGTTTGAACACTCAGCACCTGGCCCCTGTGGGTAGTTTGAACACTCATCACCTGGAACCAGTGTTTGTTTGAACACTCAGCACCTGGTCCCTGTGGATAGTTTCAACACTCAGCACCTGGTCGCTCTGGATAGGTTGAACATTCAGTACCTGTTCCTGGTGTTTGTTTGAACACTCATCACCTGGACCCTGCGGATAGTTTGAACATTCAGCACCTGGTCCCTGTGGATAGTTTGAAAACTCAGCATCTGGTCCCTGTGGATAGTTTGAACACTCAGCACCTGGTCGCTGTGGGTAGTATGAACACTCATCACCTGGAACCAGTGTTTTTGGAACACTCAGCACCTGGTCCCTGTGGATAGTTTCAACACTCAGCACCTGGTCGCTCTGGATAGGTTGAACACTCAGTACCTGTTCCCGGTGTTTGTTTGAACACTCATCACCTGGACCCTGCGGATAGTTTGAACATTCAGCACCTGGTCCCTGTGTATAGTTTGAACACTCCGCACCTGGTCCCTGTAGATATTTGAATACACAACACCTGGTCCCTGTGAATTGTTTGAACACTCAGTACCTGGTCCCTGAGCATAGATTGAACACTCAGTACCTGGTCCCTGTGGATAGTTTGAACACTTAGTACCTGGTCCCTGTTGATATTTTGAATGCTCTGCAGCTGGTGCCTGTGGTTAGTTTGAACACTCAGCACCTGGTCGCTGTCGATAGTTTAAATACACAGCACCTGGACCCTGTGGATAGTTTGAAAACTCTGCACCTGGTCCCTGTTGATAGTTTGTATGCTCAGCACCTGGTCCCTGTGCATAGCTTGAAAACTCAGCACCTGGTCCCAGTGGATAGTTTGAACACGCAACACCTGGTCCCTGTGGATAGTTTGAACATTCACCACCTGGTCACTGTGGATAGTTTGAACACTCAGCACCTGGTCCCTGTGGATAGGTTGAACACTCAGTACCTGTTCCCTGTGTTTGTTTGAACACTCATCACCTGGACCCTGTGGATAGTTTGAACATTCAGCACCTGGTCCCTGTGGATAGTTTGAAAACTCAGCATATGGTCCCTGTGGATAGTTTGAACACTCAGCACCTGGTCACTGTGGGTAGTTTGAACACTCATCACCTGGAACCAGTGTTTGTTGGAACACTCAGCACCTGGTCCCTGTGGGCAGTTTGAACACTCATCACCTGGAACCACTGTTTGTTTGAACACTCAGCACCTGGTCCCTGTGGGTAGTTTGAACACTCAGCACCTGGTCCCTGTGGGTAGTTTCAACATTCAGCACCTGTTCCCTGTGGACAGTTTGAAAACTCAGCACCTGGTCCCTGTGGGTAGATTGATCACTCAGCACCTCATCCCTGTGTATAGTTTGAATATTCCGCACCTGGTCCCTGTCGATAGCTTGAGTGCTCAGCAACAGTTCCCTGTGGATAGCTTGAACACTTAGCACCTTGTTCCTGTGGATAGTTTGAATACACAGCACCTGGTCCCTGTGAATAGTTTGAAAACTCAGCACCTGGTCCCTGTGGGTAGATTAATCACTCAGCACCTGGTCGCTGTGGGTAGTTTGAACATTCAGCACCTGGTCCCTGTGGATAGTTTGAACACTCAGCACCTGGTCCCTGTGTATAGTTTAAACACTCCGCACATGGTCCCTGTCGATAGTTTGAATACACAGCACCTGGTCCCTGTGAATTATTTGAAAAATCAGCACCTGGTCCCTGTGGATAGTTTGAAAACTCAGTACCTGGTTCCTGAGGATAGTTTGAACAGTCAGTACCTGGTCCCTGTTGATAATTTGAAGGCTCTGCACCTGGTCCCTGTGGATAGTTTGAACACTCAGCACCTGGTCCCTGTGGATAGTTTGAAAACTCAGCACCTGGTCCCTGTGAATTGTTTGAAAACTCAGCACCTAGTCCCTGTGGGTAGTTTGAAAACTCAGCACCTGGTCCCTGTGGGTAGATTGATCACTCAGCACCTGGTCCCTGTGAATAGTTTGAACACTCAGCACCTGGTCCCTGTGGATAGTTTGAACACTCAGTACCTGTTCCCTGTGGATAGTTTGAACACTCAGTACCTGTTCCCTGTGGTTGTTTGAACACTCAGGACCTGGAACCTGTGGATAGTTTGAACATTCAGCACCTGGTCCCTGTGGATAGTTTGAACACTCAGCACCTGATCCCTTTGGGTAGATTGAACACTCAGCACCTGGTCCTGTGGATAGTTTGAACTCTCAGCACCTCGTCCCTGTGGATAGTTTGAACACTCAGAACCTGGTCCCTGTGGATAGTCTGAACACTCAGCACCTGGTCCCTGTGGTTGTTTGAACACTCAGCACCTGGTCCCAGTGGATAGTTTGAACACTCAGCACCTGGTCCCTGTGGATAGTTTGAACACTCAGCACTTGGTCCCTGTGGACAGTTTGAACGTTCAGCACCTGTTCCCTGTGTTTTTTTGAACACTCAGCACCTGGACCCTGTGGATAGTTTGAACATTCAGCACCTGGTCCCTGTGGATAGTTTGAAAACTCAGCACCTGGTACGTGTGGGTAGATTGATCACTCAGCACCTGGTCCCTGTGGGTAGTTTGAACATTCACCACCTGGTCACTGTGGATAGTTTGAACACTCAGCACCTGGTCCCTGTGGATAGTTTGAACACTCAGAACCTGTTCCCTGTGTTTGTTTGAACACTCAGCACCTGGTCCCTGTGGGTAGTTTGAACACTCATCACCTGGATCCAGTGTTTGTTAGAAAACTCAGCACCTGGTCCCTGTGGGTAGATTGATCACTCAGCACCTGGTCCCTGTGGGTAGTTTGAACATTCAGCACCTGGTCCCTGTGGATAGTTTGAACACACAGCCCCTGGTCCCTGTGTATAGTTTAAACACTCCGCACATGGTCCCTGTCAATAGTTTGAATACACAGCACCTGGTCCCTGTGAATTGTTTCAGCAGTCAGTACCTGGTCCCTGTGAATAGTTTGAACACTCAGTACCTGGTCCCTGTTGATAATTTGAAGGCTCTTCAGCTGTTCCCTGTGGATAGTTTGAACACTCAGCACCTGGTCCCTGTGGATAGTTTGAAAACTCAGCACCTGGTCCCTGTGGTTGTTTGAACACTCAGCACCTGGTCCCAGTGGATAATTTGAACACTTAATACCTGGTCCCTGTTGATAATTTGAACGCTCTGCACCTGGTGCTTGTGGTTAGTTTGAACACTCAGCACCTGGTCGCTGTCGATAGTTTAAATACACAGCACTTGGACCCTGTGGATAGTTTGAAAACTCTGCACCTGGCCCCTGTTGATAGTTTGTATGCTCAGCACCTGGTCCCTGTGGATAGTTTGAAAACTCAGCACCTGGTCCCTGTGGTTGTTTGAACACTCAGCACCTGGTCCCTGTGGACAGTTTGAACATTCACCACCTGGTCACTGTGGATAGTTTGAACACTCAGCACCTGGTCCCTGTGGATAGGTTGAACATTCAGCACCTGGTCCCTGTGGATAGTTGGAAAACTCAGCATCTGGTCCCTGTGGATAGTTTGAACACTCAGCACCTGGTCGCTGTGGCTAGTTTGAACACTCATCACCTGGAACCAGTGTTTGTTTGAACACTCAGCACCTGGTCCCTGTTGGTAGTTTGAACATTCATCCCCTGTTCCCTGTGGAAACTTTGAAAACTCAGCACCTGGTCCCTGTGGGTAGATTGAACACTCAGCACCTGGTCCCTGTCGATAGTTTGAGTGCTCAGCATCTGGTCCCTGTGGATAGTTTGATCACTCAGCATTTGGTCCCTGTGGGTAGTTTGAAAACTCAGCACTTGGTCCCTGTGGGTAGATTGATGACTCAGCACCTGGTCCCTGTGGTTAGTTTGAAAACTCAGCACCTCGTCCCTGTGGGTAGTTTGAACATGCAGCACCTGGTCCCTATGGATAGTTTGAAAACTCAGCACCTGGTCCCTGTGGGTAGATTGATCACTCAGCACCTGGTCCCTGTGGTTAGTTTGAAAACTCAGCACCTAGTCCCTGCGGTTAGTTTGAGCACTCAGCACCTGGTCCCTGTCGATAGTTTGAACACTCAGCACCTGGTCCCTGTGGATAGTTTGAACAATCAGCACCGGGTCCCTGTGGATAGTTTAAAGACTCAGCACCTGGTCCCTGAGCCAATATTGAACTCTCAGCAACTGGTCTCTCTAGATAGTTTGAAAATTCAGCACCTGGTCACTGTGGGTAGTTTGAACACTCAGCGCATGGTCCCTGTGGATAGTTTGAACACTTAGCACTTGGTCCCTGTGCATAGTTTGAACTCTCAGCACCTGGTCTCTCAAGATAGTTTGAAAATTCAGCACCTGGTCGCTGTGGGTAGTTCAAAAATCAGCACCTGGTCCCTGTGGACAGTTTGAACACTCAGTGCCTGGTCCCTGTGGATAGTTTGAACAATCAGCACATGGTCTCTGTGGATAGTTTGAACACTCAGCACCTGGTCCCTGTGGATAGTTTGAACACTCAGCACCTGGTCCCTATGAATAGTTTAAACACGCAGCACCTGGTCCCTTGTGGAGAGTTTGAACACTCAGCACCAGGTCCCTGTGGATAGTTTGAAAAGTCAGCACCTGGTCCTTTTGGATAGTTTGATTACTCAGTACCTGGTGCCTGTCGATAATTTGAACGCGCAGAACCTCGTCCCTGTCGATAGTTTGAACACTCGGCCCCTGGTCCCTGTGGATAGTTTGTACACTCAGCACCTGGTCGCTGTGGGTAGTTTGAACACGCAGCACCTGGTCGCTGTGGGTAGTTTGAACACTCAGCACCTGGTCCCTGTGGATAGTTTGAACAATCAGCACCTGGTCCCTGTGCATAGTTTGAACTCTCAGCACCTGGTCTCTAGATAGTTTGAAAATTCAGCACCTGGTCATTGTGAGAAGTTTGAACACTCAGCACCTGTTCCCTGTGGATAGTTTGAACACTGAGCACCTGGTCGCTTTGTGTACTTTGAACACACAGCACCTGGTCCCTGTCGATAGTTTTAACACTCAGTGCATGTGGATAGTTTGAACACTCCGTACCCGGTCCCTGTGGATAGTTTGAACACACAACACCTGGTCCCTGTGGATAGTTTGAACAACAGCACCTGGATCTTTTGGATAGTTTGAATACTCATTACCTGGTGCCTGTCGATAATTTGAACGCTCAGAACCTGGTCCCTGTGGATAGTTTGAACACTCAGCATATTGTACCTGTGGATAGCTTGAACACTCAGCCCCTGGGCCCTGTGGATAGTTTGAACACTCAGCGCCTGGTCCCTGTGGATAACCTGACCATGCACCAAGTGGTCTCTGTGGGTAGTTTGAACAAACAACACCTGGTCCCTGTGGATAGTTTGAACAATAAGCACCTGGTCGCTGTGCCTAGTTTGAACATGCAGCACCTGGGCCCTGTGGATAGTTTGAACACGCAACACCTGGGCCCTGTGGATAGTTTGAACTCGCAGCACCTGGTCCCTGCGGTTAGTTTGAACACAAATCACCTGGTCCCTGTGGGTACTTTGAGTGTTTAGCACCTGGTCCCTACGCATAGTTTGAACTCTCAGCAGCTGGTCCCTGTGCATAGTTTGAACTCTCAGCACCTGGTCTCTCTAGATAGTTTGAAAATTCAGCACCTGGTCGCTGTGGGTAGTTTGAACACTCAGCACCTGGTCCCTGTGGGTGGTTTGAACACTCAGCACCTGGTCCCTGATGATAGTTTGAACACTCAGCACCTGGTCCCTGTGCATAGTTTGAACACTCAGCACCTGGTCCCTGTGGATAGTTTGAACAGAGAGCACCTGGTCCCTGTGGATAGTTTGAGTGCACAGCACCTAGTCCCTGTGGCTAGTTTGAACACTCAGCACCTGGTCCCTGTAGGTAATTTGAACACTCAGCACTTGGTCCCCGTGTGTAGTTTGAACACTCAGTACCTGGTCCCTGTGGATTGTTTGAACACTCATCACCTTGTCCCTGTGGATAGCTTGAGTGCTCAGCACCTGGGCCCGGTGGTTGTTTGAACACTCAGCACCTGGTCCCAGTGGATAGTTTGAACACTCAGCACCTGGTCCCTGTGGACAGTTTGAACACTCAGCACCTGGACCCTGTGGATAGTTGGAACGCTCAGCACCTGGTCCCTGTGGATAGTTTGAACACTCAGCACCTGGTCGCTTTGTGTAGTTTGAACACTCCGCATCTAGTCCCTGTGGATAGTTTGAGTGCACAGCACCTGGTCCCTGTGGATAGTTGGAACGCTCAGCACCTGGTCCCTGTCGATAGTTTGAACACTCAGCACCTGGTACCTGTCGATAGTTTGAACGCCCAGCAGCTGGTCCCTCTGAATAGTTTGAAAACTCAGCACATGCTCCCTGTGTGTAGTTTGAACATTTAGCAGCTGGTCCCTGTGGATAGTTTGAACACTCAGAACCTGGTCGCTTTGTGTAGTTTGAACACTCCGCACCTGGTCCCTGTGAATAGCTGGAGCACACAGCAGCTGGTCCCTGTGAATAGTTTGAACACTCAGCACATGCTCCCTGTGGGCAGTTTGAACATTGAGCAGCTGTTCCCTGTGCATAGTTTGAACACTCAGAACCTGGTCGCTTTGTGTAGTTTGAGCACTCCGCACCTGGTCCCTGTTGATAGTTTGAACACTCAGCGCCTGTGGATAGATTGAACACTCAGCACCTGGTCGCATTGTGTAGTTTGAACACTCCGCACCTGGTCCCTGTGAATAGTTTGAACACACAGCAGCTGGTCCCTGTGAATAGTTTGAACACTCAGCACATGCTCCCTGTGGGCAGTTTGAACATTGAGCAGCTGTTCCCTGTGCATAGTTTGAACACTCAGAACCTGGTCACTTTGTGTAGTTTGAGCACTCCGCACCTGGTCCCTGTTGATAGTTTGAACACTCAGCGCCTGTGGATAGTTTGAACACTCAGAACCTGGTCGCTATGTGTAGTTTGAACCCAGAACAGCTGGTCCCTGTTGATAGTTTGAACTTTCAGCACCTGGTCCCTGTGAATAGTTTGAACATTCAGTACCTGGTCCCTGTGGATAGTTTGAACAATCAGCATCTGGTCCCTGTGGATAGTTTGAACACTCAGTACCTGGTCCCTGTGCATAGTTTGAAGACTTTGCACCTGATCCCTGAGGATAGATTGATTACTCAGCACCTGGTCCCTCTGTTTAGTTTGAACACTCAGCATCTGGTCCCTGTGGATAGTGTAAACTCTCAGCATCTGGTCCCTGTGGACAGTTTAAAAACTCAGCACCTGGACCCTGTGAATAGTTTGATAACTCCGTACCTGGTCCCTGTGGGTAGTTTGAACACTCAGCACCTGTAACCTGTGGGTAGTTTGAACACTCAGTACCTGGTCCCTGTGGATAATTTGAACAATCAGCACCTGGTCTCTGTGGATAGTTTGAACACGCAGCACCTGGTCCCTGTGGATAGTTTGAACACTCAGCACCTGGTCCCTGTTGATAGTTTGAACACTCAGCACCTGTAACCTGTGGGTAGTTTGAACACTCAGCACCTGGTCCCTGTGGATAATTTGAACAATCAGCACCTGGTCTCTGTGGATAGTTTGAACACGCAGCACCTGGTCCCTGTGGATAGTTTGAACACTCAGCACCTGGTCCCTGTGGATAGTTTGAACACTCAGCACCTGGTCCCTGTGGATAGTTTGAACACTCAGCACCTGGTCCCTGTGGATAGTTTGAACACTCAGCACCTGGTTGCTTTGTGTAGTTTGAACATTCAGCACCTGGTACCTGTGGATAGTTTGAACATTCAGCCCCTGGCCCATGTGGATATTTTGAGTGCTCAGCACCTGGTCCTTGTCGATAGTTTGAACACCCAGCAGCTGGTTCCTGTGAATAGATTGAAACCTCAGCACATGCTCCCTGTGTGTAGTTTGAACATTTAGCAGCTGGTCCCTGTGGATAGTTTGAACACTCAGAACCTGGTCGCTTTGTGTAGTTTGAACACTCCGCACCTGGTCCCTGTTGATAGTTTGAACACTCAGCGCCTGTGGATAGTTTGAACACAGCACCTGGTCCCTGTGGATAGTTTGAACACTCAGAACCTGGTCCCTGTGGTTACATTGAACACTCAGCACCTTGTCCCTGTGTACAGTTTAAACACTCAGCACCTCGACCCTGTGGATAGTTTGATAACTCAGTACCTGGTCCCTGTGGATAGTTTGAACACTCAGCACCTGGACCCTGTGTGTAGTTTGAACACCCAGCACCTGGAACCTGTGGATTGTTTGATAACTCAGCACCTGGTCCCTGCAGGTAGTTTGAACACTCAGCACCTGGTCCCTGTGGCTAGTTTGAGTTTTCAGCACCTAGTCCCTCTGGATAGTTTAAGTGCACAGCACCTAGTCCCTGTGGATAGTTGGAACATTCAGCACCTGTTCCCTGTGGATAGATTGAACACTCAGCACCTGGTCGCTTTGTGTAGTTTGAACCCACAACAGCTAGTCCCTGTTGATAGTTTGAACTTTCAGCACCTGGTCCCTGTGATTAGTTTGAACATTCAGTACCTGGTCCCTGTGGATAGTTTGAACAATGAGCATGTGGTCCCTATGAATAGTTTGAACACTCAGTACCTGGTCCCTGTGGATAGTTTGAAGACTTTGCACCTGATCCCTGAGGATATTTTGATTACTCAGCATCTGGTCCCTGTGGACAGTTTAAAAACTCAGCATCTGGACCCTGTGAATAGTTTGATAACTCAGTACCTGGTCCCTGTGGGTAGTTTGAACACTCAGCACCTGTAACCTGTGGGTAGTTTGAACACTCAGCCTCTGGTCCCTGTGGACAGTTTGAACAATCAGCACCTGGTCGTTGTGGATACTTTGAAAACTCAGTGCCTAGTCCCTGTGGGTAATTTGAACAATCAGCACCTGGTCTCTGTGGATAGTTTGAAAACTCAGCACCTGGTCCCTGTGGATAGTTTGAACACACAGCACCTGGTCCCTGTGGATAGTTTGAACACTCAGAACCTGGTCACTTTGTGTAGTTTGAACACACAACAGCTGGTCCCTGTTGATAGTTTGAAATTTCAACTCCTTGTCCCTGTGAATAGGTTGAACATTCAGCCCTGGACCATGTGGATATTCTGAGTGTTCAGCACCTGGTGCCTGTGGATAGTTTGAACACATAGCAGCTGGTCCCTGTGAATAGTTTGAACACTCAGCACATGCTCCCTGTGGGTAGTTCGAACATTTAGCAGCTGGTCCCTCTGGATAGTTTGAACACTCAGAAGCTGGTCGCTTTGTGTAGTTTGAACACTCTGCACCTGGTCCCTGTTGATAGTTTGAAAACTCAGCACCTGGTCCCTGTGGATAGATTGAACACACAGCAGCTAGTCCCTGTGAATAGATTGAACACTAAGCACCTGGTCCCTGTGGATAGTTTGAACACCCAGCACCTGGTCCCTGTGAATAGTTTGAACACTCAGAACATGTTCTCTGTGGGTAGTTTGAATATTTAGCAGCTGGTCCCTGTGGAGTGTTTGAACACTCCGCACCTGGTCCCTGTGGATAGTTTGAACACCCAGCACCTGGTCCCTGTGAATAGTTTGAACACTCAGAACATACTCTCTGTGGGTAGTTTGAATATTTAGCAGCTGATCCCTGTGGATAGTTTGAACACTCCGCACCTGGTCCCTGTGCGTAGTTTGAACACTCAGCACCTGGTCCCTGTTGATAGTTTGAACATTCAGTACCTGGTCCCTGTTGCTAGTTTGAAAACTCCGCACCTGGTTCCTGTGGATAGTTTGAAAACTCCACACCTGGTCCCTGTGGATAGTTTGAACACGCATCTCCTGGTCCCTGTTGATAGTTTGAAAACTCAGCACCAGGTCCCTGTGGATCCTTTGAGCACTCAGCACCTGGTCCCTGTCGAGAGTTTGAACACCTAGCAGTTGGAACCTGCGGGTAGTTTGAACACTCAGTACCTGGTCCCTGTGGCTAGTTTGAACACTCAGCACCTGGTCCCTGTGGATAGTTTGAGTTTTCAGCACCTGGTCCCTGTCGATAGTTTGAACACCCAGCAGCTGGTTCCTGTGAATAGTTTGAAACCTCAGCACATGCTCCCTGTGTGTAGTTTGAACATTTAGCAGCTGGTCCCTGTGGATAGTTTGAACACTCAGAACCTGGTCGCTTTGTGTAGTTTGAACACTCCGCACCTGGTCCCTGTTGATAGTTTGAACACTCAGCGCCTGTGGATAGTTTGAACACAGCACCTGGTCCCTGTGGATAGTTTGAACACTCAGAACCTGGTCCCTGTGGTTACATTGAACACTCAGCACCTTGTCCCTGTGTACAGTTTAAACACTCAGCACCTCGACCCTGTGGATAGTTTGATAACTCAGTACCTGGTCCCTGTGGATAGTTTGAACACTCAGCACCTGGACCCTGTGTGTAGTTTGAACACCCAGCACCTGGAACCTGTGGATTGTTTGATAACTCAGCACCTGGTCCCTGCAGGTAGTTTGAACACTCAGCACCTGGTCCCTGTGGCTAGTTTGAGTTTTCAGCACCTAGTCCCTCTGGATAGTTTAAGTGCACAGCACCTAGTCCCTGTGGATAGTTGGAACATTCAGCACCTGTTCCCTGTGGATAGATTGAACACTCAGCACCTGGTCGCTTTGTGTAGTTTGAACCCACAACAGCTAGTCCCTGTTGATAGTTTGAACTTTCAGCACCTGGTCCCTGTGATTAGTTTGAACATTCAGTACCTGGTCCCTGTGGATAGTTTGAACAATGAGCATCTGGTCCCTATGAATAGTTTGAACACTCAGTACCTGGTCCCTGTGGATAGTTTGAAGACTTTGCACCTGATCCCTGAGGATATTTTGATTACTCAGCATCTGGTCCCTGTGGACAGTTTAAAAACTCAGCATCTGGACCCTGTGAATAGTTTGATAACTCAGTACCTGGTCCCTGTGGGTAGTTTGAACACTCAGCACCTGGTGCCTGTGGATAGTTTGAACACTCAGTACCTTGTCCCTGTGGACAGTTTGAACAATCAGCATCTGGTCGTTGTGGATACTTTGAAAACTCAGTGCCTAGTCCCTGTGGGTAATTTGAACAATCAGCACCTGGTCTCTGTGGATAGTTTGAAAACTCAGCACCTGGTCCCTGTGGATAGTTTGAACACACAGCACCTGGTCCCTGTGGATAGTTTGAACACTCAGAACCTGGTCACTTTGTGTAGTTTGAACACACAACAGCTGGTCCCTGTTGATAGTTTGAAATTTCAACACCTGGTCCCTGTGAATAGGTTGAACATTCAGCCCTGGACCATGTGGATATTCTGAGTGTTCAGCACCTGGTGCCTGTGGATAGTTTGAACACATAGCAGCTGGTCCCTGTGAATAGTTTGAACACTCAGCACATGCTCCCTGTGGGTAGTTTGAACATTTAGCAGCTGGTCCCTCTGGATAGTTTGAACACTCAGAAGCTGGTCGCTTTGTGTAGTTTGAACACTCTGCACCTGGTCCCTGTTGATAGTTTGAAAACTCAGCACCTGGTCCCTGTGGATAGATTGAACACACAGCAGCTAGTCCCTGTGAATAGATTGAACACTAAGCACCTGGTCCCTGTGGATAGTTTGAACACCCAGCACCTGGTCCCTGTTGATAGTTTGAAAACTCAGCACCAGGTCCCTGTGGATCCTTTGAGCACTCAGCACCTGGTCCCTGTCGAGAGTTTGAACACCTAGCAGTTGGAACCTGCGGGTAGTTTGAACACTCAGTACCTGGTCCCTGTGGCTAGTTTGAACACTCAGCACCTAGTCCCTGTGGATAGTTTGAGTTTTCAGCACCTGGTCCCTGTCGATAGTTTGAGTGCTCAGCATCTGGTCCCTGTGGATAGTTTGAACACTCAGCACATGCCCCCTGTGGGTAGTTTGAAAATTTAGCAGCTGGTCCTTGTGGATAGTTTGAACACCAAGCAGCTGGTCTCTGTGGATGGAATGAACACTCAGCACCTGATCCCTGTGGATAGTTTGAACAATCTGCACCTGGTCCCTGTGGATAGTTTGAACACTCAGTACCTGGTCCCTGGGGATAGTTTGAACACTGAGCACCTGGTCTCTGTGGATGGTTTGAACACTCAGCACCTGGTCCCAGGGGATATTTTGAACACTCAGCATCTGGACACTGTGGGTAGTTTGAACACTCAGCACCTGGTCCCTGTGGATAGTTTGAACACTCAGTACCTGGTCCCTGTGGATGGTTTGCACACCCAGCCCCTGGTCCCTGTGAATAGTTTGAACTCTCAGCACCTGGTCCCTGTTGATAGTTTGAGTTTTCAGCACCTAGTCCCTGTGGATAGTTTGAACACTCAGCACCAGGTCGCTTTGTGTAGTTTGAGCACTCCGCACCTGGTCCCTGTGGATAGTTTGAACACACAGCAGCTGGTCCCTGTGAATAGTTTGAACACTCAGCACATGCCCCCTGTGGGTAGTTTGAAAATTTAGCAGCTGGTCCCTGTGGATAATTTGAACACTAAGCAGCTGGTCTCTGTGGATGGAATGAACACTCAGCACCTGATCCCTGTGGATAGTTTGAACAATCAGCACCTGGTCCCTGTTGATAGTTTGAACACTCAGCACCTGGTCCCTGTTGATAGTTTGAACACAGCACCTGGTCCCTGTAGATAGGTTGAACACACCACACCAGGTCCCTGTGGGTAGTTTGAACACTCAGTTCCTGGCCCTGTGGATAGTTTGAACACTAAGCACCTGGTCTCTGTGGATGGAATGAACACTCAGCACCTGATCCCTGTGGATAGTTTGAACACTCAGCACCTGGACCCTATGGTTGTTTGAACATTCAGCACCTGGTCCCTGTGGTTAGTTTGAACACTCAGCACCTGGTCCCTGTGGTTAGTTTGAAGACTCAGCACCTGGACCCTATGGTTGTTTGAACACTCAGCACCTGGTCCCTGTGGTTAGTTTGAACACTCAGCACCTGGTCCCTGTGGATAGTTTGAACACTAAGCACCTGGTCTCTGTGGATGGAATGAACACTCAGCACCTGATCCCTGTGGATAGTTTGAACATTCAGTGCCTGGTCCCTGTGGATAGTTTGAACAATCAGCATCTGGTCCCTGTGGATAGTTTGAACACTCAGTACCTGGTCCATGTGGATGGTTTGAAGACTTTGCACCTGATCCCTGAGGATAGATTGATTACTCAGCACCTGGTCCCTCTGTTTAGTTTGAACACACAGCATCTGGTCCCTGTGGATAGTGTAAACTCTCAGCATCTGGTCCCTGTGGACAGTTTAAAAACTCAGCACCTGGACCCTGTGAATAGTTTCATAACTCCGTACCGGGTCCCTGTGGGTAGTTTGAACACTCAGCACCTGGTCCCTGTGGATAATTTGAACAATCAGCACCTGGTCTCTGTGGATAGTTTGAACACTCAGCACCTGGTCTCTGTGGATAGTTTGAACACTCAGCACCTGGTCCCTGTGGATAGTTTGAACACTCAGCACCTGGTCCCTGTGGATAGTTTGAACACTCAGCACCTGGTTGCTTTGTGTAGTTTGAACACTCAGCACCTGGTACCTGTGGATAGTTTGAACATTCAGCCCCTGGCCCATGTGGATATTTTGAGTGCTCAGCACCTGGTCCTTGTCGATAGTTTGAACACCCAGCAGCTGGTTCCTGTGAATAGTTTGAAACCTCAGCACATGCTCCCTGTGGGTAGTTTGAACATTTAGCAGCTGGTCCCTCTGGATAGTTTGAACACTCAGAAGCTGGTCGCTTTGTGTAGTTTGAACACTCTGCACCTGGTCCCTGTTGATAGTTTGAAAACTCAGCACCTGGTCCCTGTGGATAGATTGAACACACAGCAGCTAGTCCCTGTGAATAGATTGAACACTAAGCACCTGGTCCCTGTGGATAGTTTGAACACCCAGCACCTGGTCCCTGTTGATAGTTTGAAAACTCAGCACCAGGTCCCTGTGGATCCTTTGAGCACTCAGCACCTGGTCCCTGTCGAGAGTTTGAACACCTAGCAGTTGGAACCTGCGGGTAGTTTGAACACTCAGTACCTGGTCCCTGTGGCTAGTTTGAACACTCAGCACCTAGTCCCTGTGGATAGTTTGAGTTTTCAGCACCTGGTCCCTGTCGATAGTTTGAGTGCTCAGCATCTGGTCCCTGTGGATAGTTTGAACACTCAGCACATGCCCCCTGTGGGTAGTTTGAAAATTTAGCAGCTGGTCCTTGTGGATAGTTTGAACACCAAGCAGCTGGTCTCTGTGGATGGAATGAACACTCAGCACCTGATCCCTGTGGATAGTTTGAACAATCTGCACCTGGTCCCTGTGGATAGTTTGAACACTCAGTACCTGGTCCCTGGGGATAGTTTGAACACTGAGCACCTGGTCTCTGTGGATGGTTTGAACACTCAGCACCTGGTCCCAGGGGATATTTTGAACACTCAGCATCTGGACACTGTGGGTAGTTTGAACACTCAGCACCTGGTCCCTGTGGATAGTTTGAACACTCAGTACCTGGTCCCTGTGGATGGTTTGCACACCCAGCCCCTGGTCCCTGTGAATAGTTTGAACTCTCAGCACCTGGTCCCTGTTGATAGTTTGAGTTTTCAGCACCTAGTCCCTGTGGATAGTTTGAACACTCAGCACCAGGTCGCTTTGTGTAGTTTGAGCACTCCGCACCTGGTCCCTGTGGATAGTTTGAACACACAGCAGCTGGTCCCTGTGAATAGTTTGAACACTCAGCACATGCCCCCTGTGGGTAGTTTGAAAATTTAGCAGCTGGTCCCTGTGGATAATTTGAACACTAAGCAGCTGGTCTCTGTGGATGGAATGAACACTCAGCACCTGATCCCTGTGGATAGTTTGAACAATCAGCACCTGGTCCCTGTTGATAGTTTGAACACTCAGCACCTGGTCCCTGTTGATAGTTTGAACACAGCACCTGGTCCCTGTAGATAGGTTGAACACACCACACCAGGTCCCTGTGGGTAGTTTGAACACTCAGTTCCTGGCCCTGTGGATAGTTTGAACACTAAGCACCTGGTCTCTGTGGATGGAATGAACACTCAGCACCTGATCCCTGTGGATAGTTTGAACACTCAGCACCTGGACCCTATGGTTGTTTGAACATTCAGCACCTGGTCCCTGTGGTTAGTTTGAACACTCAGCACCTGGTCCCTGTGGTTAGTTTGAAGACTCAGCACCTGGACCCTATGGTTGTTTGAACACTCAGCACCTGGTCCCTGTGGTTAGTTTGAACACTCAGCACCTGGTCCCTGTGGATAGTTTGAACACTAAGCACCTGGTCTCTGTGGATGGAATGAACACTCAGCACCTGATCCCTGTGGATAGTTTGAACATTCAGTGCCTGGTCCCTGTGGATAGTTTGAACAATCAGCATCTGGTCCCTGTGGATAGTTTGAACACTCAGTACCTGGTCCATGTGGATGGTTTGAAGACTTTGCACCTGATCCCTGAGGATAGATTGATTACTCAGCACCTGGTCCCTCTGTTTAGTTTGAACACACAGCATCTGGTCCCTGTGGATAGTGTAAACTCTCAGCATCTGGTCCCTGTGGACAGTTTAAAAACTCAGCACCTGGACCCTGTGAATAGTTTCATAACTCCGTACCGGGTCCCTGTGGGTAGTTTGAACACTCAGCACCTGGTCCCTGTGGATAATTTGAACAATCAGCACCTGGTCTCTGTGGATAGTTTGAACACTCAGCACCTGGTCTCTGTGGATAGTTTGAACACTCAGCACCTGGTCCCTGTGGATAGTTTGAACACTCAGCACCTGGTCCCTGTGGATAGTTTGAACACTCAGCACCTGGTTGCTTTGTGTAGTTTGAACACTCAGCACCTGGTACCTGTGGATAGTTTGAACATTCAGCCCCTGGCCCATGTGGATATTTTGAGTGCTCAGCACCTGGTCCTTGTCGATAGTTTGAACACCCAGCAGCTGGTTCCTGTGAATAGTTTGAAACCTCAGCACATGCTCCCTGTGTGTAGTTTGAACATTTAGCAGCTGGTCCCTGTGGATAGTTTGAACACTCAGAACCTGGTCGCTTTGTGTAGTTTGAACACTCCGCACCTGGTCCCTGTTGATAGTTTGAACACTCAGCGCCTGTGGATAGTTTGAACACACAGCACCTGGTCCCTGTGGATAGTTTGAACACTCAGAACCTGGTCCCTGTGGTTACATTGAACACTCAGCACCTTGTCCCTGTGTACAGTTTAAACACTCAGCACCTCGACCCTGTGGATAGTTTGATAACTCAGTACCTGGTCCCTGTGGATAGTTTGAACACTCAGCACCTGGAACCTGTGGATTGTTTGATAACTCAGCACCTGGTCCCTGCAGGTAGTTTGAACACTCAGCACCTGGTCCCTGTGGCTAGTTTGAGTTTTCAGCACCTAGTCCCTCTGGATAGTTTAAGTGCACAGCACCTAGTCCCTGTGGATAGTTGGAACATTCAGCACCTGTTCCCTGTGGATAGATTGAACACTTGGCACCTGGTCGCTTTGTGTAGTTTGAACCCACAACAGCTGGTCCCTGTTGATAGTTTGAACTTTCAGCACCTGGTCCCTGTGATTAGTTTGAACATTCAGTACCTGGTCCCTGTGGATAGTTTGAACAATCAGCATCTGGTCCCTATGAATAGTTTGAACACTCAGTACCTGGTCCCTGTGGATAGTTTGAAGACTTTGCACCTGATCCCTGAGGATATTTTGATTACTCAGCATCTGGTCCCTGTGGACAGTTTAAAAACTCAGCACCTGGACCCTGTGAATAGTTTGATAACTCAGTACCTGGTTCCTGTGGGTAGTTTGAACACTCAGCACCTGTAACCTGTGGGTAGTTTGAACACTCAGCACCTGGTGCATGTGGATAGTTTGAACATTCAGTACCTTGTCCCTGTGGACAGTTTGAACAATCAGCACCTGGTCGTTGTGGATACTTTGAAAACTCAGTACCTGGTCCCTGTGGGTAATTTGAACAATCAGCACCTGGTCTCTGTGGATAGTTTGAAAACTCAGCACCTGGTCCCTGTGGATAGTTTGAACACACAGCACCTGGTCCCTGTGGATAGTTTGAACACTCAGAACCTGGTCGCTTTGTGTCTTTTGAACACTCAGCACCTGGTCCCTGTTGATAGTTTGAACACACAGCACCTGGTCCCTGTGGATAGTTTGAACACTCAGAACCTGGTCGCTTTGTGTAGTTTGAACACACAACAGCTGGTCCCTGTTGATAGTTTGAAATTTCAACACCTGGTCCCTGTGAATAATGTTGAACATTCAGCCCTGGACCATGTGGATATTCTGAGTGTTCAGCACCTGGTGCCTGTGGATAGTTTGAACACATAGCAGCTGGTCCCTGTGAATAGTTTGAACACTCAGCACATGCTCCCTGTGGGTAGTTCGAACATTTAGCAGCTGGTCCCTCTGGATAGTTTGAACACTCAGAAGCTGGTCGCTTTGTGTAGTTTGAACACTCTGCACCTGGTCCCTGTTGATAGTTTGAACACTCAGCGCCTGTGGATAGTTTGAAAACTCAGCACCTGGTCCCTGTGGATAGATTGAACACATAGCAGCTAGTCCCTGTGAATAGATTGAACACTAAGCACCTGGTCCCTGTGGATAGTTTGAACACCCAGCACCTGGTCCCTGTGAATAGTTTGAACACTCAGAACATGCTCTCTGTGGGTAGTTTGAATATTTAGCAGCTGGTCCCTGTGGATAGTTTGAACACTCCACACCTGGTCCCTGTGGGTAGTTTGAACACCCAGCACCTGGTCCCTGTGAATAGTTTGAACACTCAGAACATACTCTCTGTGGGTAGTTTGAATATTTAGCAGCTGGTCCCTGTGGATAGTTTGAACACTCCGCACCTGGTCCCTGTGCGTAGTTTGAACACTCAGCACCTGGTCCCTGTTGATAGTTTGAACATCCAGCACCTTGTCGCTGTGGATAGTTTGAACACACCACACCAGGTCCCTGTGGGTAGTGTGAGCATTCAGTACCTGGTCCCTGTTGCTAGTTTGAAAACTCCGCACCTGGTTCCTGTGGATAGTTTGAAAACTCCACACCTGGTCCCTGTGGATAGTTTGAACACGCAGCTCCTGGTCCCTGTCGATAGTTTGAAAACTCAGCACCAGGTCCCTGTGGATCCTTTGAGCACTCAGCACCTGGTCCCTGTCGAGAGTTTGAACACCTAGCAGTTGGAACCTGTGGATAGTTTGATAACTCAGCACTCTGGTCCCTGCGGGTAGTTTGAACACTCAGCACCTGGACCCTGTTGATAGTTTGAACACTCAGTACCTGGTCCCTGTGGATAGTTTGAGTTTTCAGCACCTGGTCCCTGTCGATAGTTTGAGCGCTCAGCATCTGGTCCCTGTGGATAGTTTCAACACTCAGCACATGCCCCCTGTGGGTAGTTTGAAAATTTAGCAGCTGGTCCCTGTGGATAGTTTGAACACTAAGCAGCTGGTCTCTGTGGATGGAATGAACACTCAGCACCTGGTCCCTGTGGATAGTTTGAACATTCAGTACCTTGTCCCTGTGGACAGTTTGAACAATCAGCACCTGGTCGTTGTGGATACTTTGAAAACTCAGTACCTGGTCCCTGTGGGTAATTTGAACAATCAGCACCTGGTCTCTGTGGATAGTTTGAAAACTCAGCACCTGGTCCCTGTGGATAGTTTGAACACACAGCACCTGGTCCCTGTGGATAGTTTGAACACTCAGAACCTGGTCGCTTTGTGTCTTTTGAACACTCAGCACCTGGTCCCTGTTGATAGTTTGAACACACAGCACCTGGTCCCTGTGGATAGTTTGAACACTCAGAACCTGGTCGCTTTGTGTAGTTTGAACACACAACAGCTGGTCCCTGTTGATAGTTTGAAATTTCAACACCTGGTCCCTGTGAATAATGTTGAACATTCAGCCCTGGACCATGTGGATATTCTGAGTGTTCAGCACCTGGTGCCTGTGGATAGTTTGAACACATAGCAGCTGGTCCCTGTGAATAGTTTGAACACTCAGCACATGCTCCCTGTGGGTAGTTCGAACATTTAGCAGCTGGTCCCTCTGGATAGTTTGAACACTCAGAAGCTGGTCGCTTTGTGTAGTTTGAACACTCTGCACCTGGTCCCTGTTGATAGTTTGAACACTCAGCGCCTGTGGATAGTTTGAAAACTCAGCACCTGGTCCCTGTGGATAGATTGAACACATAGCAGCTAGTCCCTGTGAATAGATTGAACACTAAGCACCTGGTCCCTGTGGATAGTTTGAACACCCAGCACCTGGTCCCTGTGAATAGTTTGAACACTCAGAACATGCTCTCTGTGGGTAGTTTGAATATTTAGCAGCTGGTCCCTGTGGATAGTTTGAACACTCCACACCTGGTCCCTGTGGGTAGTTTGAACACCCAGCACCTGGTCCCTGTGAATAGTTTGAACACTCAGAACATACTCTCTGTGGGTAGTTTGAATATTTAGCAGCTGGTCCCTGTGGATAGTTTGAACACTCCGCACCTGGTCCCTGTGCGTAGTTTGAACACTCAGCACCTGGTCCCTGTTGATAGTTTGAACATCCAGCACCTTGTCGCTGTGGATAGTTTGAACACACCACACCAGGTCCCTGTGGGTAGTGTGAGCATTCAGTACCTGGTCCCTGTTGCTAGTTTGAAAACTCCGCACCTGGTTCCTGTGGATAGTTTGAAAACTCCACACCTGGTCCCTGTGGATAGTTTGAACACGCAGCTCCTGGTCCCTGTCGATAGTTTGAAAACTCAGCACCAGGTCCCTGTGGATCCTTTGAGCACTCAGCACCTGGTCCCTGTCGAGAGTTTGAACACCTAGCAGTTGGAACCTGTGGATAGTTTGATAACTCAGCACTCTGGTCCCTGCGGGTAGTTTGAACACTCAGCACCTGGACCCTGTTGATAGTTTGAACACTCAGTACCTGGTCCCTGTGGATAGTTTGAGTTTTCAGCACCTGGTCCCTGTCGATAGTTTGAGCGCTCAGCATCTGGTCCCTGTGGATAGTTTCAACACTCAGCACATGCCCCCTGTGGGTAGTTTGAAAATTTAGCAGCTGGTCCCTGTGGATAGTTTGAACACTAAGCAGCTGGTCTCTGTGGATGGAATGAACACTCAGCACCTGGTCCCTGTGGATAGTTTGAACACTCAGTACCTGGTCCCTGTGGATAGTTTGAACAATCAGCACCTGGTCCCTGTGGATAATTTGAAAACTCAGTACCTGGTCCCTGTGGATAATTTGAACAATCAGCACCTGGTCTCTGTGGATAGTTTGAACACTCAGCACCTGGTCCCTGTGGATAGTTTGAACACTCAGCACCTGGTCCCTGTTGATAGTTTGAACACTCAGCACCTGGTCCCTGTTGATAGTTTGAACACACAGCACCTGGTCCCTGTAGATAGGTTGAACACACCACACCAGGTCCCTGTGGGTAGTTTTAACACTCAGTTCCTGGCCCTGTGGATAGTTTGAACACTAAGCACCTGGTCTCTGTGGATGGAATGAACACTCAGCACCTGATCCCTGTGGATAGTTTGAACATTCAGCACCTGGACCCTGTGGTTAGTTTGAACACTCAGCACCTGGACCCTATGGTTGTTTGAACATTCAGCACCTGGGACCTGTGGTTAGTTTGATTGCTCAGCACCTGGGCCCGGTGGGTAGTTTGAACACTCAGCATCTGGTCCCTGTGGATAGTTTGAACACTCCGCACCTGGTCCCTGTGGATAGCTTGAACACGCAGCACCTGGTCCCTGTGGATAGTGTAAACTCTCAGCATCTGGTCCCTGTGGACAGTTTAAAAACTCAGCACCTGGACCTTGTGAATAGTTTCATAACTCCGTACCGGGTCCCTGTGGGTAGTTTGAACACTCAGCACCTGGTCCCTGTGGATAATTTGAACAATCAGCACCTGGTCTCTGTGGATAGTTTGAACACTCAGCACCTGGTCCCTGTGGATAGTTTGAACACTCAGCACCTGGTCCCTGTGGATAGTTTGAACACTCAGCACCTGGTTGCTTTGTGTAGTTTGAACACTCAGCACCTGGTACCTGTGGATAGTTTGAACATTCAGCCCCTGGCCCATGTGGATATTTTGAGTGCTCAGCACCTGGTCCTTGTCGATAGTTTGAACACCCAGCAGCTGGTTCCTGTGAATAGTTTGAAACCTCAGCACATGCTCCCTGTGTGTAGTTTGAACATTTAGCAGCTGGTCCCTGTGGATAGTTTGAACACTCAGAACCTGGTCGCTTTGTGTAGTTTGCACACTCCGCACCTGGTCCCTGTTGATAGTTTGAACACTCAGCGCCTGTGGATAGTTTGAACACACAACACCTGGTCCCTGTGGATAGTTTGAACACTCAGAACCTGGTCCCTGTGGTTACATTGAACACTCAGCACCTTGTCCCTGTGTACAGTTTAAACACTCAGCACCTCGACCCTGTGGATAGTTTGATAACTCAGTACCTGGTCCCTGTGGATAGTTTGAACACTCAGCACCTGGAACCTGTGGATTGTTTGATAACTCAGCACCTGGTCCCTGCAGGTAGTTTGAACACTCAGCACCTGGTCCCTGTGGCTAGTTTGAGTTTTCAGCACCTAGTCCCTCTGGATAGTTTAAGTGCACAGCACCTAGTCCCTGTGGATAGTTGGAACATTCAGCACCTGTTCCCTGTGGATAGATTGAACACTCGGCACCTGGTCGCTTTGTGTAGTTTGAACCCACAACAGCTGGTCCCTGTTGATAGTTTGAACTTTCAGCACCTGGTCCCTGTGATTAGTTTGAACATTCAGTACCTGGTCCCTGTGGATAGTTTGAACAATCAGCATCTGGTCCCTATGAATAGTTTGAACACTCAGTACCTGGTCCCTGTGGATAGTTTGAAGACTTTGCACCTGATCCCTGAGGATATTTTGATTACTCAGCATCTGGTCCCTGTGGACAGTTTAAAAACTCAGCACCTGGACCCTGTGAATAGTTTGATAACTCAGTACCTGGTTCCTGTGGGTAGTTTGAACACTCAGCACCTGTAACCTGTGGGTAGTTTGAACACTCAGCACCTGGTGCATGTGGATAGTTTGAACATTCAGTACCTTGTCCCTGTGGACAGTTTGAACAATCAGCACCTGGTCGTTGTGGATACTTTGAAAACTCAGTACCTGGTCCCTGTGGGTAATTTGAACAATCAGCACCTGGTCTCTGTGGATAGTTTGAAAACTCAGCACCTGGTCCCTGTGGATAGTTTGAACACTCAGAACCTGGTCGCTTTGTGTCTTTTGAACACTCAGCACCTGGTCCCTGTTGATAGTTTGAACACACAGCACCTGGTCCCTGTGGATAGTTTGAACACTCAGAACCTGGTCGCTTTGTGTAGTTTGAACACACAACAGCTGGTCCCTGTTGATAGTTTGAAATTTCAACACCTGGTCCCTGTGAATAATGTTGAACATTCAGCCCTGGACCATGTGGATATTCTGAGTGTTCAGCACCTGGTGCCTGTGGATAGTTTGAACACATAGCAGCTGGTCCCTGTGAATAGTTTGAACACTCAGCACATGCTCCCTGTGGGTAGTTCGAACATTTAGCAGCTGGTCCCTCTGGATAGTTTGAACACTCAGAAGCTGGTCGCTTTGTGTAGTTTGAACACTCTGCACCTGGTCCCTGTTGATAGTTTGAACACTCAGCGCCTGTGGATAGTTTGAAAACTCAGCACCTGGTCCCTGTGGATAGATTGAACACATAGCAGCTAGTCCCTGTGAATAGATTGAACACTAAGCACCTGGTCCCTGTGGATAGTTTGAACACCCAGCACCTGGTCCCTGTGAATAGTTTGAACACTCAGAACATGCTCTCTGTGGGTAGTTTGAATATTTAGCAGCTGGTCCCTGTGGATAGTTTGAACACTCCACACCTGGTCCCTGTGGGTAGTTTGAACACCCAGCACCTGGTCCCTGTGAATAGTTTGAACACTCAGAACATACTCTCTGTGGGTAGTTTGAATATTTAGCAGCTGGTCCCTGTGGATAGTTTGAACACTCCGCACCTGGTCCCTGTGCGTAGTTTGAACACTCAGCACCTGGTCCCTGTTGATAGTTTGAACATCCAGCACCTTGTCGCTGTGGATAGTTTGAACACACCACACCAGGTCCCTGTGGGTAGTGTGAGCATTCAGTACCTGGTCCCTGTTGCTAGTTTGAAAACTCCGCACCTGGTTCCTGTGGATAGTTTGAAAACTCCACACCTGGTCCCTGTGGATAGTTTGAACACGCAGCTCCTGGTCCCTGTCGATAGTTTGAAAACTCAGCACCAGGTCCCTGTGGATCCTTTGAGCACTCAGCACCTGGTCCCTGTCGAGAGTTTGAACACCTAGCAGTTGGAACCTGTGGATAGTTTGATAACTCAGCACTCTGGTCCCTGCGGGTAGTTTGAACACTCAGCACCTGGACCCTGTTGATAGTTTGAACACTCAGTACCTGGTCCCTGTGGATAGTTTGAGTTTTCAGCACCTGGTCCCTGTCGATAGTTTGAGCGCTCAGCATCTGGTCCCTGTGGATAGTTTGAACACTCAGCACATGCCCCCTGTGGGTAGTTTGAAAATTTAGCAGCTGGTCCCTGTGGATAGTTTGAACACTAAGCAGCTGGTCTCTGTGGATGGAATGAACACTCAGCACCTGATCCCTGTGGATAGTTTGAACAATCAGCACCTGGTCCCTGTGGATAGTTTGAACACTCGGCACCTGGTCCCTGTGGATAGTTTGAACAATCAGCACCTGGTCCCTGTGGATAGTTTGAACACTCAGTACCTGGTTCCTGTGGATAGTTTGAACAATCAGCACCTGGTCCCTGTGGATACTTTGAAAACTCAGTACCTGGTCCCTGTGGATAACTTGAACAATCAGCACCTGGACGCTGTGGGTAGTTTGAACACTCAGCACCTGGTCCCTGTGGATAGTTTGAACACTCAGTACCTGGTCCCTGTGGATGGTTTGCACACCCAGCCCCTGGTCCCTGTGAATAGTTTGAACTCTCAGCACCTGGTCCCTGTTGATAGTTTGAGTTTTCAGCACCTAGTCCCTGTGAATAGTTTGAACACTCAGCACATGCCCCCTGTGGGTAGTTTGAAAATTTAGCAGCTGGTCTCTGTGGATGGAATGAACACTCAGCACCTGGTCCCTGTGGATAGTTTGAACAATCAGCACCTGGTCCCTGTGGATACTTTGAACAATCAGCACCTGGTCTCTGTGGATAGTTTGAACACTCAGCACCTGGTCCCTGTGGATAGTTTGAACACTCAGCACCTGGTCCCTGTTGATAGTTTGAACACTCAGCACCAGGTCCCTGTTGATAGTTTGAACACTCAGCACCTGGTCCCTGTTGATAGTTTGAACACACAGCACCTGGTCCCTGTAGATAGGTTGAACACACCACACCAGGTCCCTGTGGGTAGTTTGAACACTCAGTTCCTGGCCCTGTGGATAGTTTGAACACTAAGCACCTGGTCTCTGTGGATGGAATGAACACTCAGCACCTGATCCCTGTGGATAGTTTGAACATTCAGCACCTGGACCCTGTGGTTAGTTTGAACACTCAGCACCTGGACCCTATGGTTGTTTGAACATTCAGCACCTGGGACCTGTGGTTAGTTTGATTGCTCAGCACCTGGGCCCGGTGGGTAGTTTGAACACTCAGCATCTGGTCCCTGTGGATAGTTTGAACACTCCGCACCTGGTCCCTGTGGATAGCTTGAACACGCAGCACCTGGTCCCTGTGGATAGTTTGAACACTCAGCACCTGGTCCCTGTGGGCAGTTTGAAAACTCAGCACCTGGTCCCTGTGGATAGTTTCAACACTGAGCACCTGGACCCTGTGGTTAGATTGAACACTCAGCACTAGGTCCCTGTGGTTACTTTGAACACTCAGCACCTGGTTCCTGTGGACAGTTTAAACACTCAGCACCTGGACCTTTGGATAGTTTGATAACTCAGCACCTGGTCCCTGTGGATAGATTGAACACTCAGCACCTGGTCCCTGTGGCTAGTTAGAACACTGAGCACATGGTCCCTGTGGCTAGTTTGAACATTCAGCACCTGGTCCCTGTGGATAGTTTGAACACTCAGCACCTGGTCCCTGTGGATACTTTGAAAGCTCAGCACCTGGTCTCTGAGGATAGTTTGAACAATCAGCACCTGGTCCCTGTCGATAGTTTGAACAATCAGCACCTGGTCCCTGTGGATAGTTTGAACATGCAGCACCTGGTCCCTGTGGAGAGTTTGAACACTCAGCACCAGGTCCCTGTGTAAAGTTTGAACACTCAACACCTGGTCCCTGTGGATAGTGTGAAAAGTCAGCACCTGGTCCTTTTGGATAGTTTGAGTACTCAGTACCTGGTGCCTGTCGATAATTTGAACGCTCAGTACCTGGTCCCTGGAGATAGTTTGAACACTCGGCCCCTGGTCCCTGTCGATAGTTTGAACACTCAGCACCTGGTCCCTGTGGATAGTTTCAGAACTCAGCACCTGGTCCCTGTCGATAGTTTGAACACTCAGCACATGGTCCCCGTGGATAGTTTGAACACTCAGCACCTGTTCCCTGTGCATAGTTTGAACTCTCAGCACCTGGTCGCTTTGTGTAGCTTGAACACACCGCACCTGGTCCCTGTCGATAGTTTTAACACTCAGTGCATGTGGATAGTTTGAACACTCTGCACCCGGTCCCTGTGGATAGTTTGAAAAGTCAGCACCTGGTCCTTTTGGATAGATTGAATACTCAGTACCTGGTGCCTGTCGATAATTTGAACGCTCAGAACCTACTCCCTGTGGATAGATTGAAAACTCAGCATCTGGTCCCTGTGGATAGCTTGAACACTCAGCCCGTGGTCCCTGTGGATAGTTTGAGTGCTCAGCACCTAGTCCCTGTGGGTAGTTTGAACACGCAGCACCTGGTCGCTGTGTGTAGTTTGAACACGCAGCACCTGGTCGCTGTGGGTAGTTTGAACATGCAGCACCTGGTCCCTGCGGTTAGTTTGAGCACTCAGCACCTGGCCCCTGTGGATAGTTTGATTGTTTAGCACCTGGTCCCTGTGGATAGTTTGAACAATCAGCACCGGGTCCCTGTGGATAGTTTAGGGACTCAGCACCTGGTCCCTGAGCCTATATTGAACTCTCAGCAACAGGTTTCTCTAGATAGTTTGAAAATTCAGCACCTGGTCACTGTGGGTAGTTTGAACACTCAGCACATGGTCCCTGTGGATAGTTTGAACAATCAGCACCTGGTCCCTGTGCATAGTTTCAACTCTCAGCACCTGGTCTCTCAAGATAGTTTGAAAATTCAGCACCTGGTCGCTGTGGGTAGTTTGAAAACTCAGCACCTGGTTGCTGTGTGTAGTTTGAACACTCAGCACCTGGTCCCTGTCGATAGTTTGAACACTCAGCACCTGGGCCCTGTGGATAGTTGGAGTGCACATCACCTAGTCCCTGTGGATACTATGAACACTCAGCACCTGGTCCCTGTGGATAATTTGAGTGCACAGCACCTAGTCTCTCTGGGTAGTTTGAACACTCAGCACCTGGTCCCTGTTGATAGTTTGTGTGCACAGCACCTAGTCCCTGTGGGCAGTTCAAAAATCAGCACCTGGAACCTGTGGATAGTTTGAACGCTCAGCATCTGGTCCCGGTGGATAGTTTGAACACTCAGTACCTGGTCCCTGTGGATAGTTTGAACACTCAGCACCTGGTCCCTGTGGCTAGTTTGAACATTCAGCACCTGGTCCCTGTGGATAGTTTGAGTGCTCAGCACCTGGGCCCGGTGGGTAGTTTGAACACTCAGCACCTGGTCCCTGTGGGTAGTTTGAACACTCAGCACCTGGTCCCCGTGTGTAGTTTGAACACTCAGTACCTGGTCCCTGTGGATAGTTTGAATGCTCAGCATCAGGTCCCTGTGGGTAGTTTGAGTGCACAGCACCTAGTCCCTGTGGATAGTTTGAACACTCAGCACCTGGTCCCAGTGTATAGTTTGAACAATCAGAACCTGGTCCCTGTCGATAGTTTGAACACTCAGCACCTGGTCCCTGTGGATAGTTTGAACACTCAGCACCTGGTCCCTATGAATAGTTTAAACACGCAGCACCTGGTCCCTGTGGAGAGTTTGAACACTCAGCACCAGGTCCCTGTGTATAGTTTGAACACTCAACACCTGGTCCCTGTGGATAGTTTGATAAGTCAGCACCTGGTCCTTTTGGATAGTTTGATTAATCAGTACCTGGTGCCTGTCGATAATTTGAACGCGCAGAACCTGGTCCCTGTGGATAGTTTGAACACTGAGCACCTGGTCGCTGTGGGTAGTTTGAACACGCAGCACCTGGTCCCTGTGGATAGTTTGAACAATCAGCACCTGGTCCCTGTGCATAGTTTGAACTCTCAGCACCTGGTCTCTCTAGATAGTTTGAAAATTCAGCACCTGGTCATTGTGGGTAGTTTGAACTCTCAGCACCTGTTCCCTGTGGATAGTTTGAACACTCAGCACCTGGTCGCTTTGTGTACTTTGAACGCACAGCACCTGGTCCCTGTCGATAGTTTTAACACTCAGTGCATGTGGATAGTTTGAACACTCCGCACCCGGTCCCTCTGGATAGTTTGAACACACAACACCTGGTCCCTGTGGATAATTTGAACACTCAGAACCTGGTCCCTGTGGATAGTTTGAACACTCAGCATATTGTACCTGTGGATAGCTTGAACACTCAGCCCCTGGGCCCTGTGGATAGTTTGAACACTCAGCGCCTGGTCCCTGTGGATAACCTGACCATGCACCAAGTGGTCTCTGTGGGTAGTTTGAACAAACAACACCTGGTTCCTGTGGATAGTTTGAACAATAAGCACCTGGTCGCTGTGCATAGTTTGAACATGCAGCACCTGGTCGCTGTGGATAGTTTGAACACCCAGCACCTGGTCACTGTTGGTAGTTTGAACACGCAGCACCTGGGCCCTGTGGATAGTTTGAACTCGCAGCACCTGGTCCCTGCGGTTAGTTTGAACACACAGCACCTGGTCCCTGTGGATAGTTTGAGTGTTTAGCACCTGGTCCCTGTGCATAGTTTGAACTCTCAGCAGCTGGTCTCTCTAGATAGTTTGAAAATTCAGCACCTGGTCGCTGTGGGTAGTTTGAACACTCTGCAGCTGGTCCCTGTGGGTGGTTTAAACACTCAGCACCTGGTCCCTGTGGATAGTTTGAACACTCAGCACCAGGTCCCTGTGGATAGTTTGAACACTCAGCACCTGGTCCCTGATGATAGTTTGAACACTCAGCACCTGGTCCCTGTGCATAGTTTGAACACTCAGCACCTGGTCCCTGTGGATAGTTTGAACAGAGAGCACCTGGTCCCTCTGGATAGTTTGAGTGCACAGCACCTAGTCCCTGTGGATAGAATGAACACACAGCACCTGGTCCCTGTGGATAGTTTGAGTGCACAGCACCTAGTCCCTGTAGGTAATTTGAACACTCAGCACCTGGTCCCCGTGTGTAGTTTGAACACTCAGCACCTGGTCCCTGTAGGTAATTTGAACACTCAGCACCTGGTCCCCGTGTGTAGTTTGAACACTCAGTACCTGGTCCCTGTGGATAGTTTGAACACTCAGCAGCTAGTCCCTGTGGATAGTTTGAACACTCAGTACCTGGTCCCTGTGGATAGTTTGAATACTGAGCAGCTGGTCCCTGTGGATAGTTTGAACAATCAGCACCTGGTCCCTGTGGATAGTTTGAACACTCAGCACCTGGTCCCTGTGGATAGTTTGAACAATCAGCACCTGGTCCCTGTCGATAGTTTGAACACTCAGCACCTGGTCCCTGTGGGTAGTTTGAATGCGCAGCACCTGGTCGCTGTGGGTAGGTTGAACACGCAGCACCTGGTCCCTGTGGTTAGTTTGAACACTCAGCACCTGGTCCCTGTGGATGGTTTGAGTGTTTAGCACCTAGTCCCTGTCGATGGGTTGAACAATCAGCAGCTTGTCTATGTGGATAGTTTGAACAATCAGCACCTGGTCCCTGTGGGTAGTTTGAACACTCAGCACCGGGTCCCTGTGGATAGTTCGAACACTCAGCACCTGGTCGCTTTGTGTAGTTTGAACACTCCGCAGCTGGTTCCTGTGGATAGTTTGAACTCTCAACAGCTGGTCCCTGTTGATAGTTCCAACATTCAGCACCTGGTCCCTATGAATAGTTTGAACATTCAGCCCTAGTCTCTGTGGATATTTTGAGCACTCAGAACCTGGTCTCTGTGGATAGTTTGAACACACAACACCTGGTCCCTGTGGATAGTTTGAAAACTCCGCACCATGTCCCTGTGGATAGTTTGAACACTCAGCACGTGGTCCCTGTGGATAGTTTGAAAACTCAGCACCTGGTCCCTGTGGTTAGTTTGAACAGTCAGCACCTGGTCCCTGTGGATAGTTTGAATGCTCAGCACCTAGTCCCTGTGGGTAGTTTGAACGCTCATCACCTGGTCCCTGTGGATAGTTTGAACACTCAGCACCTGGTCCCTGTGGATAGTTTGAATGCTCAGCACCAGGTCATAGAGTCATAGAGTCATAGAGTTATACAGCACGGATAGAGGCCCTTCGGCCCATCGTGTCCGCGCCGGCCATCAAGCCCTGTCTAACCTAATCCCATATTCCAGCATTTGGTCCGTAGCCTTGTATGCTATGGCATTTCAAGTGCTCATCCAAATGCTTCTTAAATGTTGTGAGGGTTCCTGCCTCCACAACCCTTTCAGCCAGTGAGTTCCAGACTCCAACCACCCTCTGGGTGAAAATGTTCTTTCTCAAATCCCCTCTAAACCTCCCGCCCTTTACCTTGAATCTATGCCCCCTTGTTATTGACCCTTCTACTAAGGGAAAAAGCTCCTTAGTATCCATCCTATCTATGCCCCTCATAATTTTGTACACCTCAATCATGTCCCCCCTCAGCCTCCTCTGCTCCAAGGAAAACAAACCCAATCTGCCCAGTCTCTCTTCATAGCTGAAGCGCTCCAGCCCTGGTAACATCCTGGTGAATCTCCTCTGCACCCTCTCCAAAGCGATCACATCCTTCCCGTAGTGTGGCGACCAGAACTGCACACAGTATTCCAGCTGTGGCCTAACCAGTGTTTTATACAGCTCCATCATAACCTCCTTGCTCTTATATTCTATGCCTCGGCTAATGAAGGCAAGTATCCCATATGCCTTTTTTACCACCTTATCCACCTGTTCCGCCGCCTTCAGGGATCTGTGTACTTGCACACCCAGATCCCTCTGACCCTCCGTCTTGCCTAGGGCCTTACCATTCATTGTGTATTCCCTTGCCTTGTTAGTCCCCCCAAAGTGCATCACCTCACACTTTTCCGGGTTAAATTCCATTTGCCACTGTTCCGCCCATCTGACCAACCCATCTATATCGTCCTGCAGACTGAGACTACCCTCCTCGCTATTTACCACCCTACCAATTTTTGTATCATCCGCGAACTTACTGATCATACCTTTTACATTCATATCCAAGTCATTAATGTAGACCACAAACAGCAAGGGACCCAGCACCGATCCCTGTGGTACCCCACTGGCCACAGGCTTCCAGTCACAAAAACAACCTTCGACCATCACCCTCTGCCTTCTGCCACTAAGCCAGTTTTGTATCCAATGTGCCAAGGCACCCTGGATTCCATGGGCTCTTACCTTCTTGACCAGTCTCCTGTGCAGGACTTTATCGAAGGCCTTACTGAAATCCATGTATACCACATCCACTGCGTTACCCTCATCCACACACCTAGTCACCCCCTCAAAAAATTCAATCAAATTAGTCAGACATGATCTTCCCTTGACAAAGCCATGTTGACTATCCCTGATTAATCCTTGCCTCTCCAAGTGGAGACTAATTTTGTCCCTCAGAATTTTTTCCAATAATTTACCTACCACTGATGTTAGGCTCACTGGCCTGTAGTTCCCCGGTTTTTCCCTACTCCCCTTCTTGAATAATGGTACTACATTAGCGGTTCTCCAGTCCTCTGGCACATCCCCTGTGGCCAGAGAGGTTCTGAATATATGTGTTAGAGCCCCCGCAATCTCTTCCTTTGCCTCACTCAGCAGCCTGGGATACATTTCGTCCGGGCCTGGGGATTTATCCATTTTTAGGCCTGCTAAAACCGCCAATACCTCCTCCCTCTCGATGTTAATATGTTCGAGCATATCACAGTCCCCCCGCCCTATTTCTATGTCTACATCGTCCCTCTCCATAGTGAAAACAGATGCAAAAAATTCATTTAGAACCCCTCCTATATCTTCCGGCTCCACACACAGATTCCCACTTTTGTCCCTAATGGGCCCTATTTTTTCCCTAGTTATCCTCTTACCCTTAATATACTTATAAAACATCTTCGGATTTTCCTTTATTTTGCTCGCCAGTGTTATTTCATGGCCCCTCCTTGATCTCCTAATTTCTTTTTTAAGTATCCCCCTGCACTTTTTGTACTCCCCTAGGGCTTCCTCCGTCTTTAGCCTTTTGTATCTGCCAAAAGCCCTCCTTTTTTTCCTAATCCATTCTCGTATATCCCCTGACATCCAAGGTTCCCTGTGGTTTTTGGAACCACCCTTGACCTTTACGGGAACATGTTGCCATTGTATGATCTCAATCTCCCTTCTGAAAGCCTCCCATTGCTCCGAAGCGGATTTTCCTACAAGTAGCTGATCCCAGTCCATTTTGGCCAGATCCTGCCTTATCCTATTAAAATCGGCCTTCCCCCAATTTAGAACATTTATTTCCGGTCCATCCCTGTCCTTTTCCATGACCACCTTAAATCTCACCATATTATGGTCACTGTCACCAAAGTGCTCACCTACTAGCACTTCTTCCACTTGGCAGGCCACATTCCCTAGAATTAGGTCCAGTACCGCCCCCTCTCTTGTAGGACTTTCTACATGCTGGCTCAAAAAGCTCTCCTGGATGCACTTTAAGATTTCTACACCCTCTGAGCCTTTCACACTCTGACTATCCCAGTTAATATTGGGGAAGTTGAAATCCCCCATTATTATTACCTTATTATTTGCACATTTCTCTGAGATTTGCCTACATATCTGTTCCTCTATCTCCCCCTGACTGTTTGGAGGCCTATAGTACACTCCCAGCAAAGTGCTTGCCCCCTTTTTGTGTTTAAGCTCCACCCATATGGCCTCATTAGAGGAACCTGCTAATATATCATCCCTCCTTACTGCAGTAATTGACTCCTTAATTAATATTGCGACACCCCCTCCTCTTATACCTCCCCCTCTGTCTCGCCTGAAGATTCTGTACCCCAGAATATTGAGCTGCCAGTCTTGCCCCTCCCTCAACCATGTCTCCGTGATAGCAACAATATCATACTCCCATGTGTTTATCAACACCTTCAGTTCATCCACCTTATTTGCAAGACTCCTTGCATTAAAATAGATGCCATCCAGCCTTGCCCTTATATATTTGCTCAGCACCTAGTCCCTGTGGATAGTTTGAGTGCACAGCACCTAGTTTCTGTGGATAGTTTGAACACTCAGCACCTGGTCCCTGTGGATAGTTTGAACAATCAGCACCTGGTCCTTTTGGATAGATTGAACACTCAGTACCTGGTGGCTGTCGACAATTTGAATGCTCAGAACCTAGTCCCTGTGGATAGTTTGAACACTCAGCATCTGGTCCCTGTGGATAGCTTGAACACTCAGCCCCTGGTCCCTGTGGATAGTTTGAACAAACAGCACCTGGTCCCTGTGGACAGTTTCAGTGCTCAGCAACTAGTCCCTGTGGATAGTTTGAGTGTACAGCACCTAGTCCCTGTGGGTAGTTTGAACACGCAGCACCTGGTCGCTGTGTGTAGTTTGAACACGCAGCACCTGGTCGCTGTGGGTAGTTTGAACATGCAGCACCTGGTCCCTGCGCTTAGTTTGAGCACTCAGCACCTGGTCCCTGTGGATAGTTTGAGTGTTTAGCACCTGGTCCCTGTGGATAGTTTGAACAATCAGCACCGGGTCCCTGTGGATAGCTTGAGGACTCAGCACCTGGTCCCTGAGTATATTGAACTCTCAGCAACTGGTCTCTCTAGATAGTTTGAAAATTCAGCACCTGGTCGCTGTGGGTAGTTTGAACACTCAGCACATGGTCCCTGTGCATAGTTGGAACTCTCAGCACCTGGTCCCTGTGCATAGTTGGAACTCTCAGCACCTGGTCTCTCAAGATAGTTTGAAAATTCAGCACCTGGTCGCTGTGGGTAGTTTGAAAACTCAGCACCTGGTTGCTGTGGATAGTTGGAGTGCACATCACCTAGTCGATGTGGATAGTTTGAACACTCAGCATCTGGTCCCTGTGTATAGTTTGAATACTGAGCAGCTGGTCCCTGTGGGCAGTTTGAACACTCAGTACCTGGTCCCTGTGGATAGTTTGAACACTCAGCACCTGGTCCCTGTGGATAGTTTGAACAATCAGCACCTGGTCCCTGTGGATAGTTTGAACACTCAGCACCTGGTCCCTGTGGATAGTTTGAACAATCAGCACCTGGTCCCTGTCGATAGTTTGAACACTCAGCACCTGGTCCCTGTGGGTAGTTTGAATGCGCAGCACCTGGTCGCTGTGGGTAGGTTGAACACGCAGCACCTGGTCCCTGTGGTTAGTTTGAACACTCAGCACCTGGTCCCTGTGGATGGTTTGAGTGTTTAGCACCTAGTCCCTGTCGATGGGTTGAACAATCAGCACTTTGTCCATGTGGATAGTTTGAACAATCAGCACCTGGTCCCTGTGGGTAGTTTGAACACTCAGCACCGGGTCCCTGTGGATATTTGAGGACTGAGCACCTGGTCCCTGTGGATAGTTTGAACACTCAGCACATGGTCCCTGTGGATAGTTCGAACACTCAGCACCTGGTCGCTTTGTGTAGTTTGAACACTCCGCAGCTGGTTCCTGTGGATAGTTTGAACTCTCAGCACCTGGTCCCTGTCGATAGTTTGAACACTCTGCATCTGGTCCCCGTGGAAAGTTTGAACAATCAGCACCTGGTCCCTGTGGATAGTTTGAACACGCAGCACCTGTTCACTTTGGGTAGTTTGATCACTCCACACCTGGTGCCTGTGGGTGGTTTGAATACTCAGCACCTGGTCCCTGTGGATAGTTTGAACATTCAGCACCGGTCCCTGTGGATAGCTTGAACACGCAGCACCTGGTCCCTGAGGATAGTTTGAACACTCAGTACCTGGTCCCAGTTGATAGTTTGAACACTCAGCATCTGGTCCCTGTGGATAGCTTGAACACTCAGCCCCTGGTCCCTGTGGATAGTTTGAACACTCAGCGCCTGGTCCCTGTGGATAACCTGAATATGCAGCAAGTGGTCTCTGTGGATAGTTTGAACAAACAGCACCTGGTCCCTGTGGATAGTTTGAGTGCTCAGCAGCTAGTCCCTGTGGATAGTTTGAGTGCTCAGCAGCTAGTCCCTGTGGATAGTTTGAACAATCAGCACCTGGTCGCTGTGGGTAGTTTGAACGCGCAGCACCTGGTCCCTGTGGATAGTTTGAACACTCAGCACCTGGTCCCTGTCGATAGTTTGAACTCTCAGCAGCTGGTCCCTTTGCATAGTTTGAACTCTCAGCACCTGGTCTCTCTAGATAGTTTGAAAATTCAGCACCTGGTCGCTGTGGGTAGTTTCAACACTCTGCATCTGGTCCCTATGGGTGGTTTAAACACTCAGCACCTGGTCCCTGTCGATAGTTTGAACACTCAGCACCGTGTCCCTGTGGATATTTGAGGACGGAGCACCTGGTCACTGTCGATAGTTTGAACACTCAGCACATGGTCCCTGTGGATAGTTCGAACACTCAGCACCTGGTCGCTTTGTGTAGTTTGAACACTCCGCAGCTGGTTCCTGTGGACAGTTTGAACTCTCAACAGCTGGTCCCTGTTGATAGTTCCAACATTCAGCACCTGGTCCCTATGAATAGTTTGAACATTCAGCCCTGGTCTCTGTGGATATTTTGAGCACTCAGAACCTGGTCCCTGTGGATAGTATGAACACAAAGCACCTGGTCCCTGTGGGTAGTTTGAACAATCAGCACCTGGTCCCTGTGGGTAGATTGAACACTCAGCACCTGGTCCCTGTGGGTAGATTGAACACTCAGCACCTGGTCCCTGTGGATAGTTTGAGTGTTTAGCACCTGGTCCCTGTGGATAGTTTGAACAATCAGCACCTGGTCCCTGTGGGTAGATTGAACACTCAGCACCTGGTCCCTGTGGATAGTTTGAGTGTTTAGCACCTGGTCCCTATGGGTGGTTTAAACACTCAGCACCTGGTCCCTGTGGATAGTTTGAACACTCAGCACCTGGTCCCTGTGGATAGTTTGAACAGAGAGCACCTGGTCCCTCTGGATAGTTTGAGTGCACAGCACCTAGTCCCTGTGGCTTGTTTGAACACTCAGCACCTGGTCCCTGTGGATAGTTTGAACATTCAGCACCTGGTCCCTGTGGATAGTTTGAACATTCAGAACCTTGTCCCTGTGGATAGTTTGAACATTCAGCACCTGGTCCCTGTGGATAGTTTGAACGCTCATCACCTGGTCCCTGTTGGTTGTTTGAACAGTCATCACCTGGTCCCTGTGGATAGTTTGAAAACTCAACAGCTGGTCCCAGTTGATAGTTTGAACATTCAGCACCTGGTCCCTGTGGATAGCTTGAATACGCAGCACCTGGTCCCTGGGGATAGTTTGAACACACAGCACCTGGTCCCTGTGGATAGTTTGAAAACTCCGCACCATGTCCCTGTGGTTAGTTTGAACACTCAGCACCTGGTCCCTGTGGATAATTTGAACACTCAGCAACTGGGCCCGGTGGATACTTTGAACACTCAGCAGCTGGTCCCTGTGGACAGATGGAACACTCAGTACCTGGTCCCTGTGGGTAGTTTGATTGCTCAGCACCTAGTCCCTGTGGATAGTTTGAGTGCACAGCACCTAATCTCTGTGGATAGTTTGAACAATCAGCACCTGGTCCCTGTCGATAGTTTGAACAATCAGCACCTTGTCCCTGTCGATAGTTTGAACACTCAGCACCAATCCCTGTGGATCGTTTGAACACTCAGCACCTGGTCCCTGTGGATACTTTGAACAATCAGCACCTGGTCCCTGTGGATAGTTTGGACACTCAGCACCTGGTCCCTGTCGATAGTTTGAACAATCAGCACCAGGTCACATTGAGTAGTTTGAACACTCTGCACCTGGTGCCTGTGGGTGGTTTGAATACTCAGCAGCTGGTCCCTGTGGATAGTTTGAAAACTCAACAGCTGGTCCCAGTTGATAGTTTAAACATTCAGCACCTGGTCCCTGTGGATAGCTTGAACATGCAGCACCTGGTCCCTGAGGATAGTTTGAACACTCAGTACCTGGTCCCAGTTGATAGTTTGAACACTCAGAACTTGGTCCCTGTGGATAGCTTGAACACTCAGCCCCTGGTCCCTTTGGATAGTTTGAACACTCAGCGCCTGGTCCCTGTGGATAACCTGAACATGCAGCAAGTGGTCTCTGTGGATAGTTTGAACAAACAGCACCTGGTCCCTGTGGATAGTTTAAGTGCTCAGCAGCTAGTCCCTGTGGATAGTTTGAACACTCAGCACCTGGTCCCTGTGGATAGTTTGAACAATCAGCACCTGGTCGCTGTGGGTAGTTTGAACGTGCAGCACCTGGTCGCTGTGGGTAGGTTGAACACGCAGCACCTGGTCCCTGTGGGTAGTTTGAACACTCAGCACCTGGTCCCTGTGGATATTTGAGGACTCAGCACCTGGTCCCTGTCGATAGTTTGAACAATCAGCACCGGGTCCCTGTGGGTATTTGAGGAATGAGCACCTGGTCCCTGTCGATACTTTGAACACTCAGCACATGGTCCCTGTGGATAGTTCGAACTCTCAGCACCTGGTCGCTTTGTGTAGTTTGAACACTCCGCTGCTGGTTCCTGTGGATAGTTTGAACTCTCAACAGCTGGTCCCTGTTGATAGTTCCAACATTCAGCACCTGGTCCATATGAATAGTTTGAACATTCAGGTCCCTGTGGATATTTGAGGACTGAGCACCTGGTCCCTGTGGATAGTTTGAAAAGTCAGCACCTGGTCCTTTTGGATAGTTTGAATACTCATTACCTGGTTGATGCGCTATCAATTACTCATAAAAGACTGAGAGTTAAGAGAGTAACTAAAGGCTTTTATTAACAAAAGAATGAAGGTCTGCCTCGAGTGGTCGACCGGTCCAGAATACAAAGGGGCTGGGGAGCAGTCACCTTTATACTAGGACTTGTGGGAGGAGTCAGCCGAGGCATGTCCAGGCATGTACACAGTGGAATACAAACAGTGGTTTACCACACTGGTGCCTGTCGATAATTTGAACGCTCATCCACTGGTCCCAGTAGATAGTTTGAACACTCAGCGCCTGGTGCCTGTGGATAACCTGAAAAGGCAGCAAGTGGTCTCTGTGGATATTTTGAACAAACAGCACCTGGTCCCTGAGGATAGTTTGAACACTCAGTACCTGGTCCCTGTGGATAGTTTGAACACTCAGCATCTGGTCCCTGTGGATAGCTTGAGCACTCAGCCCCTGGTCCCAGTGGATAGTTTGAACAAACATCAGCTGGTCCCTGAGGATAGTTTGAACACTCAGTACCTGGTCCCTGTGGATAGGTTGAACAATCAGCATCTGGTCCCTGTGGATAGCTTGAACACTCAGCCCCTGGTCCCAGTGGATAGTTTGAACACTCAGCGCCTGGTGCCTGTGGATAACCTGAAAAGGCAGCAAGTGGTCTCTGTGGATAGTTTGAACCAACAGCACCTGGTCCCTGTGGATAGTTTGAGTGCTCAGCACCTAGTCCCTCTGGATAGTTTGAGTGTACAGCACCTAGTCCCTGTGGATAGTTTGAGTGTACAGCACCTAGTCCCTGTGGATAGTTTGAACTCTCAGCACCTGGTCCCTGTGAATAGTTTGAACAATCAGCTCCTGGTCACTGTGCTTAGTTTGAACATTCAGCACCTGGTCGCTGTGGGTAGTTTGAACACGCAGCACCTGGTCCCTGTGAATAGTTTGAACAATCAGCTCCTGGTCGCTGTGCTTAGTTTGAACATTCAGCACGTGGTCCCTGCGGTTAGATTGAACACTCAGCACCTGGTCCCTGTGGATAGTTTGAACACTCAGCAGCTGCTCACTTTGTGTAGTTTGTACACTCCGCACCTGGTCCCTGTGGGTGGTTTAAACACTCATCACCTGGTCCCTGTGCCTAGTTTGAACTCTCAACAGCTGGTCCCTGTTGATAGTTACAACATTCAGCACCTGGTCCCTATGAATAGTTTGAACACACAGCACCTAGTACCTGTGGATAGTTTGAACTTTCAGCCCCTGGTCCATGTGGATATGTTGAGTGCTTTGCAGCAGGTCCCTGTGGATAGTTTGAACGCTCATCACCTGGTCCTTGTGGATAGTTTGAACATTCAGCACCTGGTCGCTGTGGATAGTTTGAACGCTCCTCACCTGGTCCCTGTGGATTGTTTGAACACTAATCACCTGGTCCCTGTGGAGAGTTTGAGTGGTCAGCACCTGGGCCCGGTGGGTAGTTTGAACACTCAGCACCTGGTCCCTGTGGATAGTTTGAACACTCAGCACCTGGTCCCTGTGGGTTGTTTGAAAGCTCAGCACATGGTCTCTGTGGATAGCTTGAGCACTCAGCACATCGTCCCTGTCGATAGTTTGAACATTCAGCACCTGGTCCCTGTGGATAGTTTGAACACGCAGCACCTGGTCGCTATGGGTAGTTTGAACATTCAGCACCTGGTCCCTGTGGATAGTTTGAGTGCACAGCACCTAGTCCCTGTGGGTAGTTTGAACAATCAGCACCTGGACACTGTGGATAGTTTGAACGCTCAGCATCTGGTCCCTGTGGATAGTTTGAACACTCAGTACCTGTTCCCTGTGGATAGTTTGAACACTCAGCACGTGGTCCCTGTGGCTAGTTTGAACATTCCGCACCTGGTCCCTGTGGCTCGTTTGAACATTCAGCACCTGGTCCCTGTGGATAGTTTGAACATTCAGCACCTGGTCCCTGTGGATAGCTTGAACACTCAGCACCTGGTCCCTGTGGATAACTTGAACACTCAGCACCTGGTCCCTGTGGATAGTTTGAACACTCAGCACCTGGTCCCTGTGGATAGTTTGAACACTCAGCATCTGGTCCCTGTGGATAGCTTGAACACTCAGCACCTGGTCCCTGTGGATAGTTTGAACACTCAGCATCTGGTCCCTGTGGATAGCTTGAACACTCAGTCCCTGGTCCCTGTGGATAGTTTGAACACTCAGCGCCTGGTCCCTGTGGATAACCTGAACAAACAGCACCTGGTCTCTGTGGATAGTTTGAGTGCTCAGCACCTAGTCCCTGTGGATAGTTTGAGTGTACAGCGCCTAATCCCTGTGGATAGTTTGAACACTCCGCACCTGGTCCCTGTGGATAGTTTGAACACTCAGCATCTGGACCCTGTGGATAGCTTTAACACTCAGCACCTGGTCCCTGTGGATAGTTTGAACACTCAGCATCTGGTCCCTGTGGATAGTTTGAACACTCCGCACCTGGTCCCTGTGGATAGTTTGAACACTCAGCGCCTGGTCCCTGTGGATAACCTGAACAAACAGCACCTGGTCTCTGTGGATAGTTTGAGTGCTCAGCACCTAGTCCCTGTGGATAGTTTGAGTGTACAGCGCCTAATCCCTGTGGATAGTTTGAACACTCCGCACCTGGTCCCTGTGGATAGTTTGAACATTCAGCACCTGGTCCCTGTGGATAGTTTGAAAACTCAACAGCTGGTCCCGGTTCATAGTTTGAACATTCAGCACCTGGTCCCTGTGAAAAATTTGAACATTCAGCCCTGGTCTCTGTGGATATTTTGAGTGCTCAGCACCTGGTCCCTGTGGATAGTTTGAATACTCCGCACCTGGTCCCTGTGGATAGTTTGAACTCTCAACAGCTGGTCCATGATGATACTTCCAACATTCAGCACCTCGTCCCAATGAATACTTTGAACATTCAGCCCTGGTCTCTGTGGATATTTTGAGCACTCAGCACCTGGTCCCTGTGGATAGTTTGAACACACAGCACCTAGAACCTGAAGATAGTTTGAACATTCAGCCCCTGGTCCATGTGGATATGTTGAGTGCACAGCACCTGGTCCCTGTGGATAGTTTTAACACTCAGCACCTGGTAGCTTTGTGTGTTTGAACGGTCCGCACCTGATCCCTGTGGGCAGTTTGAAAACTCAGCACCTGGTCCCTGTGCTTGTTTGAACACTCAGCACCTGGTCCCTGTGGATAGTTTGAACACTCAGCACCTGGTCCCTGTGGATAGTTTGAACACTCAGCACCTGGTCCATGTGGATAGTTTGAGTGTTCAGCACCTGGTCCCTGTGCATAGTTTGCACAGTCAGCACCTGGTCCCTGTGGGTAGTTTGAACACTCAGCATCTGGTCCCTGTGGATAGTTTGAACACACAGCAGCTGGTCCCTGTGGATTGTTTGAGCACTCAGCATATCGGCCCTGTCGATAGTTTGAACTCGCAGCACCTGGTCGCTGTGGGAAGTTTGATCACTTAGCACCTGGTCCCTGTGGATAGTTAAAAAACTCAACAGCTGGTCCCGGTTGATAGTTTGAATATTCAGCCCTGGTCTCTGTGGATAGTTTGAGTGCTCAGCACCTAGTCCCTGTGGATAGTTTGAACACTCAGCACCTGGTCCCTATGAATAGTTTGAACATTCAGCCCTGGTCTCTGTGGATATTTTGAGCACTCAGAACCTGGTCCCTGTGGATAGTTTGAACACACAGCACCTGGTCCCTGTGGATAGTTTGAAAACTCCGAACCATGTTCCTGTGGATAGTTTGAACACTCAGCACCTGGTCCCTGTGGATAGTTTGAAAACTCCGAACCATGTTCCTGTGGATAGTTTGAACACTCAGCACCTGGTCCCTGTGGATAGTTTGAACACTCCGAACCATGTTCCTGTGGATAGTTTGAACACTCAGCACCCTGTCCCTGTGGTTAGTTTGAGCACTCAGCACCCGGTCTCTGTGGATAGTTTGAACACTCAGTTCCTGGACCTGGTGGATAGTTTGAACAATCGGCACCTGGTCCCTGTGGATAGTTTGAACACTCAGCACCTGGTCCCTGTGGATAGTTTGAACACTCAGCACCTGGTCCCTGTGGATAGTTTGAACACTCAGCACCCTGTCCCTGTGGTTAGTTTGAGCACTCAGCACCCGGTCTCTGTGGATAGTTTGAAAAGTCAGCCCCTGGTCCTTTTGGATAGTTTGAAAACTCAGCACTTGGTCCCTCTGGTTAGTTTGAGTGTACAGCACCTAGTCCCTGTGGATAGTTTCAACTGTCAGCACCTGGTCCCTGTGGGTAGTTTGAACACTCAGCACCTGGTCCCTGTGCATAGTTTGAACTCTCAGCACCTGGTCTCTCTAGATAGTTAGAAAATTCAGCACCTGGTTGCTGTGGGTAGTTTGAACACTCAGCACCTGGTCCCTGTGGATAGTTTGAACACTCAGCAGCTGGTCGCTTTGTGTAGTTTGAACAATCCGCACCTGGTCCCTGTGGGTGGTTTAAACACTCATCACCTGGTCCCTGTGGCTAGTTTGAACTCTCAGCAGCTGGTCCCTGTTGATAGTTACAACATTCAGCACCTGGTCCCTGTGGATAGTTTGAACATTCAGCCCCTGGTCCATGTGGATATGTTGAGTGCTTAGCACCAGGTCCCTGTGGATAGGTTGAACACTCAGCACATGATCCCTGTGGGTAGTTTGAACATTTAGCAGCTGGTCCCTGTGGATTGTTTGAAAACTCCGCACCTGGTCGCTGTGATTAGTTTGAACACTCAGCACCTGGACCCTGTGGATAGTTTGTACGCTCAGCATCTGGTCCCTGTGGATAGTTTGAACACTCAGCACCTGGTCCCTGTGGATAGTTTGAACACTCAGCACGTGGTCCCTGTGGCTAGTTTGAACACTCAGCACCTGATCCCTGTGGATAGTTTGAACATTCATCACCTGGTCCCTGTGGACAGTTTGAACGCTCATCACCTGGTCCCTGTGGATAGTTTGAACATTCAGCACCTGGTCCCTGTGGATAGTTTGAACACTCAGCACCTGGTCCCTGTGGATAGTTTGAACACGCAGCACCTGGTCACTGTGGATAGTTTGAACACGCATCACCTGGTCCCTGTGGGTAGTTTGAATGCTCAGCACCTGGTCACTGTGGATAGTTTGAACACGCATCACCTGGTCCCTGTGGATAGTTTGAGTGCTGAGCACCTAGTCCCTGTGGATAGTTTGAGTGTACAGCACCTAGTCCCTGTGGAGAGTTTGAACACTCAGCACCTGGTCGCTGTGGATAGTTTGAACACGCAGCACCTGGTCACTGTGGATAGTTTGAACACGCAGCACCTGGTCGCTGTGGATAGTTTGAGTGTTTAGCACCTAGTCCCTGTGGATACTTTGAACAATCAGCACCTGGTCCCTGTGAGTAGTTTGAACTCTCTGCACCTGGTCTCTCTAGATAGTTTGAAAATTCAGCACCTGGTTGCTGTGGGTATTTTGAACACTCAACACCTGGTCCCTGTGGATAGTTTGAACACTCAGCACCTGGTCGCTTTGTGTAGTTTGAACACTCCGCACCTGGTCCCTGTGGGTGGTTTATACACTCAGCACCTGGTCCCTGTGGATAGTTTGAACTCTCAACAGCTGGCCCCTGTTGATAGTTCCAACATTCAGCACCTGGTCCCTATGAATAGTTTGAACATTCAGCCCTGGTCTCTGTGGATATTTTGAACATTCAGCCCCTGGTCCATGTGGATATGTTGGGTGCTCAGCACCTGGTCCCTGTGGATAGTTTTAACACTAAGCGACTGTGGATCTTTTGAGCACTCAGAACCTGGTCCCTGTGGATAGTTTGAACACTCAGCACCTGGTCGCTTTGTGTAGTTTGAACGCTCCGTACCTGATCCCTGTGGGTAGTTTGAAAACTCAGCACCTGATCCCTGTGGTTGTTTGAATACTCAGCACCTGGTCCCTGTGGATATTTTGAACACTCAGCACCTGGTCCCTGTGGATATTTTGAATGCTTATCACCTGGTCCCTGTGGCTAGTTTGAAAACTCAGCACCTGGTCGCTGTGATTAGTTTGAACACTCAGCACCTGGACCCTGTGGATAGTTTGTACGCTCAGCATCTGGTCCCTGTGGATAGTTTGAACACTCAGCACCTGGTCCCTGTGGATAGTTTGAACACTCAGCACGTGGTCCCTGTGGCTAGTTTGAACACTCAGCACCTGATCCCTGTGGATAGTTTGAACATTCATCACCTGGTCCCTGTGGACAGTTTGAACGCTCATCACCTGGTCCCTGTGGATAGTTTGAACATTCAGCACCTGGTCCCTGTGGATAGTTTGAACACTCAGCACCTGGTCCCTGTGGATAGTTTGAACACGCAGCACCTGGTCACTGTGGATAGTTTGAACACGCATCACCTGGTCCCTGTGGGTAGTTTGAATGCTCAGCACCTGGTCACTGTGGATAGTTTGAACACGCATCACCTGGTCCCTGTGGATAGTTTGAGTGCTGAGCACCTAGTCCCTGTGGATAGTTTGAGTGTACAGCACCTAGTCCCTGTGGAGAGTTTGAACACTCAGCACCTGGTCGCTGTGGATAGTTTGAACACGCAGCACCTGGTCACTGTGGATAGTTTGAACACGCAGCACCTGGTCGCTGTGGATAGTTTGAGTGTTTAGCACCTAGTCCCTGTGGATACTTTGAACAATCAGCACCTGGTCCCTGTGAGTAGTTTGAACTCTCTGCACCTGGTCTCTCTAGATAGTTTGAAAATTCAGCACCTGGTTGCTGTGGGTATTTTGAACACTCAACACCTGGTCCCTGTGGATAGTTTGAACACTCAGCACCTGGTCGCTTTGTGTAGTTTGAACACTCCGCACCTGGTCCCTGTGGGTGGTTTATACACTCAGCACCTGGTCCCTGTGGATAGTTTGAACTCTCAACAGCTGGCCCCTGTTGATAGTTCCAACATTCAGCACCTGGTCCCTATGAATAGTTTGAACATTCAGCCCTGGTCTCTGTGGATATTTTGAACATTCAGCCCCTGGTCCATGTGGATATGTTGGGTGCTCAGCACCTGGTCCCTGTGGATAGTTTTAACACTAAGCGACTGTGGATCTTTTGAGCACTCAGAACCTGGTCCCTGTGGATAGTTTGAACACTCAGCACCTGGTCGCTTTGTGTAGTTTGAACGCTCCGTACCTGATCCCTGTGGGTAGTTTGAAAACTCAGCACCTGATCCCTGTGGTTGTTTGAATACTCAGCACCTGGTCCCTGTGGATATTTTGAACACTCAGCACCTGGTCCCTGTGGATATTTTGAATGCTTATCACCTGGTCCCTGTGGCTAGTTTGAAAACTCAGCACCTGGTCCCTGTGGATAGTTTGAACACTCAGCACCTGGTCGCTTTGTGTAGTTTGAACTCTTCGCACCTGATCCCTGTGGGTGGTTTAAACACTCAGCACCTGGTCCCTGTGGATAGTTTGAACAATCAGCACCTGGTCCCTGTGGATAGTTTGAACAATCAGCACCTGGTCCCTGTGGATAGTTTGAACAATCAGCACCTGGTCCCTGTCGATAGTTTAAACACTCAGCACCTGGTCCCTGTGGATAGTTTGAAAAGTCAGCACCTGGTCCTTTTGGATAGTTTGAATACTCATTACCTGGTTGATGCGCTATCAATTACTCATAAAAGACTGAGAGTTAAGAGAGTAACTAAAGGCTTTTATTAACAAAAGAATGAAGGTCTGCCTCGAGTGGTCGACCGGTCCAGAATACAAAGGGGCTGGGGAGCAGTCACCTTTATACTAGGACTTGTGGGAGGAGTCAGCCGAGGCATGTCCAGGCATGTACACAGTGGAATACAAACAGTGGTTTACCACACTGGTGCCTGTCGATAATTTGAACGCTCATCCACTGGTCCCAGTAGATAGTTTGAACACTCAGCGCCTGGTGCCTGTGGATAACCTGAAAAGGCAGCAAGTGGTCTCTGTGGATATTTTGAACAAACAGCACCTGGTCCCTGAGGATAGTTTGAACACTCAGTACCTGGTCCCTGTGGATAGTTTGAACACTCAGCATCTGGTCCCTGTGGATAGCTTGAGCACTCAGCCCCTGGTCCCAGTGGATAGTTTGAACAAACATCAGCTGGTCCCTGAGGATAGTTTGAACACTCAGTACCTGGTCCCTGTGGATAGGTTGAACAATCAGCATCTGGTCCCTGTGGATAGCTTGAACACTCAGCCCCTGGTCCCAGTGGATAGTTTGAACACTCAGCGCCTGGTGCCTGTGGATAACCTGAAAAGGCAGCAAGTGGTCTCTGTGGATAGTTTGAACCAACAGCACCTGGTCCCTGTGGATAGTTTGAGTGCTCAGCACCTAGTCCCTCTGGATAGTTTGAGTGTACAGCACCTAGTCCCTGTGGATAGTTTGAGTGTACAGCACCTAGTCCCTGTGGATAGTTTGAACTCTCAGCACCTGGTCCCTGTGAATAGTTTGAACAATCAGCTCCTGGTCACTGTGCTTAGTTTGAACATTCAGCACCTGGTCGCTGTGGGTAGTTTGAACACGCAGCACCTGGTCCCTGTGAATAGTTTGAACAATCAGCTCCTGGTCGCTGTGCTTAGTTTGAACATTCAGCACGTGGTCCCTGCGGTTAGATTGAACACTCAGCACCTGGTCCCTGTGGATAGTTTGAACACTCAGCAGCTGCTCACTTTGTGTAGTTTGTACACTCCGCACCTGGTCCCTGTGGGTGGTTTAAACACTCATCACCTGGTCCCTGTGCCTAGTTTGAACTCTCAACAGCTGGTCCCTGTTGATAGTTACAACATTCAGCACCTGGTCCCTATGAATAGTTTGAACACACAGCACCTAGTACCTGTGGATAGTTTGAACTTTCAGCCCCTGGTCCATGTGGATATGTTGAGTGCTTTGCAGCAGGTCCCTGTGGATAGTTTGAACGCTCATCACCTGGTCCTTGTGGATAGTTTGAACATTCAGCACCTGGTCGCTGTGGATAGTTTGAATGCTCCTCACCTGGTCCCTGTGGATTGTTTGAACACTAATCACCTGGTCCCTGTGGAGAGTTTGAGTGGTCAGCACCTGGGCCCGGTGGGTAGTTTGAACACTCAGCACCTGGTCCCTGTGGATAGTTTGAACACTCAGCACCTGGTCCCTGTGGGTTGTTTGAAAGCTCAGCACATGGTCTCTGTGGATAGCTTGAGCACTCAGCACATCGTCCCTGTCGATAGTTTGAACATTCAGCACCTGGTCCCTGTGGATAGTTTGAACACGCAGCACCTGGTCGCTATGGGTAGTTTGAACGCTCAGCATCTGGTCCCTGTGGATAGTTTGAACACTCAGTACCTGTTCCCTGTGGATAGTTTGAACACTCAGCACGTGGTCCCTGTGGCTAGTATGAACATTCCGCACCTGGTCCCTGTGGCTCGTTTGAACATTCAGCACCTGGTCCCTGTGGATAGTTTGAACATTCAGCACCTGGTCCCTGTGGATAGCTTGAACACTCAGCACCTGGTCCCTGTGGATAGCTTGAACACTCAGCACCTGGTCCCTGTGGATAGTTTGAACACTCAGCACCTGGTCCCTGTGGATAGTTTGAACACTCAGCATCTGGTCCCTGTGGATAGCTTGAACACTCAGCACCTGGTCCCTGTGGATAGTTTGAACACTCAGCATCTGGTCCCTGTGGATAGCTTGAACACTCAGTCCCTGGTCCCTGTGGATAGTTTGAACACTCAGCGCCTGGTCCCTGTGGATAACCTGAACAAACAGCACCTGGTCTCTGTGGATAGTTTGAGTGCTCAGCACCTAGTCCCTGTGGATAGTTTGAGTGTACAGCGCCTAATCCCTGTGGATAGTTTGAACACTCCGCACCTGGTCCCTGTGGATAGTTTGAACACTCAGCATCTGGACCCTGTGGATAGCTTTAACACTCAGCACCTGGTCCCTGTGGATAGTTTGAACACTCAGCATCTGGTCCCTGTGGATAGCTTGAACACTCAGTCCCTGGTCCCTGTGGATAGTTTGAACACTCAGCGCCTGGTCCCTGTGGATAACCTGAACAAACAGCACCTGGTCTCTGTGGATAGTTTGAGTGCTCAGCACCTAGTCCCTGTGGATAGTTTGAGTGTACAGTGCCTAATCCCTGTGGATAGTTTGAACACTCCGCACCTGGTCCCTGTGGATAGTTTGAACATTCAGCACCTGGTCCCTGTGGATAGTTTGAAAACTCAACAGCTGGTCCCGGTTCATAGTTTGAACATTCAGCACCTGGTCCCTGTGAAAAATTTGAACATTCAGCCCTGGTCTCTGTGGATATTTTGAGTGCTCAGCACCTGGTCCCTGTGGATAGTTTGAATACTCCGCACCTGGTCCCTGTGGATAGTTTGAACTCTCAACAGCTGGTCCATGATGATACTTCCAACATTCAGCACCTGGTCCCAATGAATACTTTGAACATTCAGCCCTGGTCTCTGTGGATATTTTGAGCACTCAGCACCTGGTCCCTGTGGATAGTTTGAACACACAGCACCTAGAACCTGAAGATAGTTTGAACATTCAGCCCCTGGTCCATGTGGATATGTTGAGTGCACAGCACCTGGTCCCTGTGGATAGTTTTAACACTCAGCACCTGGTAGCTTTGTGTGTTTGAACGGTCCGCACCTGATCCCTGTGGGCAGTTTGAAAACTCAGCACCTGGTCCCTGTGCTTGTTTGAACACTCAGCACCTGGTCCCTGTGGATAGTTTGAACACTCAGCACCTGGTCCCTGTGGATAGTTTGAACACTCAGCACCTGGTCCATGTGGATAGTTTGAGTGTTCAGCACCTGGTCCCTGTGCATAGTTTGCACAGTCAGCACCTGGTCCCTGTGGGTAGTTTGAACACTCAGCATCTGGTCCCTGTGGATAGTTTGAACACACAGCAGCTGGTCCCTGTGGATTGTTTGAGCACTCAGCATATCGGCCCTGTCGATAGTTTGAACTCGCAGCACCTGGTCGCTGTGGGAAGTTTGATCACTTAGCACCTGGTCCCTGTGGATAGTTAAAAAACTCAACAGCTGGTCCCGGTTGATAGTTTGAATATTCAGCCCTGGTCTCTGTGGATAGTTTGAGTGCTCAGCACCTAGTCCCTGTGGATAGTTTGAACACTCAGCACCTGGTCCCTATGAATAGTTTGAACATTCAGCCCTGGTCTCTGTGGATATTTTGAGCACTCAGAACCTGGTCCCTGTGGATAGTTTGAACACACAGCACCTGGTCCCTGTGGATAGTTTGAAAACTCCGAACCATGTTCCTGTGGATAGTTTGAACACTCAGCACCTGGTCCCTGTGGATAGTTTGAAAACTCCGAACCATGTTCCTGTGGATAGTTTGAACACTCAGCACCTGGTTCCTGTGGATAGTTTGAAAACTCCGAACCATGTTCCTGTGGATAGTTTGAACACTCAGCACCTGGTCCCTGTGGATAATTTGAACACTCAGTTCCTGGACCTGGTGGATAGTTTGAACAATCGGCACCTGGTCCCTGTGGATAGTTTGAACACTCAGCACCTGGTCCCTGTGGATAGTTTGAACACTCAGCACCTTGTCCCTGTGGATAGTTTGAACACACAGCACCTGGTCCCTGTGCATGTTTGAACACTCATCACCTGGACCCTGTGGATAGTTTGAACACTCAGCACCTGGTCCCTGTGGATAGTTTGAACAATCGGCACCTGGTCCCTGTGGATAGTTTGAACACTCAGCACCTGGTCCCTGTGGATAGTTTGAACACTCAGCACCTGGTCCCTGTGGATAGTTTGAACACTCAGCACCCTGTCCCTGTGGTTAGTTTGAGCACTCAGCACCCGGTCTCTGTGGATAGTTTGAAAAGTCAGCCCCTGGTCCTTTTGGATAGTTTGAAAACTCAGCACTTGGTCCCTCTGGTTAGTTTGAGTGTACAGCACCTAGTCCCTGTGGATAGTTTCAACTGTCAGCACCTGGTCCCTGTGGGTAGTTTGAACACTCAGCACCTGGTCCCTGTGCATAGTTTGAACTCTCAGCACCTGGTCTCTCTAGATAGTTAGAAAATTCAGCACCTGGTTGCTGTGGGTAGTTTGAACACTCAGCACCTGGTCCCTGTGGATAGTTTGAACACTCAGCAGCTGGTCGCTTTGTGTAGTTTGAACACTCCGCACCTGGTCCCTGTGGGTGGTTTAAACACTCATCACCTGGTCCCTGTGGCTAGTTTGAACTCTCAGCAGCTGGTCCCTGTTGATAGTTACAACATTCAGCACCTGGTCCCTGTGGATAGTTTGAACATTCAGCCCCTGGTCCATGTGGATATGTTGAGTGCTTAGCACCAGGTCCCTGTGGATAGGTTGAACACTCAGCACATGATCCCTGTGGGTAGTTTGAACATTTAGCAGCTGGTCCCTGTGGATTGTTTGAAAACTCCGCACCTGGTCGCTGTGATTAGTTTGAACACTCAGCACCTGGACCCTGTGGATAGTTTGTACGCTCAGCATCTGGTCCCTGTGGATAGTTTGAACACTCAGCACCTGGTCCCTGTGGATAGTTTGAACACTCAGCACGTGGTCCCTGTGGCTAGTTTGAACACTCAGCACCTGATCCCTGTGGATAGTTTGAACATTCATCACCTGGTCCCTGTGGACAGTTTGAACGCTCATCACCTGGTCCCTGTGGATAGTTTGAACATTCAGCACCTGGTCCCTGTGGATAGTTTGAACACTCAGCACCTGGTCCCTGTGGATAGTTTGAACACGCAGCACCTGGTCACTGTGGATAGTTTGAACACGCATCACCTGGTCCCTGTGGGTAGTTTGAATGCTCAGCACCTGGTCACTGTGGATAGTTTGAACACGCATCACCTGGTCCCTGTGGATAGTTTGAGTGCTGAGCACCTAGTCCCTGTGGATAGTTTGAGTGTACAGCACCTAGTCCCTGTGGAGAGTTTGAACACTCAGCACCTGGTCGCTGTGGATAGTTTGAACACGCAGCACCTGGTCACTGTGGATAGTTTGAACACGCAGCACCTGGTCGCTGTGGATAGTTTGAGTGTTTAGCACCTAGTCCCTGTGGATACTTTGAACAATCAGCACCTGGTCCCTGTGAGTAGTTTGAACTCTCTGCACCTGGTCTCTCTAGATAGTTTGAAAATTCAGCACCTGGTCGCTGTGGGTATTTTGAACACTCAACACCTGGTCCCTGTGGATAGTTTGAACACTCAGCACCTGGTCGCTTTGTGTAGTTTGAACACTCCGCACCTGGTCCCTGTGGGTGGTTTATACACTCAGCACCTGGTCCCTGTGGATAGTTTGAACTCTCAACAGCTGGCCCCTGTTGATAGTTCCAACATTCAGCACCTGGTCCCTATGAATAGTTTGAACATTCAGCCCTGGTCTCTGTGGATATTTTGAACATTCAGCCCCTGGTCCATGTGGATATGTTGGGTGCTCAGCACCTGGTCCCTGTGGATAGTTTTAACACTAAGCGACTGTGGATCTTTTGAGCACTCAGAACCTGGTCCCTGTGGATAGTTTGAACACTCAGCACCTGGTCGCTTTGTGTAGTTTGAACGCTCCGTACCTGATCCCTGTGGGTAGTTTGAAAACTCAGCACCTGATCCCTGTGGTTGTTTGAATACTCAGCACCTGGTCCCTGTGGATATTTTGAACACTCAGCACCTGGTCCCTGTGGATATTTTGAATGCTTATCACCTGGTCCCTGTGGCTAGTTTGAAAACTCAGCACCTGGTCCCTGTGGATAGTTTGAACACTCAGCACCTGGTCGCTTTGTGTAGTTTGAACTCTTCGCACCTGATCCCTGTGGGTGGTTTAAACACTCAGCACCTGGTCCCTGTGGATAGTTTGAACAATCAGCACCTGGTCCCTGTGGATAGTTTGAACAATCAGCACCTGGTCCCTGTGGATAGTTTGAACAATCAGCACCTGGTCCCTGTCGATAGTTTAAACACTCAGCACCTGGTCCCTGTGGATAGTTTGAACAATCAGCACCTGGTCCCTGTCGATAGTTTAAACACTCAGCACCTGGTCCCTGTGGGTAGTTTGAACACCCAGCACCGGGTGACTGTGGATAGTTTGAGGACTCAGCACCTGGTCCCTGTCGATAGTTTGAACATTCAGCACCTGGTCTCTCTAGATAGTTAGAAAATTCAGCACCTGGTTGCTGTGGATAGTTTGAACACTCAGCAGCTGGTCGCTTTGTGTAGTTTGAACACGCCGCACCTGGTCCCTGTGGGTGGTTTAAACACTCATCACCTGGTCCCTGTGGCTAGTTTGAACTCTCAGCAGCTGGTCCCTGTTGATAGTTACAACATTCAGCACCTGGTCCCTGTGGATAGTTTGAACAATCAGCACCTGGACACTGTGGGTAGTTTGAACATTCAGCACCTGGTCCCTGTGAATAATTTGAACATTCAGCCCTGGTCTCTGTGGATATTTTGAGTGCTCAGCACCTGGTCCCTGTGCATAGCTTGAACACGCAGCACCTGGTCACTGAGGATAGTTTGAACACTCAGTACCTGGTCCCTGTGGATAGTTTGAACACTCAGCACCTGGTCCCTGTTGATAGTTTGAAAACTCAGCACCTGGTCCCTGTGGATAGTTTGAGTATTCAGCACCTGGTCCCTGTGCATAGTTTGAACAGTCTGCACCTGGTCCCTGTGGGTAGTTTGAACACTCAGCATCTGGTCCCTCTGGTTAGTTTGAACACTCAGCGCCTGTGGATAGTTTGAACACTCGACACCTGGTCCCTGTTGATAGTTTGAACATTCAGCACCTGGTCCCTCTGGATATTTTGAGTGCGCCGCACGTGGTCCCTGTGGATAGTTTGAACACTCAGCACCTTGTCCCTGTGGATAGGTTGAACACTCAGCTCCTGGACCCTGTGGATAGTTTGACCAATCAGCACCTGGTCCCTGTCGATAGTTTGAACAATCAGCACCTGGTCCCTGTGGATAGTTTGAACAATCAGCACCTGGTCCCTGTCGATAGTTTAAACACTCAGCACCTGGTCCCTGTGGATAGTTTGAACAATCAGCACCTGGTCCCTGTCGATAGTTTAAACACTCAGCACCTGGTCCCTGTGGGTAGTTTGAACACCCAGCACCGGGTGACTGTGGATAGTTTGAGGACTCAGCACCTGGTCCCTGTCGATAGTTTGAACATTCAGCACCTGGTCTCTCTAGATAGTTAGAAAATTCAGCACCTGGTTGCTGTGGATAGTTTGAACACTCAGCAGCTGGTCGCTTTGTGTAGTTTGAACACGCCGCACCTGGTCCCTGTGGGTGGTTTAAACACTCATCACCTGGTCCCTGTGGCTAGTTTGAACTCTCAGCAGCTGGTCCCTGTTGATAGTTACAACATTCAGCACCTGGTCCCTGTGGATAGTTTGAACAATCAGCACCTGGACACTGTGGGTAGTTTGAACATTCAGCACCTGGTCCCTGTGAATAATTTGAACATTCAGCCCTGGTCTCTGTGGATATTTTGAGTGCTCAGCACCTGGTCCCTGTGCATAGCTTGAACACGCAGCACCTGGTCACTGAGGATAGTTTGAACACTCAGTACCTGGTCCCTGTGGATAGTTTGAACACTCAGCACCTGGTCCCTGTTGATAGTTTGAAAACTCAGCACCTGGTCCCTGTGGATAGTTTGAGTATTCAGCACCTGGTCCCTGTGCATAGTTTGAACAGTCTGCACCTGGTCCCTGTGGGTAGTTTGAACACTCAGCATCTGGTCCCTCTGGTTAGTTTGAACACTCAGCGCCTGTGGATAGTTTGAACACTCGACACCTGGTCCCTGTTGATAGTTTGAACATTCAGCACCTGGTCCCTCTGGATATTTTGAGTGCGCCGCACGTGGTCCCTGTGGATAGTTTGAACACTCAGCACCTTGTCCCTGTGGATAGGTTGAACACTCAGCTCCTGGACCCTGTGGATAGTTTGACCAATCAGCACCTGGTCCCTGTCGATAGTTTGAACCCTCGGCACCAGGTCCCTGTGGATAGTTTGAACACTCAGCACCTAGTCCCTGAGCATAGTTTTAGTGCACAGCACCTAGTTCCTGTGGATATTTTGAGCACTCACCACCTGGTCCCTGTGCGTAGTTTGAGAATTTAGCAGCTGGTCCCTGTGGATAGTTTGAACACTCCGCACCTGTTCCCTGTGGGTACTTTGAACACTCAGCACCCGGTCCCTGTGGAAAGTTTGAGTGCTCAGCACCTGGTCCCTGTGGATAACCTGAACACGCAGCATGTGGAATCTGTAGATAGTTTGAACACTCAGCACCTGGTCCTTGTCGATAGTTTGAACACTCAGTACCTGGTCCTTGTGGATAGTTTGAACACTCAGCACCTGGTCCCTGTGGATAGTTTGAACACTCAGTACCTGGTCCTTGTGGATAGTTTGAACACTCAGCACCTGGTCCCTGTTGATATTTTGAACGCTCAGCACCTGGTCCCTGTGGATAGTTTGAACACACAGCACCTGATCCCTGTGCATAGATTGAGCACACAGCAACTGGTCCCTGTGGGTAGTTTGTACACTATCAACTGGTCCCTGTGTTTGTTTGAAAACTCAGCACGTGGTCCCTGTGGATAGTTTGAAAACTCGGCACCTGGTCCCTGTGGATAGTTTGAACATTCAGCACCTGGCCCCTGTGGATATTTGGTACACACAGCACCTGGTCCCTGTGGGTAGTTTGAACACTCAGCACCTGGTACCTGTAGATAGTTTGAACACTCAGCACCTGGTCCCTGTGGATGGTTTGAACAATCAGCACCTGGTCCCTGTGGGTACTTTGTACAATCAACACCTGGTCCCTGTGGGTACTTTGTAAAGTCAACACCTGGTCCCTGTGGGTAGTTTGAACGCTCAGCACCTGGACCCTGTGGGTAGTTTGAACGCTCAGTACCTGGTCCCTGTGGGTAATTTGAACACTCAGCACCTGGTCCCTGTGGAAAGTTCATGTGCTCAGCAGCTGGTCCCTGTGGACAACCTGAACAAGCAGCACGTGGTCTCTGTGGATAATTTCAACACACAGCACCGGGTCGCTGTCGATAGTTTCAACAATCAGCACCTGGTCCCTGTGGATAGTTTGAACACTCAGATTAAGGTCCCTGTGGATAGTTTGAACACTCAGCATCTGGTCCCAGTGGATAGTTTGAACACTCAGCACCTGATCCCTGTGGATAGTTTGAATATTTAGCACCTGGTCCCTATCGATAGTTTGAACACTCAGATTAAGGATCTGTGGATAGTTTGAACACTCAGCATCTGGTCCCTGTGGGTAGGTTGAACAGTCAGTATCTGGTCCCTGTGGGTAGTTTGAACACTCAGCACCTGTTCGCTGTGTTAGTTTGAACACTCAGTACCTGGTCCCTGTGGATAGTTTGAGTGCTGAGCAGCTAGTCCCTGAGGATAGTTTTAGTGCACAGCACCTCGTCCCTGTGGATATTTTGAACACTCAGCACCTCGTCCCTGTCGATAGTTTGAACACACAGCAGCTGGTCACTGTGGGTAGTTTGAACACTCAGCACCTGGTCCTTGTGGATAGTTTGTGTGCTCAGTACCTAGTCCCTGTGGATAGTTTGAACACTCAGCACCTGGTCCCTGTGGATTGTTTGAGTGCTCAGCACCATTTCCTTGTGGATAACTTGAACGCTCTGCACCTGGTCCCTGTGGATAGGTTCAACGGTCAGCACCTGGTCCCTGTGGATAGTTTGAACAATCAGCACCTGGTCCCTGTGGATAGTTTGAACACACAGCACCTGATCCCTGTGGATAGATTGAGCACGCAGCAACTGGTCCCTGTGGGTAGTTTGTACACTATCAACTGGTCCCTGTGTTTGTTTGAACACTCAGCACGTGGTCCCTGTGGATAGTTTGAAAGCTCGGCACCTGGTCCCTGTGGATAGTTTGAACATTCAGCACCTGGCTCCTGTGGATATTTGGTACACACAGCACCTGGTCCCTGTGGGTAGTTTGAACACTCAGCACCTGGTACCTGTAGATAGTTTGAACACTCAGCACTTGGTCCCTGTGGATGGCTTGAACACACAGTACCTGGTCACTGTGGATAGTTTGAACAATCAGCACCTGGTCCCTGTGGGTAGTTTGAACACTCAGTACCTGGTCCCTGTGGGTAGTTTGAACACTCAGCACCTGGTCCCTGTGGATAGTTTGTGTGCTCAGCAGCTGGTCCCTGTGGACAACCTGAACAAGCAGCATGTGCTCTCTGTGGATAGATTGAACACTCATCACCTGGTCCCTGTGGATAGTTTGAGTGCTCAGCACCTGGTCCCTGTGGATAATTTCAACACAGAGCACCGGGTCGCTGTCGATAGTTTCATCAATCAGCACCTGGTCGCTGTGGATAGATTGAATATTTAGCACCTGGTCCCTGTGGAAAGTTTGAACACTCAGATTAAGGTCCCTGTCGATAGTTTCAACAATCAGCACCTGGTCGCTGTGGATAGATTGAATATTTAGCACCTGGTCCCTGTCGATAGTTTGAACACTCAGATTAAGGTCCCTGTGGATAGTTTGAATATTTAGCACCTGGTCCCTATCGATAGTTTGAACACTCAGATTAAGGTCCCTGTGGATAGTTTGAACACTCAGCATCTGGTCCCTGTGGGTAGGTTGAACACTCAGTATCTGGTTCCTGTCGGTAGTTTGAACACTCAGCACCTGTTCGCTGTGTTAGTTTGAACACTCAGTACCTGGTCCCTGTGGATAGTTTGAGTGCTGAGCACCTAGTCCCTGAGGATAGTTTTAGTGCACAGCACCTAGTCCCTGTGGATATTTTGAACACTCAGCACCTCGTCCCTGTCGATAGTTTGAACACACCAGCTGGTCACTGTGGGTAGTTTGAACACTCAGCACCTGGTCCTTGTGGATAGTTTGTGTGCTCAGTACCTAGTCCCTGTGGATAGTTTGAACACTCAGCACCTGGTCCCTGTGGATAGTTTGAACATGGAGCAACTGGTCCCTGTGTGTAGTTTGTACACTCATCAACTGCTCCCTGTGTTTGTTTGAACACTTAGCACCTAGTCCCTGTGGATAGTTTGAAAACACAGCACCTGGTCCCTGTGGATAGTTTGAACACTCAGCACTTGTTCCCTCTGGATAGCTGGAACGCTCAGTATCTGGTCCCTGTGGGCAGTTTGAACATTCAGCACCTGGTCCCTGTGGATAGTTTGAACACTCTGCACCTGGTCCCTGTGGATAGGTTCAACGCTCAGCACCTGGTCCCTGTGGGTAGTTTGAACAATCAGCACCTGGTCCCTGTGGATAGTTTGAACACACAGCACCTGATCCCTGTGGATAGATTGAGCACGCAGCAACTGGTCCCTGTGGGTAGTTTGTACACTATCAACTGGTCCCTGTGTTTGTTTGAACACTCAGCACGTGGTCCCTGTGGATAGTTTGAAAGCTCGGCACCTGGTCCCTGTGGATAGTTTGAACATTCAGCACCTGGCCCCTGTGGATATTTTGTACACACAGCACCTGGTCCCTGTGGGTAGTTTGAACACTCAGCACCTGGTCCCTGTGGGTAGTTTGAACACTCAGTACCTGGTCCCTGTGGGTAGTTTGAACACTCAGCACCTGGTCCCTGTGGATAGTTTGTATGCTCAGCAGCTGGTCCCTGTGGACAACCTGAACAAGCAGCATGTGCTCTCTGTGGATAGATTGAACACTCATCACCTGGTCCCTGTGGATAGTTTGAGTGCTCAGCACCTGGTCCCTGTGGATAATTTCAACACAGAGCACCGGGTCGCTGTCGATAGTTTCAACAATCAGCACCTGGTCGCTGTGGATAGATTGAATATTTAGCACCTGGTCCCTGTCGATAGTTTGATCACTCAGATTAAGGTCCCTGTGGATAGTTTGAACACTCAGCACTTGGTCCCTGTGGATCGTTTGAATATTTAGCACCTGGTCCCTGTCGCTAGTTTGAACACTCAGATTAAGGTCCCTGTGGATAGTTTGAACACTCAGCATCTGGTCCCTGTGGGTAGGTTGAACACTCAGTATCTGGTTCCTGTCGGTAGTTTGAACACTCAGCACCTGTTCGCTGTGTTAGTTTGAACACTCAGTACCTGGTCCCTGTGGATAGTTTGAGTGCACAGCACCTGGTCCCTGTGGATATTTTGAACACTCAGCACCTCGTCCCTGTCGATAGTTTGAACACACAGCAGCTGGTCACTGTGGGTAGTTTGAACACTCAGCACCTGGTCCTTGTGGATTGTTTGAGTACTCAGCACCATTTCCTTGTGGATAACTTGAACACTCTGCACCTGGTCCCTGTGGATAGTTTGTACACTCAGCACCAGGTCCCTGTGGATAGTTTGAACACTCAGCACCTGGTCCCTGTGGATAGTTTGAACATGGAGCAACTGGTCCCTGTGTGTAGTTTGTACACTCATCAACTGCTCCCTGTGTTTGTTTGAACACTTAGCACCTAGTCCCTGTGGATAGCTTGAAAACACAGCACCTGGTCCCTGTCGATAGTTTGAACACACAGCAGCTGGTCCCTGTGGATAGTTTGAACACTCAGCACCTGGTCCCTGTGGATTGTTTGAGTGCTCAGCACCATTTCCCTGTCGATAGTTTGAACACTCAGCACCAGGTCCCTGTGGATAGTTTGAACACTCAGCACCTGGTCCCTGTGGATAGTTTGAACATGGAGCAACTGGTCCCTGTGTGTAGTTTGTACACTCATCAACTGCTCCCTGTGTTTGTTTGAACACTTAGCACCTAGTCCCTGTGGATCGCTTGAAAACACAGCGCCTGGTCCCTGTGGATAGTTTGAACACTCAGCACTTGTTCCCTCTGGTTAGCTGGAACGCTCAGTATCTGGTCCCTGTGGGCAGTTTGAACATTCAGCACCTGGTCCCTGTGGATATTTGGAACACTCAGCACCTGGTACCTGTAGATAGTTTGAACACTCAGCACCTGGTCCCTGTGGATGGTTTGAACACTCAGCACCTGGTCCCTGTGGATAGTTTGAACACTCAGCACCTGGTCCCTGTGGATGGTTTGAACACACAGTACCTGGTCCCTGTGGATAGTTTGAACACTCAGCACCTGGTCCCGGTGGATAGTTTAAACGCTCAGCACCGGGTCCCTGTGGATAGTTTGATCACTCAGCGACTGGCCATTGTGGGTAGTTTCAACACTCAGCACCTGGTCCCTGTGGATAGTTTGAACACTCAGCACCTGTTCTCTGTGGATAGTTTGAACACTCAGCACCTGGTCCCTGTGGATAGTTTGAACACTCAGCAACTGGTCCCTGTGGGTAGTTTATACACTCATCAACTGGTCCCTGTGTTTGTTTGAAAACTCAGCACCTTGTCCCTGTGGATAGTTTGAACACTCAGCACCTGGACCCTGTGGATAGTTTGAACACTCAGCACCTGGTCCCGGTGGATAGTTTAAACGCTCAGCACCGGGTCCCTGTGGATAGTTTGAACACACAGCACCTGGACCCTGTGGAACGTTTGAACAATCAGCACCTGGTCCCTGTGGATAGCTTCAACACTCAGCAACTGGATCCTGTGTATAGTTTGAACACTCAGCACCTGGTCCCTGTGGATAGTTTGAACACTCAGCACCTGGTCCCTGTGGGTAGTTTGAACACTCAGCCCCTGCTCCCTGTGGATAGTTTGAACACTCAGCACCAGGTTCCTGTGGATAGTTTGAAGATTTAGCAGCTGGTCCCTGTGCATAGTTTGAACACTCAGATTAAGGTCCCTGTGGATAGTTTGAACACTCAGCATCTGCTCCCTGTGGATAGTTTGAATATTTAGCACCTGATCCCTGTCGATATTTTGAACACTCAGATTAAGGTCCCTGCGGATAGTTTGAACACTCAGCACTTGGTCCCTGTGGATAGTTTGAGTATTTAGCACCTGGTCCCTGTCGATAGTTTGAATACCCAGATTAAGGTCCCTGTGGATTGTTTGAACACTCAGCACCTGGTCCCTGTGGATAGTTTGAATATTTAGCACCTGGTCCCTGTCGATAGTTTGAACACTCAAATTAAGGTCCCTGTGGATAGTTTGAGCACTCAACATCTGGTCCCTGTGGGTAGGTTGAACACTCAGTATCTGGTCCCTGTGGGTAGTTTGAACCACCAGCACCTGTTCGCTGTGTTAGTTTGAATACTCAGTACCTGGTCCCTGTGGATAGTTTGAGTGCTGAGCACCTAGTCCCTGAGGATAGTTTTAGTGCACAGCACCTAGTCCCTGTGGATATTTTGAACACTCAGCACCTCGTCCCTGTCGATAGTTTGAACACACAGCAGCTGGTCCCTGTGGGTAGTTCGATCACTCAGCACCTGGTCCTTGTGGATAGTTTAAACACTCAGCACCTGGTCCTTCTGGTTAGTTTGAACACTCAGCATCTGGTCCCTGTCGATAGTTTAAACACTCAGCAGCTGGTCCTTCTGGTTAGTTTGAACACTCAGCACCTGGTCCCTGTGGGTAGTTTGAACACTCAGCACCTGGTCCCTGTGGAAAGATTGAACACTCAGCACCTGGTCCCTGTGGGTAGTTTGAACACACAGCACCTGGTCCCTGTGAATAGTTTGAACACACAGCACCGGGTCCCTGTGGATAGTTTGAACAATCAACACCAGGTCCATGTGGATAGTTTGATTGCTCAGCAACTCGTCCCTGTGGATAGTTTGAACACACAGCAGCTGGTCCCTGTGGATAGTTTGAAAATTTAGCAGCTGTTCGCTGTGGATAGTTTGAACACGCCGCACGTGGTCCCTGTGGATAGTTTGAACACTCAGCACCTGGTCCCTGTGGATAATTTGAACACTCAGCACCTGGTCTCTGTGGATGGTTTGAACACACAGTACCTGGTCCCTGTGGATAGTTTGAACACTCAGCACCTGGTCACTGTGGGTATTTTGAACACTCAGCACCTGGTCCCTGTGGGTAGTTTGAATACACAGCAGTTGGTCCCTGTGAATAGTTTGAATGCTCCGCACATGCTCCCTGTGGGTTCTTTGAAGATTTAGCAGCTGGTGCCTGTGGATAGTTTGAACGCTCCGCACCTTGTCCCTGTGGGTAGTTTGAACACTCAGCACCTGGTCCCTGTGGATAGTTTGAACACTCAGCAACTGGTCCCTGTGGATAGTTTGAACAAACAGCACCTGGACCCTGTGGATAGTTTGAAATCTCAGCACCTGGTCCCTGTGGATAGTTTGAACACTCAGCACCTGGTCCCTGCGGATAGTTTGATCACTTAGCACCTGGTCCCTCTGGATAGTTTGAAAACTCAGCAGCTGGTCCCTGTGGATAGTTTGAACGCTCATCACCTGATCGCTGTGGTTGTTTGAACACTCAGCACCTGGAACCTGTGGATAATTTGAACATTCAGCACCTGGTCACTGTGGATAGATTGAACACACAGCAGCTAGTCCCTGTGAATTGTTTGAACACTCAGCACCTAGTCCCTGACGATAGTTTGAGTGCACAGCACCTAGCCCCTGTGGATAGTTTGAACACTCAGCAACTGGTCCCTTTGGACAGTTTGAAAAATCAGCACCTGGTCCCTGTGGATAGTTTGACCATTCAACACCTGGTCCCTGTGGGTAGATTGAACACTCAGCACCTGGTCCCTGTGGAAAGTTTGAGTGCTCGGCACCTGGCCCCTGTGGATAGTTTGAACAATCAGCACCTGGTCCCTGTGGGTAGTTTGAACAATCAGCACCTGGTCCCTGTGGATAGTTGAACAACCAGCACCTGGTCCCTGTGGATAGTTTGAACAATCAGCACCTGGTCGCTGTGGATAGATTGAACAATCAGCACCTGGTCCCTGTGGTTAGTTTCAACACTCAGCACCAGGTCCCTGTGGATAGTTTGAACACTCAGTACCTGGTCCTTGTGGATAGTTTGAACACTCAGCACCTGGTCCCTGTCGATAGTTTGAACACTCAGCACCTGGTCCCTGTGGATAGTTTGAACACTCAGCACCTGGTCGCTGTGGTTGTTTGAACACTCAGCACCTGGATCCTGTGGAAAGTTAGAACATTCAGCACCTGGTCCCTGTGGATAGTTTGAACACTCAGCACCTGGTCACTGTGGTTGTTTGAACACTCAGCACCTGGATCCTGTGGAAAGTTAGAACATTCAGCACCTGGTCCCTGTGGGTAGTTTGAACGCTCATCACCTGGTCGCTGTGGTTGTTTGAACACTCAGCACCTGGATCCTGTGGAAAGTTAGAACATTCAGCACCTGGTCCCTGTGGATAGTTTGAACACGCAGCAACTGGTCCCTGTGGGTAGTTTGTAAACTATCAACTGGTCCCTGTGTTTCTTTGAACACTCAGCACCTGGTCCCTGTGGATAGTTTGAAAACTCAGCACCTGGTCCCAGTGGGTAGTTTGAACGCTCATCACCTGGTCGCTATGGATGTTTGAACACTCAGCACCTGGATCCTGTGGATAGTTTGAACACACAGCAGCTGGCCCCTGTGGATAATTTGAACACTCAGCTCTGCTCCCTGTGGATAGTTTGAAAAAACAGCACCTGGTCTCTGTGGGTAGTTTGAACACTCAGCACCAGGTCCCTGTGGATAGTTTGAACAATCAGTACCTGGTCCTTGTGGATAGTTTGAACACTCAGCACCTTGTCCCTGTCGATAGTTTGAACACTCACCACCTGGTCCCTGTGGATATTTTGAATACTAAGCACCTGGTCCCTGTGGAAAGTTTGAGTGCTCAGCACCTGCTCCCTGTGGATAACCTGAACACGCAGCATGTGGTCTCTGTGGATAGTTTGAACACTCAGCACCTGGTCTCTGTGGATAGTTTGAACACTCAGCACCTGGTCCCTGTGGATAGTTTGAACACTCAGCACCTGGTCGCTGTGGATAGTTTGAACACTCAGCACCTTGTCCCTGTGGATAGTTTGAACACTCAGCACCTGGTTCCTGTGGATAGTTTGAACAAACAGCACCTGGACCCTGTGGATAGTTTGAACACTCAGCACCTGGTCTCTGTGGATAGTTTGAACACTCAGCACCTGGTCTCTGTGGATAGTTTGAACACTCAGCACCTGGTCCCTGTGGATAGTTTGAACACTCAGCACCTGGTCGCTGTGGATAGTTTGAACACTCAGCACCTCGTCCCTGTGGATAGTTTGAACACTCAGCACCTGGTTCCTGTGGATAGCTTGAACAAACAGCACCTGGACCCTGTGGATAGTTTGAACACTCAGCACCTGGTCCCTGTGGGTAGTTTGAACACTCAGCACCTGGTCCCTGTGGGTAGTTTGAACATTCAGCACCTGGTCCCTGTGGATAGTTTGAACAATCAGCACCTGGTTCCTGTGGGTAGTTTGAACGCTCATCACCTGGTCGCTGTGGTTGTTTGAACACTCAGCACCTGGTCCCTGTGGAAAGTTAGAACATTCAGCACCTGGTCACTGTGATTAGATTGAACACTCAGGACCTGGTCGCTTTGGGTAGTTTGAACACTCATCAACTGGTCCATGTGGATAATTTGATTGCTCAGCACCTCGTCCCTGTGTATAGTTTGAACACACAGCAGCTGGTCCCTGTGGATAGTTTGAGTGCACAGCATCTAGTCCCTGTGGATAGTTTGAACAAACAGCACCTGGACCCTGTGGATAGTTTGAAATCTCAGCACCTGGTCCCTGTGGATAGTTTGAACACTCAGCACCTGGTCCCTGCGGATAGTTTGATCACTTAGCACCTGGTCCCTCTGGATAGTTTGAAAACTCAGCAGCTGGTCCCTGTGGATAGTTTGAACGCTCATCACCTGATCGCTGTGGTTGTTTGAACACTCAGCACCTGGAACCTGTGGATAATTTGAACATTCAGCACCTGGTCACTGTGGATAGATTGAACACACAGCAGCTAGTCCCTGTGAATTGTTTGAACACTCAGCACCTAGTCCCTGACGATAGTTTGAGTGCACAGCACCTAGCCCCTGTGGATAGTTTGAACACTCAGCAACTGGTCCCTTTGGACAGTTTGAAAAATCAGCACCTGGTCCCTGTGGATAGTTTGACCATTCAACACCTGGTCCCTGTGGGTAGATTGAACACTCAGCACCTGGTCCCTGTGGAAAGTTTGAGTGCTCGGCACCTGGCCCCTGTGGATAGTTTGAACAATCAGCACCTGGTCCCTGTGGATAGTTTGAACAATCAGCACCTGGTCCCTCTGGATAGTTTGAACACTCAGCACCTGGTCCCTGTGGGTAGTTTGAACAATCAGCACCTGGTCCCTGTGGATAGTTGAACAACCAGCACCTGGTCCCTGTGGATAGTTTGAACAATCAGCACCTGGTCGCTGTGGATAGATTGAACAATCAGCACCTGGTCCCTGTGGTTAGTTTCAACACTCAGCACCAGGTCCCTGTGGATAGTTTGAACACTCAGTACCTGGTCCTTGTGGATAGTTTGAACACTCAGCACCTGGTCCCTGTCGATAGTTTGAACACTCAGCACCTGGTCCCTGTGGATAGTTTGAACACTCAGCACCTGGTCGCTGTGGTTGTTTGAACACTCAGCACCTGGATCCTGTGGAAAGTTAGAACATTCAGCACCTGGTCCCTGTGGATAGTTTGAACACTCAGCACCTGGTCGCTGTGGTTGTTTGAACACTCAGCACCTGGATCCTGTGGAAAGTTAGAACATTCAGCACCTGGTCCCTGTGGGTAGTTTGAACGCTCATCACCTGGTCGCTGTGGTTGTTTGAACACTCAGCACCTGGATCCTGTGGAAAGTTAGAACATTCAGCACCTGGTCCCTGTGGATAGTTTGAACACGCAGCAACTGGTCCCTGTGGGTAGTTTGTAAACTATCAACTGGTCCCTGTGTTTCTTTGAACACTCAGCACCTGGTCCCTGTGGATAGTTTGAAAACTCAGCACCTGGTCCCAGTGGGTAGTTTGAACGCTCATCACCTGGTCGCTATGGATGTTTGAACACTCAGCACCTGGATCCTGTGGATAGTTTGAACACACAGCAGCTGGCCCCTGTGGATAATTTGAACACTCAGCTCTGCTCCCTGTGGATAGTTTGAAAAAACAGCACCTGGTCTCTGTGGGTAGTTTGAACACTCAGCACCAGGTCCCTGTGGATAGTTTGAACAATCAGTACCTGGTCCTTGTGGATAGTTTGAACACTCAGCACCTTGTCCCTGTCGATAGTTTGAACACTCACCACCTGGTCCCTGTGGATATTTTGAATACTAAGCACCTGGTCCCTGTGGAAAGTTTGAGTGCTCAGCACCTGCTCCCTGTGGATAACCTGAACACGCAGCATGTGGTCTCTGTGGATAGTTTGAACACTCAGCACCTGGTCTCTGTGGATAGTTTGAACACTCAGCACCTGGTCCCTGTGGATAGTTTGAACACTCAGCACCTGGTCGCTGTGGATAGTTTGAACACTCAGCACCTGGTTCCTGTGGATAGTTTGAACAAACAGCACCTGGACCCTGTGGATAGTTTGAACACTCAGCACCTGGTCCCTGTGGATAGTTTGAACACTCAGCACCTGGTCTCTGTGGATAGTTTGAACACTCAGCACCTGGTCTCTGTGGATAGTTTGAACACTCAGCACCTGGTCCCTGTGGATAGTTTGAACACTCAGCACCTGGTCGCTGTGGATAGTTTGAACACTCAGCACCTCGTCCCTGTGGATAGTTTGAACACTCAGCACCTGGTTCCTGTGGATAGTTTGAACAAACAGCACCTGGACCCTGTGGATAGTTTGAACACTCAGCACCTGGTCCCTGTGGGTAGTTTGAACACTCAGCACCTGGTCCCTGTGGGTAGTTTGAACATTCAGCACCTGGTCCCTGTGGATAGTTTGAACAATCAGCACCTGGTTCCTGTGGGTAGTTTGAACGCTCATCACCTGGTCGCTGTGGTTGTTTGAACACTCAGCACCTGGTCCCTGTGGAAAGTTAGAACATTCAGCACCTGGTCACTGTGATTAGATTGAACACTCAGGACCTGGTCGCTTTGGGTAGTTTGAACACTCATCAACTGGTCCATGTGGATAATTTGACTGCTCAGCACCTCGTCCCTGTGTATAGTTTGAACACACAGCAGCTGGTCCCTGTGGATAGTTTGAACACTCAGCACCTGGTCCCTGTGGATAGTTGCAAAATCAGCACCTGGTCCCTGTGGATAGTTTGAGTGCACAGCATCTAGTCCCTGTGGATAGTTTGAACAAACAGCACCTGGACCCTGTGGATAGTTTGAAATCTCAGCACCTGGTCCCTGTGGATAGTTTGAACACTCAGCACCTGGTCCCTGCGGATAGTTTGATCACTTAGCACCTGGTCCCTCTGGATAGTTTGAAAACTCAGCAGCTGGTCCCTGTGGATAGTTTGAACGTTCATCACCTGATCGCTGTGGTTGTTTGAACACTCAGCACCTGGAACCTGTGGATAATTTGAACATTCAGCACCTGGTCACTGTGGATAGATTGAACACACAGCAGCTAGTCCCTGTGAATTGTTTGAACACTCAGCACCTAGTCCCTGACGATAGTTTGAGTGCACAGCACCTAGCCCCTGTGGATAGTTTGAACACTCAGCAACTGGTCCCTTTGGACAGTTTGAAAAATCAGCACCTGGTCCCTGTGGATAGTTTGACCATTCAACACCTGGTCCCTGTGGGTAGATTGAACACTCAGCACCTGGTCCCTGTGGAAAGTTTGAGTGCTCGGCACCTGGCCCCTGTGGATAGTTTGAACAATCAGCACCTGGTCCCTGTGGATAGTTTGAACAATCAGCACCTGGTCCCTCTGGATAGTTTGAACACTCAGCACCTGGTCCCTGTGGGTAGTTTGAACAATCAGCACCTGGTCCCTGTGGATAGTTGAACAACCAGCACCTGGTCCCTGTGGATAGTTTGAACAATCAGCACCTGGTCGCTGTGGATAGATTGAACAATCAGCACCTGGTCCCTGTGGTTAGTTTCAACACTCAGCACCAGGTCCCTGTGGATAGTTTGAACACTCAGTACCTGGTCCTTGTGGATAGTTTGAACACTCAGCACCTGGTCCCTGTCGATAGTTTGAACACTCAGCACCTGGTCCCTGTGGATAGTTTGAACACTCAGCACCTGGTCGCTGTGGTTGTTTGAACACTCAGCACCTGGATCCTGTGGAAAGTTAGAACATTCAGCACCTGGTCCCTGTGGATAGTTTGAACACTCAGCACCTGGTCGCTGTGGTTGTTTGAACACTCAGCACCTGGATCCTGTGGAAAGTTAGAACATTCAGCACCTGGTCCCTGTGGGTAGTTTGAACGCTCATCACCTGGTCGCTGTGGTTGTTTGAACACTCAGCACCTGGATCCTGTGGAAAGTTAGAACATTCAGCACCTGGTCCCTGTGGATAGTTTGAACACGCAGCAACTGGTCCCTGTGGGTAGTTTGTAAACTATCAACTGGTCCCTGTGTTTCTTTGAACACTCAGCACCTGGTCCCTGTGGATAGTTTGAAAACTCAGCACCTGGTCCCAGTGGGTAGTTTGAACGCTCATCACCTGGTCGCTATGGATGTTTGAACACTCAGCACCTGGATCCTGTGGATAGTTTGAACACACAGCAGCTGGCCCCTGTGGATAATTTGAACACTCAGCTCTGCTCCCTGTGGATAGTTTGAAAAAACAGCACCTGGTCTCTGTGGGTAGTTTGAACACTCAGCACCAGGTCCCTGTGGATAGTTTGAACAATCAGTACCTGGTCCTTGTGGATAGTTTGAACACTCAGCACCTTGTCCCTGTCGATAGTTTGAACACTCACCACCTGGTCCCTGTGGATATTTTGAATACTAAGCACCTGGTCCCTGTGGAAAGTTTGAGTGCTCAGCACCTGCTCCCTGTGGATAACCTGAACACGCAGCATGTGGTCTCTGTGGATAGTTTGAACACTCAGCACCTGGTCTCTGTGGATAGTTTGAACACTCAGCACCTGGTCCCTGTGGATAGTTTGAACACTCAGCACCTGGTCGCTGTGGATAGTTTGAACACTCAGCACCTTGTCCCTGTGGATAGTTTGAACACTCAGCACCTGGTTCCTGTGGATAGTTTGAACAAACAGCACCTGGACCCTGTGGATAGTTTGAACACTCAGCACCTGGTCTCTGTGGATAGTTTGAACACTCAGCACCTGGTCTCTGTGGATAGTTTGAACACTCAGCACCTGGTCCCTGTGGATAGTTTGAACACTCAGCACCTGGTCGCTGTGGATAGTTTGAACACTCAGCACCTCGTCCCTGTGGATAGTTTGAACACTCAGCACCTGGTTCCTGTGGATAGTTTGAACAAACAGCACCTGGACCCTGTGGATAGTTTGAACACTCAGCACCTGGTCCCTGTGGGTAGTTTGAACACTCAGCACCTGGTCCCTGTGGGTAGTTTGAACATTCAGCACCTGGTCCCTGTGGATAGTTTGAACAATCAGCACCTGGTTCCTGTGGGTAGTTTGAACGCTCATCACCTGGTCGCTGTGGTTGTTTGAACACTCAGCACCTGGTCCCTGTGGAAAGTTAGAACATTCAGCACCTGGTCACTGTGATTAGATTGAACACTCAGGACCTGGTCGCTTTGGGTAGTTTGAACACTCATCAACTGGTCCATGTGGATAATTTGATTGCTCAGCACCTCGTCCCTGTGTATAGTTTGAACACACAGCAGCTGGTCCCTGTGGATAGTTTGGGTGCACAGCATCTAGTCCCTGTGGATAGTTTGAACAAACAGCACCTGGACCCTGTGGATAGTTTGAAATCTCAGCACCTGGTCCCTGTGGATAGTTTGAACACTCAGCACCTGGTCCCTGCGGATAGTTTGATCACTTAGCACCTGGTCCCTCTGGATAGTTTGAAAACTCAGCAGCTGGTCCCTGTGGATAGTTTGAACGCTCATCACCTGATCGCTGTGGTTGTTTGAACACTCAGCACCTGGAACCTGTGGATAATTTGAACATTCAGCACCTGGTCACTGTGGATAGATTGAACACACAGCAGCTAGTCCCTGTGAATTGTTTGAACACTCAGCACCTAGTCCCTGACGATAGTTTGAGTGCACAGCACCTAGCCCCTGTGGATAGTTTGAACACTCAGCAACTGGTCCCTTTGGACAGTTTGAAAAATCAGCACCTGGTCCCTGTGGATAGTTTGACCATTCAACACCTGGTCCCTGTGGGTAGATTGAACACTCAGCACCTGGTCCCTGTGGAAAGTTTGAGTGCTCGGCACCTGGCCCCTGTGGATAGTTTGAACAATCAGCACCTGGTCCCTGTGGATAGTTTGAACAATCAGCACCTGGTCCCTCTGGATAGTTTGAACACTCAGCACCTGGTCCCTGTGGGTAGTTTGAACAATCAGCACCTGGTCCCTGTGGATAGTTGAACAACCAGCACCTGGTCCCTGTGGATAGTTTGAACAATCAGCACCTGGTCGCTGTGGATAGATTGAACAATCAGCACCTGGTCCCTGTGGTTAGTTTCAACACTCAGCACCAGGTCCCTGTGGATAGTTTGAACACTCAGTACCTGGTCCTTGTGGATAGTTTGAACACTCAGCACCTGGTCCCTGTCGATAGTTTGAACACTCAGCACCTGGTCCCTGTGGATAGTTTGAACACTCAGCACCTGGTCGCTGTGGTTGTTTGAACACTCAGCACCTGGATCCTGTGGAAAGTTAGAACATTCAGCACCTGGTCCCTGTGGATAGTTTGAACACTCAGCACCTGGTCGCTGTGGTTGTTTGAACACTCAGCACCTGGATCCTGTGGAAAGTTAGAACATTCAGCACCTGGTCCCTGTGGGTAGTTTGAACGCTCATCACCTGGTCGCTGTGGTTGTTTGAACACTCAGCACCTGGATCCTGTGGAAAGTTAGAACATTCAGCACCTGGTCCCTGTGGATAGTTTGAACACGCAGCAACTGGTCCCTGTGGGTAGTTTGTAAACTATCAACTGGTCCCTGTGTTTCTTTGAACACTCAGCACCTGGTCCCTGTGGATAGTTTGAAAACTCAGCACCTGGTCCCAGTGGGTAGTTTGAACGCTCATCACCTGGTCGCTATGGATGTTTGAACACTCAGCACCTGGATCCTGTGGATAGTTTGAACACACAGCAGCTGGCCCCTGTGGATAATTTGAACACTCAGCTCTGCTCCCTGTGGATAGTTTGAAAAAACAGCACCTGGTCTCTGTGGGTAGTTTGAACACTCAGCACCAGGTCCCTGTGGATAGTTTGAACAATCAGTACCTGGTCCTTGTGGATAGTTTGAACACTCAGCACCTTGTCCCTGTCGATAGTTTGAACACTCACCACCTGGTCCCTGTGGATATTTTGAATACTAAGCACCTGGTCCCTGTGGAAAGTTTGAGTGCTCAGCACCTGCTCCCTGTGGATAACCTGAACACGCAGCATGTGGTCTCTGTGGATAGTTTGAACACTCAGCACCTGGTCTCTGTGGATAGTTTGAACACTCAGCACCTGGTCCCTGTGGATAGTTTGAACACTCAGCACCTGGTCGCTGTGGATAGTTTGAACACTCAGCACCTGGTTCCTGTGGATAGTTTGAACAAACAGCACCTGGACCCTGTGGATAGTTTGAACACTCAGCACCTGGTCCCTGTGGATAGTTTGAACACTCAGCACCTGGTCTCTGTGGATAGTTTGAACACTCAGCACCTGGTCTCTGTGGATAGTTTGAACACTCAGCACCTGGTCCCTGTGGATAGTTTGAACACTCAGCACCTGGTCGCTGTGGATAGTTTGAACACTCAGCACCTCGTCCCTGTGGATAGTTTGAACACTCAGCACCTGGTTCCTGTGGATAGTTTGAACAAACAGCACCTGGACCCTGTGGATAGTTTGAACACTCAGCACCTGGTCCCTGTGGGTAGTTTGAACACTCAGCACCTGGTCCCTGTGGGTAGTTTGAACATTCAGCACCTGGTCCCTGTGGATAGTTTGAACAATCAGCACCTGGTTCCTGTGGGTAGTTTGAACGCTCATCACCTGGTCGCTGTGGTTGTTTGAACACTCAGCACCTGGTCCCTGTGGAAAGTTAGAACATTCAGCACCTGGTCACTGTGATTAGATTGAACACTCAGGACCTGGTCGCTTTGGGTAGTTTGAACACTCATCAACTGGTCCATGTGGATAATTTGATTGCTCAGCACCTCGTCCCTGTGTATAGTTTGAACACACAGCAGCTGGTCCCTGTGGATAGTTTGAACACTCAGCACCTGGTCCCTGTGGATAGTTGCAAAATCAGCACCTGGTCCCTGTGGATAGTTTGAGTGCACAGCATCTAGTCCCTGTGGATAGTTTGAACAAACAGCACCTGGACCCTGTGGATAGTTTGAAATCTCAGCACCTGGTCCCTGTGGATAGTTTGAACACTCAGCACCTGGTCCCTGCGGATAGTTTGATCACTTAGCACCTGGTCCCTCTGGATAGTTTGAAAACTCAGCAGCTGGTCCCTGTGGATAGTTTGAACGCTCATCACCTGATCGCTGTGGTTGTTTGAACACTCAGCACCTGGAACCTGTGGATAATTTGAACATTCAGCACCTGGTCACTGTGGATAGATTGAACACACAGCAGCTAGTCCCTGTGAATTGTTTGAACACTCAGCACCTAGTCCCTGACGATAGTTTGAGTGCACAGCACCTAGCCCCTGTGGATAGTTTGAACACTCAGCAACTGGTCCCTTTGGACAGTTTGAAAAATCAGCACCTGGTCCCTGTGGATAGTTTGACCATTCAACACCTGGTCCCTGTGGGTAGATTGAACACTCAGCACCTGGTCCCTGTGGAAAGTTTGAGTGCTCGGCACCTGGCCCCTGTGGATAGTTTGAACAATCAGCACCTGGTCCCTGTGGATAGTTTGAACAATCAGCACCTGGTCCCTCTGGATAGTTTGAACACTCAGCACCTGGTCCCTGTGGGTAGTTTGAACAATCAGCACCTGGTCCCTGTGGATAGTTGAACAACCAGCACCTGGTCCCTGTGGATAGTTTGAACAATCAGCACCTGGTCGCTGTGGATAGATTGAACAATCAGCACCTGGTCCCTGTGGTTAGTTTCAACACTCAGCACCAGGTCCCTGTGGATAGTTTGAACACTCAGTACCTGGTCCTTGTGGATAGTTTGAACACTCAGCACCTGGTCCCTGTCGATAGTTTGAACACTCAGCACCTGGTCCCTGTGGATAGTTTGAACACTCAGCACCTGGTCGCTGTGGTTGTTTGAACACTCAGCACCTGGATCCTGTGGAAAGTTAGAACATTCAGCACCTGGTCCCTGTGGATAGTTTGAACACTCAGCACCTGGTCGCTGTGGTTGTTTGAACACTCAGCACCTGGATCCTGTGGAAAGTTAGAACATTCAGCACCTGGTCCCTGTGGGTAGTTTGAACGCTCATCACCTGGTCGCTGTGGTTGTTTGAACACTCAGCACCTGGATCCTGTGGAAAGTTAGAACATTCAGCACCTGGTCCCTGTGGATAGTTTGAACACGCAGCAACTGGTCCCTGTGGGTAGTTTGTAAACTATCAACTGGTCCCTGTGTTTCTTTGAACACTCAGCACCTGGTCCCTGTGGATAGTTTGAAAACTCAGCACCTGGTCCCAGTGGGTAGTTTGAACGCTCATCACCTGGTCGCTATGGATGTTTGAACACTCAGCACCTGGATCCTGTGGATAGTTTGAACACACAGCAGCTGGCCCCTGTGGATAATTTGAACACTCAGCTCTGCTCCCTGTGGATAGTTTGAAAAAACAGCACCTGGTCTCTGTGGGTAGTTTGAACACTCAGCACCAGGTCCCTGTGGATAGTTTGAACAATCAGTACCTGGTCCTTGTGGATAGTTTGAACACTCAGCACCTTGTCCCTGTCGATAGTTTGAACACTCACCACCTGGTCCCTGTGGATATTTTGAATACTAAGCACCTGGTCCCTGTGGAAAGTTTGAGTGCTCAGCACCTGCTCCCTGTGGATAACCTGAACACACAGCATGTGGTCTCTGTGGATAGTTTGAACACTCAGCACCTGGTCTCTGTGGATAGTTTGAACACTCAGCACCTGGTCCCTGTGGATAGTTTGAACACTCAGCACCTGGTCGCTGTGGATAGTTTGAACACTCAGCACCTTGTCCCTGTGGATAGTTTGAACACTCAGCACCTGGTTCCTGTGGATAGTTTGAACAAACAGCACCTGGACCCTGTGGATAGTTTGAACACTCAGCACCTGGTCCCTGTGGATAGTTTGAACACTCAGCACCTGGTCTCTGTGGATAGTTTGAACACTCAGCACCTGGTCTCTGTGGATAGTTTGAACACTCAGCACCTGGTCCCTGTGGATAGTTTGAACACTCAGCACCTGGTCGCTGTGGATAGTTTGAACACTCAGCACCTCGTCCCTGTGGATAGTTTGAACACTCAGCACCTGGTTCCTGTGGATAGTTTGAACAAACAGCACCTGGACCCTGTGGATAGTTTGAACACTCAGCACCTGGTCCCTGTGGGTAGTTTGAACACTCAGCACCTGGTCCCTGTGGGTAGTTTGAACATTCAGCACCTGGTCCCTGTGGATAGTTTGAACAATCAGCACCTGGTTCCTGTGGGTAGTTTGAACGCTCATCACCTGGTCGCTGTGGTTGTTTGAACACTCAGCACCTGGTCCCTGTGGAAAGTTAGAACATTCAGCACCTGGTCACTGTGATTAGATTGAACACTCAGGACCTGGTCGCTTTGGGTAGTTTGAACACTCATCAACTGGTCCATGTGGATAATTTGATTGCTCAGCACCTCGTCCCTGTGTATAGTTTGAACACACAGCAGCTGGTCCCTGTGGATAGTTTGAACACTCAGCACCTGGTCCCTGTGGATAGTTGCAAAATCAGCACCTGGTCCCTGTGGATAGTTTGAGTGCACAGCATCTAGTCCCTGTGGATAGTTTGAACAAACAGCACCTGGACCCTGTGGATAGTTTGAAATCTCAGCACCTGGTCCCTGTGGATAGTTTGAACACTCAGCACCTGGTCCCTGCGGATAGTTTGATCACTTAGCACCTGGTCCCTCTGGATAGTTTGAAAACTCAGCAGCTGGTCCCTGTGGATAGTTTGAACGCTCATCACCTGATCGCTGTGGTTGTTTGAACACTCAGCACCTGGAACCTGTGGATAATTTGAACATTCAGCACCTGGTCACTGTGGATAGATTGAACACACAGCAGCTAGTCCCTGTGAATTGTTTGAACACTCAGCACCTAGTCCCTGACGATAGTTTGAGTGCACAGCACCTAGCCCCTGTGGATAGTTTGAACACTCAGCAACTGGTCCCTTTGGACAGTTTGAAAAATCAGCACCTGGTCCCTGTGGATAGTTTGACCATTCAACACCTGGTCCCTGTGGGTAGATTGAACACTCAGCACCTGGTCCCTGTGGAAAGTTTGAGTGCTCGGCACCTGGCCCCTGTGGATAGTTTGAACAATCAGCACCTGGTCCCTGTGGATAGTTTGAACAATCAGCACCTGGTCCCTCTGGATAGTTTGAACACTCAGCACCTGGTCCCTGTGGGTAGTTTGAACAATCAGCACCTGGTCCCTGTGGATAGTTGAACAACCAGCACCTGGTCCCTGTGGATAGTTTGAACAATCAGCACCTGGTCGCTGTGGATAGATTGAACAATCAGCACCTGGTCCCTGTGGTTAGTTTCAACACTCAGCACCAGGTCCCTGTGGATAGTTTGAACACTCAGTACCTGGTCCTTGTGGATAGTTTGAACACTCAGCACCTGGTCCCTGTCGATAGTTTGAACACTCAGCACCTGGTCCCTGTGGATAGTTTGAACACTCAGCACCTGGTCGCTGTGGTTGTTTGAACACTCAGCACCTGGATCCTGTGGAAAGTTAGAACATTCAGCACCTGGTCCCTGTGGGTAGTTTGAACGCTCATCACCTGGTCGCTGTGGTTGTTTGAACACTCAGCACCTGGATCCTGTGGAAAGTTAGAACATTCAGCACCTGGTCCCTGTGGATAGTTTGAACACGCAGCAACTGGTCCCTGTGGGTAGTTTGTAAACTATCAACTGGTCCCTGTGTTTCTTTGAACACTCAGCACCTGGTCCCTGTGGATAGTTTGAAAACTCAGCACCTGGTCCCAGTGGGTAGTTTGAACGCTCATCACCTGGTCGCTATGGATGTTTGAACACTCAGCACCTGGATCCTGTGGATAGTTTGAACACACAGCAGCTGGCCCCTGTGGATAATTTGAACACTCAGCTCTGCTCCCTGTGGATAGTTTGAAAAAACAGCACCTGGTCTCTGTGGGTAGTTTGAACACTCAGCACCAGGTCCCTGTGGATAGTTTGAACAATCAGTACCTGGTCCTTGTGGATAGTTTGAACACTCAGCACCTTGTCCCTGTCGATAGTTTGAACACTCACCACCTGGTCCCTGTGGATATTTTGAATACTAAGCACCTGGTCCCTGTGGAAAGTTTGAGTGCTCAGCACCTGCTCCCTGTGGATAACCTGAACACGCAGCATGTGGTCTCTGTGGATAGTTTGAACACTCAGCACCTGGTCTCTGTGGATAGTTTGAACACTCAGCACCTGGTCCCTGTGGATAGTTTGAACACTCAGCACCTGGTCGCTGTGGATAGTTTGAACACTCAGCACCTTGTCCCTGTGGATAGTTTGAACACTCAGCACCTGGTTCCTGTGGATAGTTTGAACAAACAGCACCTGGACCCTGTGGATAGTTTGAACACTCAGCACCTGGTCCCTGTGGATAGTTTGAACACTCAGCACCTGGTCTCTGTGGATAGTTTGAACACTCAGCACCTGGTCTCTGTGGATAGTTTGAACACTCAGCACCTGGTCCCTGTGGATAGTTTGAACACTCAGCACCTGGTCGCTGTGGATAGTTTGAACACTCAGCACCTCGTCCCTGTGGATAGTTTGAACACTCAGCACCTGGTTCCTGTGGATAGTTTGAACAAACAGCACCTGGACCCTGTGGATAGTTTGAACACTCAGCACCTGGTCCCTGTGGGTAGTTTGAACACTCAGCACCTGGTCCCTGTGGGTAGTTTGAACATTCAGCACCTGGTCCCTGTGGATAGTTTGAACAATCAGCACCTGGTTCCTGTGGGTAGTTTGAACGCTCATCACCTGGTCGCTGTGGTTGTTTGAACACTCAGCACCTGGTCCCTGTGGAAAGTTAGAACATTCAGCACCTGGTCACTGTGATTAGATTGAACACTCAGGACCTGGTCGCTTTGGGTAGTTTGAACACTCATCAACTGGTCCATGTGGATAATTTGATTGCTCAGCACCTCGTCCCTGTGTATAGTTTGAACACACAGCAGCTGGTCCCTGTGGATAGTTTGAACACTCAGCACCTGGTCCCTGTGGATAGTTGCAAAATCAGCACCTGGTCCCTGTGGATAGTTTGAGTGCACAGCATCTAGTCCCTGTGGATAGTTTGAACACTCAGCACCTGGTCGCTGTGGATAGTTTGAGCACTCAGCACATGCTCCCTGTGGGTTGTTTGAAGATTTAGCATCTGGTGCCTGTGGATAGTTTGAACACTCAGCACCTGGTCCTTGTGGATAGTTTGAACAGTCAGCAGCTGGTCCCTGTGGATAGTTTGAACACTCAGCACCTGGTCCTTGTGGATACTTTGAACACTCAGCACCTGGTCCCTGTGGATAGGTTGAACACTCAGCACCTGGTCCCTGTGGATAGTTTGAACACTCAGCACCTGGTCCCTGTGGATAGTTTGAAAACACAGCAGCTGGTACCTGTGGATAGTTTGAAAACTCAACACCTGGTCCCTGTGGATAGTTTGAAAACTCAGCACCTGATGCCTGTGGATAGTTTGAACACTCAGCACCTCGTCCCAGTGGGTAGTGTGAACGCTCATCACCTGGTCGCTGTGGTTGTTTGAACACTCAGCACCTGGATACTGTGGATAGTTTGAACACTCTGCCCCTGCTCACTGTGGATACTTTGAACACTCGGCACCTGCTCCCTGTGGATAGTTTGAAAAAACAGCACCTGGTTTCAGTGGGTAGTTTGAACACTCAGCACCACGTCCCTGTGGATAGTTTGAACACTCAGTAGCTGGTCCTTGTGGATAGTTTGAACACTCAGCACCTAGTCCCTGTCGATAGTTTGAACACTCAGCACCTGGTCCCTGTGTATAGTTTGAAAACACAGCACCTGGCCCCTGTGGATAGTTTGAACACGCAGCAACTGGTCCCTGTGGGTAGTTTGAACAATCAGCACCTGGTCCCTGTGGGTAGTTTGAACACTCAGCACCTTGGCCCTGTGGATAGTTTGAACAAACAGCACCTGGTCCCTGTGAATAGTTTGAACACTCAGCACCTGGTCCCTGTGGATAGTTTGAACAAACAGCACCTGGACCCTGTGGATAGTTTGAACACTCAGCACCTTGTCCCTGTGGATAGTTTGAACAAACAGCACCTGGACCCTGTGGATAGTTTGAACACTCAGCACCTGGTCCCTGTGGGTAGTTTGAACATTCAGCATCTGGTCCCTGTGGATAGTTTGAACAATCAGCACCTGGTCCCTGTGGTTAGTTTGAACACACAGCACCTGGACCCTGTGGATAGTTTGAACGCTCATCACCTGGTCGCTGCGGTTGTTTGAACACTCAGCACCTGGATTCTGTGGATAGATTGAACACTCAGGACCTGGTCGCTCTGGGTAGTTTGAACACTCATCAACTGGTCCATGTGGATAATTTGATTGCTCAGCACCTCATCCCTGTATATAGTTTGAACACACAGCAGCTTGCCCCTGTGGATAGTTTGAACACTCAGCACCTGGTCCCTGTGGATAGTTGCAAAATCAGCACCTGATCCCTGTCAATAGTTTGAACACTCAGCACCAGGTCCCTGTCGGTAGGTTGAACACCCAGCAACTGTGGATAGTTTGAAAAAACAGCACCTGGTCTCTGTGGGTAGTTTGAACACTCAGCACCTGGTCTCTGTGGGTAGTTTGAACACTCAGCACCTTGTCCCTGTGGATAGTTTGAGTGCTCAGCACCTAGTCCCTGTGGATACTTTGAGCACTCAGCACCTGGTCCATGTCAATAGTTTGAACACACAGCTGCTGGTCCCTGTGGGTAGTGTGAAAATTTAGCAGCTGGTCCCTGTCGATAGTTTGAACACACCGCACCTGGTCCCTGTGGCTCGTTTGAGTGCTCAGCACCTAGTCCCTGACGATAGTTTGAGTGCACAGCACCTAGTCCCTGTGGATAGTTTGGACACTCAGCAGCTGGTCTCTGTGGATGGTTTGAACACTCAGTACCAGGTCCCTGTGGATAGTTTGAACACTCAGCACCTGGTCCCTGTCGAAAGTTTGAACACTCAGCACCTGGTCCCTGTGGATAGTTTGAACACACAGCACCTGTTCCCTGTGGATAGTTTGAACACTCAGCACCTGGTCTCTGTGGATGGTTTGAACACTCAGCACCTGGTCCCTGTGGGTAGTTTGAACAATCAGCACCTGGTCCCTGTGGGTAGTTTGAACACTCAGCACCTTGGCCCTGTGGTTGTTTGAACATTCAGCACCTGGTCCCTGTGGATAGTTTGAACACTCAGCACCTTGGCCCTGTGGTTGTTTGAACATTCAGCACCTGGTCCCTGTGAATAGTTTGAACACTCAGCACCTTGTCCCTGTGGATAGTTTGAACAAACAGCACCTGGACCCTGTGGATAGTTTGAACACTCAGCACCTGGTCCCTGTGGGTAGTTTGAACACTCAGCACCTGGTCCCTGTGGGTAGTTTGAACACTCAGCACCTTGGCCCTGTGGTTGTTTGAACATTCAGCACCTGGTCCCTGTGAATAGTTTGAACACTCAGCACCTGGTCCCTGTGGATAGTTTGAACACTCAGCACCTTGTCCCTGTGGATAGTTTGAACAAACAGCACCTGGACCCTGTGGATAGTTTGAACACTCAGCACCTGGTCCCTGTGGGTAGTTTGAACACTCAGCACCTGGTCCCTGTGGGTAGTTTGAACACTCAGCACCTTGGCCCTGTGGTTGTTTGAACATTCAGCACCTGGTCCCTGTGAATAGTTTGAACACTCAGCACCTGGTCCCTGTGGATAGTTTGAACACTCAGCACCTTGTCCCTGTGGATAGTTTGAACAAACAGCACCTGGACCCTGTGGATAGTTTGAACACTCAGCACCTGGTCCCTGTGGATAGTTTGAACACTCAGCACCTGGACCCTGTGGATAGTTTGAACACTCAGCACCTGGTCCCTGTGGGTAGTTTGAACAATCAGCACCTGGTCCCTGTGGATAGTTTGAACACTCAGCACCTGGTCCCTGTGGGTAGTTTGAACAATCAGCACCTGGACCCTGTGAATAGTTTGAACGCTCATCACCTGGTCGCTGCGGTTGTTTGAACACACAGCACCTGTTCCCTGTGGATAGTTTGAACACGCAGCAACTGGTCCCTGTGGGTAGATTGTAAACTATCAACTGGTCCCTGTGTTTGTTTGAACCCTCAGCATCTGGTCCCTGTGGGTAGGTTGAACACTCAATATCTGGTCCCTGTGGGTAGTTTGAATGCACAGCACATAATCCCTGAGGCTAGTTTTAGTGCACAGCACCTAGTCCCTGTGGATACTTTGAACGCTCAGCACCTGGTCCCTGTGGATAGTTTGAACAATCAGCACCTGGTTCCTGTCGATAGTTTGAACACGCAGCAACTGGTCCCTGTGGGTAGTTTGTAAATTATCAACTGGTCCCTGTGTTTGTTTGAACACTCAGCACCTGGCCCCTGTGGATAGTTTGAACACTCAGCAGCTGGTCTGTGTGGATGGTTTGAACACACAGTACCTGGTCCCTGTGGATAGTTTGAACAATCAGCACCTGGTCCCTGTGGCTAGTTTGAACAATCAACACCTGGTCCCTATGGAAAGTTTGAGTGCTCAGCATCTGGTCCCTGTGGATAACCTGAACACGCAGCATGTGGTCTCTGTGGATACTTTGAACACTCAGCACCTGGTCCCTGTCGATAGTTTGAACACCCAGCATCTGGTCCCTGTGGATAGTTTGAACATTCAGTACCTGGTCCTTTTGGATAGTTTGAACACTCAGCACCTGGTCCCTGTCGATAGTTTGAACACTCAGCACCTGTTCCCTGTGGATAGTTTGAACACTCAGCACCTGTTCCCCCTGGATAGCTGGAACACTGAGTATCTGGTCCCTGTGGGTAGTTTGAACATTCAGCACCTGGTCGCTGTGGATAGTTTGAACACTCAGCACCTGGTCGCTGTGGGTAGTTTGAACACTCATCACTTGGTCCATGTGGATTGTTTGATTGCTCAGCACCTCGTCCCTGTGGATAGTTTGAACACACAGCAGCTGGTCCCTGTGGATAGTTTGAACACTCAGCATCTGGTCCCTGTGGATAGTTTGATAATCAGCACCTGGTCCCTGTCGATAGTTTGAACACTCAGCACCTGCTCCCTGTGGATAGTTTGAACAAACAGCACCTGGACTCTGTGGGTAGTTTGAACACTCAGCACCTGGTCCCTGTGGATAGTTTGTGTCCTGAGCACCTAGTCCCTGTGGATAGTTTGAACACAGAGCACCTGGTCCCTGTGAATAGTTTGAACATTCAGCACCTAGTCCCGCTATATAGTTTGAACATTCAGCCCCTGGTGCCTGTGGATGTTTTGATGGATCAGCACCTGGTCCCTGTGGATAGTTTGAACAAACTGCACCTGGCCCCTGCGAATTTTTTATATACTCAGCACCTGGTCCCTGTCGATAGAGTCATCACTCTGATGATGTGGAATCTGTATGGGTAGTACTGAGAAATACCAAGGGGCAGAAAACATTAGTGGGAATGGTATATAGACCTCCAAACAGTAATGTGGAATTCGGGGATGGCATTAAACGGGAAATTAGAGAAGCGTGCAATAAGGGCACAGCAGTTATCATGGGTGACTTTAATCTACATATAGATTGGGCTAACCAAATTTGTAACAATACTGTGGAGGAGGAATTCCTGGAGTGTATACGGATGGTTTCCTGGACCAATATGTCGAGGAACCAACTAGAGATCAGGCCATCTTAGACAGGGTATTATGTAATGAGAAAGGATTAATTAGCAATCTTGTGCGAGGCCCCTTGGGTCGGAGCAATCATAATATGATAGAATTCTTCATTAAGATGGAGAGTGAAATAGCTGACTCAGAGACTTGGGTCCTGAATTTAAATAAAGGAGACTACGATGGTATGAGGTGCGAGTTGGGTAGGATTGATTGGGGAAGGTCACTCAAAGGGTTGATGGTGGATGGGCAATGGCAAACATTCAAAGATCGCATGGATGAACTACAGAACTTGTTCATCCCAGTTTGGCATAAAAATAAAACAAAAAAGTGACTGAACCGTGGCAACAAGGGAAATTAGGGATAGCATAAGATCCAAGGAGAGGACATATCAATTGGCCAGAAAAAGCAGTAAACCTGAGGATTCGGAGCAGTTTAGGATCCAACAAAGGAGGACAAAGGGATTAATTAAGAGGGGGAAAATAGAGTATGAGAGTAAGCTTGCCGGGAACATAAAAACTGACTGTAAAAGCTTTTATAGATATGTGAAGAGAAAAACATTGGTGATGTCAAGTGTAGGTCCCTTGCAGTCAGAATCAGGGGAATTTATAATGGGGAACAAAGAAATGGCAAACCAATTAAACACATCCTTTGGTTCTGTCTTCACAAAGGAGGACACAATTAACCTCCCAAAGATGTCGGGGAACATACGGTCAAATGAAAGGGAGGAACTGATACAAATCAGTATTTGTAGGGAAATTGATGGGATTGAGGGCCAATAAATCCCCAGGGCCTGATAATCTACATCCTAGGGTACTTAAGGAAGTGGCCCTAGAAATAGTAGATGCATTGCTGGTCATCTTCCAAAATTCAATAGACTCTGGAACAGTACCCATGGATTGGAGGGTAGCTAATGTTACCCCACTGTTCAAAAAGGGTGGTAGAGAGACAACGGGGAATTACAGACCGGTAAGCCTGACATCGGTAGTGGGGAAAATGCTAGAGTCCATTATAAAGGATGTAATAGCAGAGCACTTGGAAAAAAGTGACCGAATCGGACAAAGTCAACATGGCTTTACAAAAGGTAAATCGTGCTTGACTAATCTACTGGAATTTTTTGAGGATGTAACTGGTAAAATAGATAAGGGAGAACCAGTGGATGTGGTGTATTTGGATTTTCAAAAGGCTTTCGATAAGGTCCCGCATAAGAGATTAGCGTGTAAAATTAAGGCACATGGGATTGGGGGCAAGGTATTGATTTGGATAGAGAACTGGTTGGCAGACAGAAAGCAAAGAGTTGAAATAAACGGGTCTTTTGCCGAGTGGCAGGCAGTGACTAGTGGGGTACTGCAGGGATCGGTCCTTGAACCCCAGCTATTCACAATATATATTAATGATCTGGACGAGGGAACTAGATGTAATATCTCCAAGTTTGCAGATGAAACAAAGCTGGGTGGGCATGTGTGCTGTGAGGAGGATGCCGAGAAACTGCAGTATGATTTGGACAGGTTGGGTGATTGGGCAGAAGCATGGCAGATGCAATATAACGTGGATAAATGCGAGGTTATCCACTTTGGTGGCAAAAACAGGAAGGCAGATTATTATTTGAATGGCAATAGATTGGGAGAAGGGGAAGTGTAACGAGACCTGGGTGTCCTTGTGCACCAGTCGCTGAAGGTAAGCATGCAGGTGCAGCAGGCGGTTAAGAAGGCAAATGGTATGTTGGCCTTCGTAGCGAGAGGGTTCGAGTACAGGAACAAGGATGTCTTGCTGCAGTTGTACAGGGCCTTGGTGAGGCCACATCTTGAGTATTGTGTGCAGTTTTGGTCGCCTTATCTGAGGAAGGATGTTCTTGCCATGGAAGGAGTGCAGTGAAGATTCACCAGGCTGTTACCTGGGATGGCAGGAATGACGCATGAGGAGAGATTGGGTCGATTGGGCTTGTATTCGCTGGAGTTTAGAAGAATGAGAGGGGATCTCATTGAAACTTATAAATTTCTAACAGGACTAGAGAGACTAGATGCTGGAAGGATGTTCCCGATGGTCGGGGAGTCCAGAACCAGGGGTCACAGTCTAAGGATAAGGGGTAAGCCATTTAGGACAGAGATGAGGAGGAATTTCTTCAACCAGAGAGTGGTGAACCTATGGAATTCTCTGCCAAAGAAGGCAGTAGAGGCCAATTCATTAAATATATTCAAGAAGGAGTTGGATATATTTCTTAAGGCTAAAGGGATCAAGGGATATGGAGAGAAGGCAGGAACAGGGTACTGAATTTGGATGATCAGCCATGATCTCATTGAATGGCGGAGCGAGCTCGAGGTGCCGAATGGCCTACTCCTGCTCCTATCTTCTATGTTTCTATGATAGTTTGAACACTCAGTACCTGGTCCCTGTCGATAGTTTGAACACACAGCACCTGGTCCCTGTGGATAGTTTGAACACTCACTGCCTGGTCCCTGTGGATAGTTTGAACACTCAGCGCCTCGTCCCTGTGGGTAGTTTGAACATTCAGCACCTGGCCCCTGTGGATAGTTTGAACACTCAGTACCTGGCCTCTGTGGATAGTTTGAACACTCAGTACCTGTTCCGTGTGGATATTTTGAACACTATGCACCTGGTCCCTGCGGGTAGTTTGAACACTAGGCACTTGGTTCCTGTGGATTGTTTGAATGCTCAGCACCTTGTCCCTGTGGATAGTTTGAACACTCAGTACCTGGTCCCTGTGGAGCTTATTTCAGTTGCACTCCATGCTAAATGCTCCCAGACAACACAGGGAGAAAAGATTGGCCCTCAGGGTTAATAGTGTTTTCCATTATTTACAAAGTATTTGCTTAAGTGTTGCTGAGCAGAATAGAGAGCTTTAAAACTTATGCCATCAGATTGCCATCTCGAATGGTTTTCTGAATTAATGCTAGAGTTGTAGGCACATGGCCTGGTGCCCTTTATTGAAGATTACTGCATCATTGTGATAACATTTCTGATATCTCTCTTATATGGCGAGTCTGTCGTCTCCCTCCAGTTTTCTTTTGTCATTGTTTAAGTCTCTCTGTTAACTCATTTTTTATGGTTATTTTCTAGTTTCATTATTCACAATAATATTACACTAAATTTTTCCATTTTCTCTCCAATTACAGTCCACAATTAGATTCTACCAATATTTCAGCAAACTAAGTTCTCTAAGACACAGCTACTATGACAGATCCTGTCCCACCCCACCACATACTGCTAAAAATAAAATTTATAATTAGCACACTAAACATTTAATAATTCAGGAAAATAAATCATAAAGCCACTAACTAATTCACCCAATCTTCTGATCGCTCCAACTTCTCTCCCCATCACACATTACCCAACACACCTTGATGGACTTTGTGAACATCTCTAATCTTGGGTCACCTTCCCTGGTATCTCAGGACCCAGCCCACTTATCTCAGGTCCAACATTCAGAGGTAACCAACTGCAACATAGCCTCCATGAGCCACCATGTGGCCCAGCAACCATCATACTTGCCCAAAAGACACTATTATACAATTCCCCGAACCACTGAATGGGCCTAGGCCAACAGAGTTCCTCCTATTTCTCCCCTCCCCCAACACCAGCCTCAAGGCCCACTCTTTGTTGCTTCTTCCTACCCTCTGGAGACATTTGGCTGTCTCCCATTCCCAAACTTACATAGATGCAGGAGTAGGTCATTCAGCTCCTCAAGCCTGTTCCGTCATTCAATTAGATCATGGCTGATCTGTATCTAAACTCAATCTACCCGCCTTAGTTCCATAACCCTTAATACCCATGCCAAACAAACATCTATCAATCTCAGTTTTGGAATGTTCAATTCACCTAGGCTCAACAGCTTTTTGGGGGAGAGAATTCCAGATTTCCACTACCCTTTGAGTGAAGAGGTGCTTCGTGACATCATCCCTGAATGGCCTAGCTCTAATTTTAAGATTATGCCCCCTTGTTCAGGACTCTCCCACCAGAGGAAATAGTTTCTCTCCCTCTACCCTATCAAATCCTTCAATCATCTTAAACACCTTAATTAGCTCACCCCCTAATCTAATATACTCAAAGGAATACAAGCCTAGTCTATGTAAACAGTCCTCATAATTTAACCCTTTTAGCCCCAGTATCATTCTGGTGAATCTGCGCTGCATCCACCCCTGCCAAGGCCAATATATCCTTCCTGAGGTGTGGTGCCCAGAACTGAATGCAGTACTCTAGATGGGGTCTAACCAGAGCTCTGTACTGCTGTAACATAACTTCCTCCCCTATGTATTACAGCCCTCTTGAGATAAAGGACAACATTCTATTAGCCTTTTAAATTATTTTTTGTACCTGTCCACTAGCTTTTAGTGATTTGAGTACTTGGACCCCTAAATCTCTCTGCTCATCCACAGCTCCTAGCTTCTCGCCATTTAGAAAATATTCTGATCTATCTTTCTTAGGTCCAAAGTGGATGACCTCATACTTTCCTCTATTGAGCTCCATCTGCCACAATTTTGCCCACTCACTCTATCAATGTCCCTTTGCAACTTTCTGCTCCCATCTACATTATTTACTCTGCCATCTAACTTAGTGCCATCAGCAAAGTTAGATATACGGTTCTCTATTCCTTCGTCCAAGTCATTTATAAAAATAACAAATAGCTGCGGTCCCAGTACAGATCCCCAGGGACACCACTAGTCACATCCTGCCAATTTGAGTACATACCCATTATCCCTACTCTCTGTCTCCTACCTCATAACCAATTCCCTATCCAAGCCAATAGGTTACCTCCAATTCCATGCCCTTTCGTTTTTGTTAATAGTTTCTTATGTGGAACCTTGTCAAATGTCTTCTGAAAGTCCATATAAATAATATCCAGACACTCCCCTATCTACCACATAAATTCAACTCGGTTCGTTAGACATGACTTACCCTTTACAAGTCCATGCTGGTTCTCTCTGATCAGCTCATATTTGTCCAAATGCTCAGTCACTTTGTCCCTAATATCTGATTGTAGTAACTTCCCGACAACTGAAGTTAGACTAATAGGCCTATAACTTCCCACGATAGCAAAATACTGCAGATGCTGGAAATCCGAATTAACAACAGAAAATGCTGGAAAAACTCAGCAGGCCAGGCAACATCCATGGAGAGAAAATAGAGTCAACGTTTTGGGTGAAAACCCTTTGTCAAGACTTCCCAGTTTATCGCCCAGTATAACTTCCCAGTTTATCACTCTTAAATTGTGGAGTGACATTGGCAATTTTCCAATCCAATGGGCAATCCCCGAATAGAGAGAGTTTAGGAAGATCATGACTAGAGCATCAACAATTTCCTCACCTACTTCTTTTAATACCCTGGGGTGGAAACCATCGGATCCTGGAAATCTGCCTATCTTACCCTCCTGATTTATGGCCCCCGCTTATTCCACTCTCACTCACCATATTAGCCCTGGTCCTGCTGCTCTCCCTCCTAGCATGACCCTATCACCATTCCTCTAGCCACCCTCCCAACTCTGAGTCTCCCTCTCTACTGGCCTCAGCATTGCTCCCGCTTAAGCCTTGGACCCTGCTCCAGCCCTGGACTTTGCAACTAACTCCCTTCCCTCTCATTATCATGAGAGAATGATAATTATATTTGCATCTAAAATTAAACTGATTGCAAGCCAAATATTAAAAGTAAGAGGACATTTTAAAGATCTGAATTGACAAGGACAACAAATAAAATACAAATAATCAGGGGAGCAAGTCCATGGGAGATTAACTATTATTTTATATATATATAAACTGTGGAGTAATAAATCATGGAGCAAATTACCAGAGAAGGCCATCAATGTGGTCATTACAAGAGGGTTCAGTAGACAATTAGATGAGTTTCTGGAGAAAGAAGTGATTGAGTGATATTGTGAGATGCTGGTAGGTGGTATTGATTTATTCGAAAGGGAATGGCCTGTTGGGTCTAATGGATTTTAACTGTTCCTGAAAATTGTTATGTTCCTTAGAACGTGAACTTGGACTAAACCTTCACAGCAGCCTGAGTGCAATGCTGCAGTTAAACACTAATTAATTACATGCTAAACGTGGATTTCAGTGTGTCAGTGATGAGGAAAAGCTGAGTACTAACCCCCCCTCCCCCCGCCCCTGCCCCGCCACCCCCCCCCCAATGGGGTGAGATTCCAATCAGTGTGCACTGGCATATCCCATTAAACTGAATGAGATACAACACTTTGAATCAGCAGATTAGTATCACCGACCTTCAGCAGTGTGTCAGATCAATGCACAGCTCTCAGCTCATCATTGGCAGTATGTTACAGGTGCATTTATTTATTGGGATTTGAATGGATTTTTTCAGCAATACAACTCTTTTCCTTTGCTGCCTCTGATGCCCCTGGCTTTGCAATAACAGCTCTAAAGCACAACAAAGACATGAGTGAAATTGTGACACTTTCATGGGTTTGATAATGGCTGGTATTTCTCAGACTCCTTTATGTAGGCTGAGCCTGTAATCTAATGGAAGCCAAATGATGGGCCGATTAAATTACAAGGAGAAAAGATAACAAAGCTGGCAGGGGTACAGGTGGGGTAAAAAGAGAAACTGTAACTGCTGGAAATCTAAAGTAAAAACAGAAAAGGACAGCAACTCTTGTCAGCACCCGAACGTGAAGGATAGATTAACATTTCAGGTGGAGATCTTTCATTACAAGTGGTATGAATTCAAATCTGAAACTATACCTTGGTTGAATATCACCACCTTCAGATGTATTTGCGCAGCTAACTTACCCCAAATATCACAGACGTATCATCATTACAGCACTGTATCTGGACTACCCAGTGATTGATAGTTACAACAATATTGATCATACTGCTAGACAAATCGTTGGTTAGTTTTCCATCATCGTTGTGTCTGAATTCCAGGTTGATCTTCAGGTCACTCATATAATGCATATACAGATCAGATCACCATGCGTCAGGTCTGTGAACCATGCACACTTGGGGCTAGATTGGACAAGTGTGCTATTGGTAGAAAGCGGGAGCAGTGGGATCCATGGGACTGCAGTTCAGCTGCATGGAGACCATATCCCATTATTTGATAACCCCCACTTAATTCCTTGTCATTAGTGGTTTGGCTTGGGTTTTGGGTTTCATTGGATTATAGACTCATTCTGCACAAAGGATGGTGCAGCATAATTGTGCTGACTACTATCGAGGGAGCTCTATCCATTTTCTGTTTTTGGTTCCAAGTGTGACTGTAGTTAGACAGGAATAGACCTGTTGGGCCGAATGGCCTGTTTCTGTGCTGTAAATACTAATACAATGTAATGTATTGGCTGCGACTTTGTTGCTTAGCTTGGGCTTTAAAAAAAAGATAAGACATTAAACTTTAATCCATCCGTAAAGGAGCAGATGCCAGAGCCCTACAGAGAGCTTTGGAAATATAGAGCAGAGAGAGGAGACACAGGGCAGGACAGACTTAGGCATAGAGTGAGAGCATTAACACATCTATATATATATATAAAATAAAAGGATAGTGGTGTCTGTCCGTCTGTCTGTCCGTCTGTCTGTATGTCTGTCTGTCCGCTATACACTCAAAAGTTATAGAGCGTACCTACACATATGTTATATCAAAAGAAAGCTGATGATCAGGGGAGTGTCATAGGCGTATTTACTTTTTGGTCAGACAAAGATTGTTCGGACAGTATACAAAAAACGTTCAAAAATCCGCTCATTAGCGGTTGACCTATCCTACCGCTCATTAGCGTTGAGTGACGTGATGGTTGACCAATCCTACAGTTCAGTGACCTGATGGTTGACCAATCGGTGCATCATGGGCGGGACCTAATCCTGCAGCCTCCCCAAACGTAGCCGCCATTTTTTCCCCTGCTTTTCCTCAACAGCGAGCGGGGCAGCTGCGTCAGCCCACCAGAGCGGGAGGTGAGTTGGGGTCAGTCGGGCCGGGCCTCACAACCGCTCGGCCCAAGACACAGAGCGGGGGAGCGGCAGCGGCCGGCCGTCAACCGCATGGCCCGAGACACAGAGCGGAGGAGCGGTAGTGGCCGGCCGTCAACCGCGCAGCCCTCTAAACTGCCCTGGTAACGCCGGGCCCCCCTAGCTAGTTTAAAATAAACAGGTTAAAACATCTACGTTAAGGGAATGGACAGAGGAATGACATACGAACACAATGGCCCAGAAATTCGGGTCGGGGGCTTCCCGCGGGTGCAAGCCCCCGAACTGCACTTACCTTGCGCGCCGGCCGTTGAGCTGTGGGCCCCCGTGGAATTCCGATCCGGGGCTTGGTCCAGCTGCCGGCGCGCAGTGCTTGCGTATCCCAGGGGTGCAGTTAGTTCGATGCGTCCCCTGGGATCACGTGGGCCATGGGGAGCCAATCGGAGCAGGGAATGCTCCATTCATAAGTCTGACAGGAAGTGCTGTCAAACTTAGAAATACTACAGGCCCCAAAACAGCACTAAATCTTCAAATACATTTTTTTTTAAATCACATTTTTTAAATAAACTATAAATTACATGAAATAACTATTTTAAACAATAATTTAAATTTTTGAAAAAAATAATTTTATTTTCTAACGGGGCTAAAAATAAACTTACCTTTCTTTAAAGTATTTAAAAATAATAAACCTGTGGAAAAAATGTTTTAATTTTAATTAATTCACCACTTACCTTGTAAAAAGCAGGCCTTACGCCTGCTTTTTACATGTCTAACTGCTGGAGACTTACCCTCCCGGAGAAACCTGTAAAAAAAAACGAAGTTCAATGCGCACGCGCAGCCTCTCCCGTGCACGCATTCGACCTCTGAACCCCTCCTTTCAGGGGAACGGAAGTGCCAGTTTCCCGCGCATGCGCAGTGCATGCAGGAAACCGGCACTTCCATTGGGCCTACGGGTGAGTACCCCATGCGTACTCACCCGTGGAGACACGAATTTCTGGTTAATGTTAGTTCACTGGTATTGTCAACAGTCATTTCTAGGCTCCTTTGTTTTTTATGCGGCGAAGAGGGAATACTGTTTATATATTGTGGCAGAAAGAGGTTATTTTTTAATTCAGGCTGCAAAGAAGATTTGCTTGGGATTTAGCATTTGTTTCTGGCATGTGATGAACTTGTGGGGATGCTTTGTCTTCTATCAGCTGAGGTGGATGGACGGTGTGCAAAATTGCAAAGACAACTGGATGGAGCAGCCTTTGATGGTCCTGATGGTCTTTTATCGCCCTTCTTTTCATATGTTCCTATGTGTGTTCACATGATTTAAGAATTATGACTAGCTGCTCATTCTCTTGCATCAGACCTTCCTTTATAACACTGCTAAATCCTATTTTAGAAATAGGACTCGACAGAATAAATCACCTGCAAATATCTGCAATTATTTGCTTGAACAGTGAAAGCAGATTTTATAAATTCGATGAACTTTTTGTACCGTATCACTGTTTGCTCAGCAGTCCAAAGGATATTGAGAATTTGAAGTGCAACAAATGGAAAAGCTTGTAATAATCATGAAGAAGTGGGTAGATTCTAATGAAGCAGAATTGCACGAGTTGTTTCCCCTAATGTGGTTGTGCTTCATGGGGTGGGGGGAGGGGGGTCTGTGGAGTGGGGGTGGGGGCTCATTGATAGTTAAACTGAGGCGTAGAGACCTGGCAGGTCAGAACAAAAAAACGATCAGGAAGTCTACTCAGACTATCCAGCTCACCCTTTCCTAGAAATCTGTGTTCCCACCATCACCACATTCAATTGCCTCTCGAATAATTACAGTTTTTGCCTCCAGTACCTTACCCAAAGAAAGCATTTACATAGCGCCTTTCACAATTACCTTATGTCTCAAATCGTTTTACAGCCAAGTACTTTTTGAAGTGGAGTCACGGTTATAATGTAGGAAATTACAATTTACAAAGGTTCAATTCCTAGTCTGAGTTAGCTGATCTCGATTGAGGCAGCATCAGGGACACTACACGTGGCCCTGCACTCAAGAAGAGGAGTCCAGATCCAGTTCATAGACATAGACATAGAAGATAGGAGCAGGAGTAGGCCTTTCCATTCATTCATTCATGTGGGAAAGTGTAGATGTGTGGACATTGGGTGAAGACAAGGGTGGGACATCTATGATGCTTCCCATAGTCAAATAGGACGCCAACATATGCTCGCACATAAAGAATGGGTACCTGTTCGAGGTATCGGATGGTGTGTGATGACCATGCAACTATTTTCCAGGAGGATTCAGCATTTTTCAGGAGAGGAAGGAAAAAAAAACTGGAGGATGAAAAAAAGTAACTGTGGTTATAGTGTCCCCCCCTTCTATTCCCTTTCACTGTTATGCTCCTCCATACAAATTAATGCTTCATCTGTATAGCTTATCTCTGTGTACATCAATCCACCAATTACCTGCTCTAATTACCATCATAAGATAAATTGATCATAAAAAATGACTCTGTAAATCCCAAAAAGAAATAAAAGCTGCTTAATCCAAAAAATAAAAGTAAACTGTAAAGACAGAACAAAAAACCTGAATGCCGGATCGGAAATAAGGACAGAAAATGCTGGAGATGCACAGCAGGTGTGTCAGCATCTGAGGGAGAAAGAGAGGTTAATATTCCTGATGCCACCTCTCATCAGATCCAGGGTCCAACCAGAAGCCTTAACCTATCTTTCTCTCTCAGATGTCAACCATCCTGATGCCCCTTTCCAGCATTTAATATTCTTTAAATAAGTAAACTATGTTAGGCAAAGCACGGGGTAACATTCAAATGTATCGTATGACTTTGTGCCTCTGTGCCAGATTGCAACTTAGATTCAGGGCATTGGCTAATCAGCATATTCATCGTAAACTCATTCCATAAACATTAATTATTCATGTTCCTGGTCAACTAAGTACTGCAGCTCCGTTAGTGAACCATGGAATGAGTCAACTTAAGGAACAGTACGTACTTCCCCGCCTAGCTTACCAAAATTACCTTAATTATAATGCTGTTTCATAACCTATCATTTCTTGAGAAAACAATTTGAGACACACACTAGAAACCCTCAGACACATTCTCCAGAACTGTCAGTCACGACAACTTCAGTATCAAGCCTCATCAATTATAAGCATGCAGTTACATAACAATCATTGTTTTCACCTCACTGGAAGAATAATGCTGCTATACATAGAACAAGAAGGGTAATGCTTGACTGGTTTTAGCAGCCTCTTATTAGTAGACTACTTGACTGTACTTGATAGACACACAGGCATAAATCTACTGTGTCTTCTTAACCATAGCAGACTCTGACATTCTGTCTCTTTACTGAGCAGAAGCAAACCAGCCCCATCAAAATTAGGCTGAATACAAGCTTCTTCTCTCAGCCAGCTCAATAACAGAGTGGGAGGTTGCCCCGCTATTATTGAAGAGCATTTTGTCACAGGTCACAATTCTCAAACAGTGCCTTACTCAAGGGCCACCCTCGGAAATGCTCCCCTATACTGCACCATCGAATAATAGGATCTAGGTTTGTGCCAATGCTCCCCCTAGGCTGAACACTGTAATTGAAAGGTGGCACTCTTGGCAGTTGCTGAGTGGAGGCAGACCCTTGCCTACAGAAATCAAACAACATAATCCAATAGTCTTATCAAAGCAATTGGAATATTTTATTGGACACTGTTGTGTCTGTGTGTTGATAGAGACACTGAAGACAGGAGTTGGTTTGATAGGTGTTTACAAACAAAGTCTGGAGGGGAACTAATGGATACAACACAATACTCAGGCTTATATAGCCGAGTGGCCATTACCGGCATTACAGTACACATGGGGCTCTTAAAGGCACATACACTACAATTCCTCCCCTTTTAGCTAACCAGTACATAATATTTTAAGTAATTATTAATTACATGTTACAAGAAAAATAATCTATACATTGCTGCAGTTAATTAATTATAAGTCAGTCTCTCTGGAGGCTTCCTGACTCGGTCCGGATAACGCCTCGGTGGTGTAGTAGTTTCTGGTGGTGTAGTAGGTTCTTTTGGCAAGGCTGATTCGGCTTGAATGCCAGTGTCGGGTTCATCGGGTTCCAGTATCACTGGATTGGAGGTAGATATGGGTATCTCTACTTCATTGTTAGGTGTATAGAGTTGTGGTGTAGGTTGTCCCTTTTTGGATGACTCTATGATTTGGTCAGCATGGCGCCTTATTATGCTTTCTCCGATGTCCACGGTATACATCAGCGGTCCTAGTCGTGTGCAGATAGTTCCAGGCTGCCATTTCTCGGTACGGTAGTCCCGGGCCAAAACTTGTTGACCTATCTGGAAGGTTCTAGTTGGCCTTTCATTCATGCCTTGAAATTGCCGGTTCTCCACGTCCCTTCTGATGTTGGGCTTGATCAAATCCAGCCGTCATCTTAGGCTTCTATTGAAGAACATCATGGCGGGAGTTTGGTTTGTAACCATATGTGTTGCATTCCTGTATGCGAACAAGAAGTTATCCACCTTGTGCTGAAGTTTTATGTCTTCATTACCCATGGCCTTTATGGCCTTCTTGAAGGTCTGGACAAACCTTTCAGCCAATCCATTGGTGGCGGGATGGTATGGGGCGGACGTGTAGTGCTTAACCCCATTGTTTTTTAAGAACTTCCTGAATTCTTCGGACACAAATTGTGGTCCATTATCAGAACAGATCTGTTCCGGCAGCCCATTCCTGGCAAATATGGTCCTTAATACTGTGATGGTTTTTTCCGTGGTGGTGGAGGACATCTTTATTACCTCCGGCCACTTGGAGTGTGCATCCACCGCGATTAAGAACATTGAGTCCATAAATGGACCAGCAAAGTCGATGTGTACTCTTTGCCAGGGAGATGAGGGCCACTCCCATGGATGTAGAGGGGCTTGGGGTGGAGCGTTTTGGACCTTCTGGCATCCTAGGCAGCTCTTGGTCATTTCTTCGATGTCTCCATCGATACCTGGCCACCATACAAACGCTCTGGCTAGGTTCTTCATTTTCACTCCACCTAGATGCCCCTCGTGAAGCTCCTTTAGCACTTTATCCTGGAGTTTGGGTGGAATCACCACTCTGGATCCACACATCAAGGTTCCTCGGCACACTGACAGCTGTTCTCTTCTTTGCGAGAATGCTGGCAACAGTGGTTCGCCATGTGCTGGCCATCCCTTCACCGTTAAGTCGTAGACTCGTGAGAGAGTCGGGTCATTTCTCGTTTCCTTTTCAATGGCAGAATTTGTTACTGGTAGACATTCCACTATGGTTGAGTGGAACATCTCCACTGGGTCTACTGTAGGTGCCTCTTCTACCATTGGCAACGGTAGGCGCGATAAACCGTCAGCATTCCCATGCTGTTTTGATCCTCTGTATTCTATGTTGTATTGGTGTGCCCCTAGAAAAAGGGACCACCTCTGTAGCCTTTGCGCTGTCACAATGGGGACACCCTTTTTAGGGTTGAATATGGAGATGAGGGGTTGATGGTCAGTCAACAAGGTAAATTTTTGTCCGTGTAGGTAATGGTTGAATTTCTTCACTCCCCATACCAGGCTGAGTGCTTCCCTGTCGATTTGGGCATAGTTACGCTCAGCTGAGTTCAATGAGCGTGACGCAAAAGCTATCGGCCGTTCCGAGCCATCAGGGAATTTATGCGATAATACTGCTCCTATGCCGTAAGGGGATGCATCGCATGCCAGTCTGATTGGCAGTGATGGGTTGTAATGAGCCAAAACTTCTTTGGACGTGATTAAGTCTTTGCATTTATGGAAGGCACGTTTACAGTCTTCGCTCCATTTCCAAATTACTCCTGTTTGTAGCAGTTCATTAAGAGGGTGTAGAAGAGTTGATAAGTTCGGTAAAAATTTATGATAGTAATTTATTAATCCCAGGAACGACCTTAATTGTGAAACATTTTCAGGTGCTGGGGCTTTTATGACCGCTTCAATTTTTTCAGGTGACTTATGCAACCCTTCCTTATTAATTATGTGGCCACAATATGATATTTGATTTTGGAAAAATTCGCACTTGGGGCGATTTGCTCGTAGGCCCCGTTCTCTCAGCCTAGTGAGCACCTGCTCCAAATTGGCAAGGCGCTCGTTGTCATTTTCTCCTGTTACAAGGATGTCGTCAAGGTAGCATTGAGTCCCCGGAATCCCTTGGAGGACTTGCTCCATAGCTCTTTGCCAGATAGCTGGAGCGGATACTACTCCGAAAACCAGTCGATTGTACTGGTACAGACCTTTGTGTGTATTTATCGTGAGATATTTTTTAGAGGCCTCTTCAACCTCCATCTGTAGATATGCCTGTGCCAAGTCAATTTTGGTGAAACGTTTCCCTCCGGATAGTGAGGCGAAAATATCTTCTATCCTCGGAAGAGGATACTGTACCGTGTGAAGGACCGGGTTTGCAGTCGCCTTGAAGTCTCCACAGATGCAAATTTTTCTCTGTTTTTCAGATTTATCATTCTTCAATGCTTTCTTCATGACTGGGACGATGGGTGTTGCCCACTTGCTCCAATCTATTTTAGATAATACGCCTGCCTTTTCCAAATTCTCCAGCTCTGCCTCGACTGCTGGACGAATTGCGTATGGCACCGGTCTTGCCTTAAAAAACTTGGGAATTGCTGCATCTTCCACATTTATTGAGGCGGTGATGCCTTTCAAGGTTCCTAGTTTCTCTTGAAACACTTCCTTGGCGTTGGCCAAGATGTCTTTTAATCGTTCAGGTATGATGTCATCATCATTTTTTTCCTTACTGGTCACCGTCAGTGCCTGAATGGAGTGCCAGTCTAAACGTATTTTCCTGATCCATTCACTTCCCAACAGCGGTGGACCACCATCTTGTAGAACGTATAAATACAACTTCTGTATTTCCTTGCCGTTGTATACAACAGGCACCCTCATTTTTCCTTTGGGGTATACTTTCTGCCCCGTATATGTTTTCAAGATAATGGATGTGTCTTTTAAAGGTATATGCGGAAATAGCCGCTCGTAATCCCGTCGATTTATGACGGTCAGAGCTGATCCTGTATCTAGCTCCATTTTAACTGGGGACCCTGCTATTGTGAGGGTAACCCAAATGGTCTGGTAATCTTCTTTGGCAATTACATTATGTAATTTGAGAGAGCTTAGTCTCTTGTTCCCGGAGTCGCTATCGCTCTTCTGGTCTTCGGAGCTACTGTCCGTCATCATTTGTACCTTTCTGTGCTTTTCCTTATTGATTTTTTTCCTGTTAGTGGATTTTTTGTTTCCAGATCGGCATACACATGTAATGTGTCCCATCTTTCCGCATTGCCTGCATGTTTTGTCCTTGAACCAGCAGTCCCTCTGGTCATGGGTGGATCTGCCGCAGCGATAACATCTCTCGAAACCCCGTGTCATTTCATGGGTGTCGAAGTCTTGTGGCTTTTGCTGTATCTCTGCAGCTTCTCTTGCACTGAAAGCCTTGTCCAGTGTTAAATCTTTCTCAGAAAGTAGCCTTTTTTGTGTTCCTACACTTAGGAGACCACAGACGAATTTGTCTCATAGAGAATCTGCCAGTCCTGCCTCGAATTGACAGTGTAGGGTATCAACAATCTCCTTAAAGTTCTTGTCCATCGGTTCGGCTGGAGTGATTAAGTTTCGTAACAGCTTGTATGTCTTTGCGCCCATTAGATTTAGAAGTACTGAAGCTTTTTCTTCATCTTCTATTCCATTTGCGGTGCAATATACCTCCACTCTTTCCACATATGTGGTCCAATCCTCTATCTCGTTATCAAAAGCATCAATATTGCCAGAATTAGGCATCTTAGAAAAGATATGGTGCTTCCCGCGCTTTTCTTTCTTTTCTGCAGAAAAGATATGGCGCTTCCCGCACTTTCCCGCCGCTGCTGCCGATGACAACGCTGTTTCCCGCGGTTTCCGTTCTTTTTTATTTATTTATTTACAGTTGGAGACTCGTTCCCGCCGGACTCTCTCTCTAGGTCTGAACGCCGACCTGCTTGCAGCGCCGGCCATCTCCCGAGTGCTCCCTCCCTGTCTGTTACTGCTTGCCTCCGCTTTCGCTGCTTGGCCCAGCTGTAGAGCCAGCCGCTGGAGCCCCAGCCTGACGCCCAGGAAGGATTACCGCAGTACCTGCCACCAGCTTGGCCAGCTGGTGAAACAACAGCTTCTTTCACTTCTTGATTCTTCTGGACGCCAGAGGAATCGATGTCCTTGAGGTCCTGCCGAATTGTAGGTAAGTCCGTTTCCACTTCGTCACCACTGTTGTGTCTGTGTGTTGATAGAGACACTGAAGACAGGAGTTGGTTTGATAGGTGTTTACTAAACAAAGTCTGGAGGGGAACTAACGGATACAACACAATACTCAGGCTTATATAGCCGAGTGGCCATTACCGGCATTACAGTACACATGGGGCTCTTAAAGGCACATACACTACAGACACCAAAAGAAGGAATGGGATAATGTCAAAACACAGCTCTGGTGACATACGTAGCTGTGAATTCAGGCTCAGAGACATTTGGCGTGGCTGATCTTGCTGAGGGCCACTGGCAAAAGGGAAGTGGGCCATATTATGAGTTCCTCGGGGATAAATCCACATTTCTGCCATCAATTTGCAATCCTCTCTACTAGACCCTAAGACCAACATTCTGATGACCCTGCACCACCAGCAGAAGTGAGGCAGAGCAGGATCTAAATGCGCCCCAATTTTGGAGACAGGGTCATCTGTAAAATCACTGGTTCTTGCACTGAATGTCAGCATTGCCCAGCCTGGCCCTCCCTTCAAAGGTGAAGTAGCCCAAGACTAGTCCCCCTTACATGTCTAAGGCCCAGGATGAAGAAAAAAGGAGTCTTCAGCTCCAAAACGAACTATTCTGATACTTCAAAAATCCATCCCAGAGGGCATCGATTACCTTCTAAAAGTCTGGGACCTTTCAAAAGGCTTCAGTGGAATTTATGTCAGCTCTCAGCTGGCAAGAGATTGTGGAGGTCTTATAATGAGTGGAATTCTGGGGTATCTCAGGGATTTCCCCTGACATTTCCTCTTGACATTGGGGTGGGGTTCTCCTCCACCAGAAAATGGGTGCATTGAAAAAACAGGACGGAATCCCACAGAACTGAGTTCTGCCCCAAAATAGTGCCGCCAATCTGATCGTTTTATCCTGCCTAGAATTTTGGTGCCCCATATCTTTAATTCCTAACTTAGCACAATTTTTTGTAGAATCCCCTTATTTTCATGTTCTCAAAATGCAAGTACATGAGGAAACATATTTGAGAGGGAAGAAATCCTGTCCAATGGCGTAGATGAATGGATTTGTCTCAAGACTCGGGAAAGTTGACTCTTACTCACCTGGGAAATACCTGAAATGCATATCATAGGATAGTACAGCACAGAAGCAGGCCATTCGGCCCATCAAGTCTGCGCTGGCTCTTTTGAAGAGCAAGCCAGTTATTCCCACTCCCCCGCTCTTTCCCCATATCCCTCGGGTTGTGGAACAAAAATTATGCAAGAGGGAATTAGGTTATGTGGTGGAGAGAGCCATTGGTTTCTGTGTAAGTATGAGAGAAATAGGATGAATGGCTGCCCATATTTCTACTTAACTTTGTGATCTTTGTAAAAAAAATGGCTGTCATTTGAGATCCTTTGCTTTTATTTTTTCCATAAGATTATCATGGTTGCTTTTTTGTGCAGCAAAAAAAATATTAAGTTGTATTTTCCCCATTATAACCAAACTTCAAAATGTTTTGCAAAAGGGACCTCTTCTTTCTCTCCCTGCCTCCAGCCCAACAGAACCCAATGCATGCATAGCCATGACACCAAACCTAATGTCCATTCCTGCAGGATCGTACCAGAAAACAAAGTAGTAAACTCTTGAAAACGGCATTTAAAAAGATAGCTTTATAACTACTGCATAGAGAAAGTTCTAGGGTTCATTTATGTGTTTTACCTTTAGAATCACCAAAGCATGACGAGGTCTTGAGGCTGGTCATGTGGAAAGAGAATGGATGGCAGCAACAAGACAGCCAAAGGCAGTCTGTCAGAACTCATGCTTAGCTGCTGAACATGATAAGGTTAAAATATTACCAAACTGTTGAATGTAGGAAGCTCTCGAAATGCAACCAGACCCAAAATGTCACCATTTTATCTGGAATTCTCTGACAGATTGCTTTACAGACAAGAGAAATTCACCTCACGATTGTCTATTTTGCACCTGAAAAAACTGGTGGCCAGGAGTTGAAAACCGGGGGAACAGGGTGGGGGGCCACCTTGACCACCCCATTGACGCCCAAGGCCCACCCGCCTGAAACAGGCATAAGGCCGCTTTACTGTGCAAATCTTAACATCAGAGTTGGGCCATTCAGGAGTGAAATCAGGAAGCACTTTTTCACAAAAAGGTTAGTGGGAATCTAGGACTCCCTCCCCAAAAGGCTGAGGATGATGGGAGTCCATTGGTACTTTCAAGACTGAGTTCGATAGATTTTTGACAGGTAAAGGTATCAAGGAATATGGACCAAAGTTGAATAAATGGAGTTGAGCTCCAGATCAGCCATGATCTAATTGAATGGCGGAACAGGCTCAAGGGTTTGAGTGGCCTACTCCTGTGCCCTATGTTCCTAAATCAGGGTCCTACGCCAGTTGTAGGACCCTGATGCAAAATTCAGGTACAAATGTGCAGAGCTTGTGCTCCACAGTTCTGTCTCGTATTACCAGGTCTTGAGCAGCCTAACCTGGACTGCTGAAGACCACTCAAAAAACAGGCATCAAACTTTTTCAAAGGTACATTTTTGTGGAGCCAGAAGGAGCAGGAGTGTTCCTCCTTACCCCATAAAAACATTGTGGGCTGCTGCCAGCCCAGGTTCACACCTTCCCTCCCACCAGCTACACCTCCCCCCGCTCCCCCCCCCCCAGGAATTACCTGTGGCTCAGCTCGGCCTCGGAGCTGGGCAGGATTCATCAGCCACTAACCAGCAAGCTCCATGGGGACGACCTTTTGGCTCCCACAGCTCGCTGCTTTGATACAGATGAGGCCCGATGCTGAATTTGGCTCTGGTCTCAGGCCAGCAGGAACCAGCTCCACTGACTTGCTGCCCGTTTTGGGTGCAAGCCAAATTTCTCCCCCAGTGTGTCAAAACTATACTGAATGAAACCCAGAATTATATCACAACCCGCATTTCTAAAGATTGAAGGAGTTGGAAAATGTGAAAAGTATCGAGAAGACTCAAGAGCTAAATTAATTCTCATTGTTTAATTGAATATAAATACAGGAGCTGAGGGATATAATGAAATCGCAAACACAAAAGAGCCCATGATTTCCCTGTAAAGGTAAAAGAAAAACCGTGAATGCTGCATATCTGAAATAAAAACAGAAAATGCTGGAAATAAATAGCAGGTCCACCAGCATTTGGAAATGAACCCTTCTTCAGTCCCTGAAGTGTTAACTCCTCTTTCTCTTTCAGCTGCTGATTAATCTGGTGTCAAACATGTCTCAGTCGTAGCACTCTTGACTGAGTCAGAAGGTTGTGGGTTCAAATCCCACTCTAAAGACTTGAGCACAAGATCTAAGCTGACACTCCAGTGCAGTATTGAGGGAGTGCTACACTGGGAGGTGCTGTCTTTAGGAGGAGTTGCTAAACCGAGATCCCATCTGCCCTCTCAGGTGGACATAAAAAAATCCCACATTACCGTTTCGAAGAAGAGCAGGGGAGTTCTTCCTGGTGTCCTGGCCAATATTTATTCCTTAACCAACATCAATAAAAAAACTGAGTATCTGGTCATTATCTCATTGCTGTTTGAGGGACTTTACTATGCTCAAATTGACTGTTGCGTTTCCTACATTTCTACTTAATTGGCTGTAAAATGCTTTGGGATGTCCAGAAGTCATGAAAGGTGCTATATAAATGCAGATCCAGGCCATTCAGGAGAGAAGTTAGGAAACGCTTCTTCACACAAAGGGTGGTAGAAATGTGGAACTCTCTCCCACAAAAAGCAGTAGATGCTAGCTCAATTCATAATTTAAAATCTGAGGTTGTTAGATTTTTGCTAGACAAGGTTATAAAAGGATATGGAGCCAAGGCAGGTAGATGGAGTTAGGATACAGATCAGCCATGATCTCAATGACTGCAAGAACAGGCTCAAGGGGTTGAATGGCCTATTCCTTTTACTATGTTCCTAAGATGCATACATGTTGCGCATTTTCTGTTTTTGCTCCTGATTTTCTTACCATAAAGAAGCACTGTTTTATACCTGAGGAGAGAGAACAGCTAAACAATTGTGTGTCATTTTTGCCACAGCAACTTTTTCACCATATCATGATGTGTTTTGACCTGAGTTACTTAGCAAACACTTTTTAGCTGTCGTTGCTGTTGTAATGTAGGGTACGAAGCATTCTGGGACATCCTGAGGCTTTGAAAAGAGCTATATAAATGCAATGTCTTTCTTTTCCATCATTCGTATCTCTGTGGCACAGAACAGTTGAGTCAAAAGTTCAATCAGATAAATGTTTAGATGTTCTTTCTGAACAGTTCAGGCATTCCTACACCATCATAGATCAAGGTTAGCAAATAAATAGATGCCATATACTCAGCATGCTGTTTCTCAGGTTAAACTCTGGTAATTTTGCAGTGACAACATCCTCTAATGATTATCTATACATTATTTAAAATATTATGCATGACTGTTTGCAAAACTTTTGTCACTTTTAGTCACATTTTTGTGACATCTTTTTTACCATTATAAATTCCTATGTCTGCAATTATAATGGCAATCCCGTATGTAAACTCATCACCCTGTAATTGCACAATCTGGACAGTGTGTGGCACTGTATTATATTCTCCCTGCAAATTGCTCAAAAAGCTTTCTAAAACATTTTCATAAACCTTTTTTTTGTAACTGAAAATTCTAATTTTCTAAAATAAGTGTACACTTTTTTTAAGAACATATTTCACAATAATATTTATGCATTGAATTATCTTTTGTGTATTTTAATGCCTTCATTAAAATTTCTGCTTGCAGAAGCTTGGAGTTCAACTTGATATTTTTGCCCAGAGCTGTGATGCTTTGAAATGAATTTGGATTGTATAGTCTCAGCCTGTTCAATGTACCTAATTTCCTAGGATGCATTATTACCATTCAGTCAGTTGTATCAATGGAATAGTTTTCTTTTACTTCTGGTAGATTCTGCTCAGTTGGTTTTATTTTAATTTATCGAACGAAAAGATAGAAAGAAAAAAATGACAATATACTGAGTGCACACCTGTTGAAGCTTTTGTTTGTGTTCTATAAACATCCAGAAAGTGCATTAAGCTGCAGGAGAGAAAGAGAGAATGGCCAAGAAATCCGCAAAGGGTGCAAAGTCGACAGAGCGATCACTCCGCCTGTCAATTTAATGCTGATGCTAGAACCAAATTTGGGTTTGGACCTCTTTTAAATGCCACATTAATCTGTGGGCACTAAACTAGTGCCCCCCCCCCCATGGCTCTTGTAGGAGGGCAGAAAATCATCTGGCTGCTATGCTGAGCCAGCAGGCAGATCAGGTCTTGGAGGGGAGGGGATCCTGTGGGGGCTCAAATGGGCCATCGGCAGGCTGGGGCTTTTATGTGGGACCAAGAGGAGCACACCTGTTTCTCCTAGGCCCATAAAATTAAAAGTTAAACATTTCTTGGCTCGTTGTTTGAGTAGTCTCCAGTGATCCCTTTAAGGGCCGCTGGTTAGTTTGCCCAACACTTAGTATAAGTGGTGTCGGATCCCGATCTAAGCAGCTTTATGCCTGTTTCAGACATACAGACTGATCGCCTTTTCAGGCAACCCTGAATTTTGCATTTGGCATGCCTTGGGCATCAGAAGGGCAACCAAGGTGTTCCCCCACCCACAATTTTTAACTGCTGGCTGCCCATTTTTCGGGGAAATTAGTTGAATTTCTCCCCCAATGTTTTTCCTCATGAGTTCAATTTTTTTTAAAAAGAGCTTCAGTTGAATTTTGAAGCCAAGTAATTATCTCATTTGTGTTTTGTTGACAATTAGAAAAAGGAAATGTCCCAGTTGCTAACACCTGTTAGACAGAGAGAGAGAGACACACACACACAAAGAGAGAGGCAGAGAAAGAAAATAGTTTTCCTTGTTCTAATTTGATTTCTTTTTTTTTAAAGTAAGTTTAAATTTGAGGGGACAGGGGAAAAGAAACAGATTGAGGTTGAGCAGAGCTTAGCAATGATATTATTAACTGAATCTCTGTGTGTTGTTAATATCGTCCTCCCTCTCCCCTCTCTCACATCTACATATCACTCACTAGTAAAAATGCACGTGCAGATGGAACAATAAAGGGTCCAGACCAATAATTAGCTGTTTCCAATAATTTGGTATCAGATTAAAACTGCCATTATTACTGCCTCTGCCTCTTTAATGGTGTTAATAACGGTGTTAATGCCGCATTAATCTGTGGGCACTAAACTAGTTGTAATATTTGCATGTTGAATTGTCATTGGCCCGCAGGCATCTGTAAGGAATACCTATTATATTCACATGTGATCACATGCTGAGTTGTCATTGGCCTGCAGGCATCTATAAGGACTGCTATTGTTTTGGAGGACCCAGGATCCGGACTCCATCTTGTCCACATGGTGCTATATTGATTGAGAAAGCTTACAGACCTGATGCTTCATTAAAAGAGTTTAAACTGTAATACTCCGTTGTCCTGCAATTTATTATTTTTGTACAAAGTGTGCATGGTGTCAGAACAGGGATTTGAAATGGACATCGTTGGAGCTCCCTTACCCCGAATGAATTGGGAATCTTTGAACTTACATAGAGAATGGTGCAAGTTCAAGCAACACGTGGAGCTGATGTTTTAGGGTCCACTGAAAAGCAAAGGGGAGGAAGAAAGATGCAGCTACCTACTCCTGTGGATCGAAGAAAAAGGGAGAGACATTTTTAACACATGGCCTCTCACCGCGGATGAAGCAAAGGTACTGAAAAGTTATTTTGACTGTTTTGAAGCATATGTGATGCCCAAGACAAATACGATATTCACTAGGTACAAGTTTCGGGAGAAAGTACAAGGAGCTAGTGAGTCGTTTGAACAGTTTGTGACTGAGTTAAAACTGCTGGTATAAGACTGTGTATATGCAGATAAAGATGAGATGGTCAGAGACCGCATTGTGTTTGGAATACATTCAGCTAAAGTGAGACAGAAACTTTTGAATGTTGGGTCCGGGCTAACGCTGGACAAAGCTATGGGCATAGCTAGATCGCACGAGATAGCCCAAGCACAGTTGAAAACCATAACCGGCGCCACGAGCAGCTCGAGTGAACAGACAGTGCACGCAGTTAATAGACACACACCAAAGAACACTGCCCAGAGAGCATGTTTCAGAACAGAAAGAACAGCAAGAGTTCTAAAAATGGGCGACACAGACATAAAACGCTTCAAAAACTGTGGATATTGTGGAAACAACTGGCATGGAGAAAAGGAGTACTGCCCTGCCAAAGGAAGGCAATGTACTAAATGTGGTAAACGGAACCACTTTGCTAAAGTTTGTAAGACTGTTTTCGGAAAAGCAGTACACACATTGAGTGACAGCCAAATGCCAGATAGAGAGCCAAATGCAGAGGAACTGTTTATTGATTCTGTGTCACAGAAAAAACTGATTTCAGGGACTGAGCAAGCCTATGCTGATATTGAGATAGGAAAACAGGGCAAAGAGCTTAAGTTTAAACTAGACACTGGATCTCAGGTTAATGTAATTCCTCTGAGTGAGTATCACAGCTTGAAGGATGAGTGTGAGCTACAGCCCACCTCACGCAGACTGACTGGCTATGGGAGTGAGCAGCTCAATGTAAAAGGCACATGCGTTATGAAATGCAAGTACAAAGAAAGCGACATGATGTTGGACTTTTACAATTATTGACACTCAAGCACCTCCAGTGCTAGGTCTAAAGGCATGTTTAGACATGGACCTCGTCAAGCTAGTGCTATCATTGACAGCACCAGTTGAGAAGCAGACAGTCATGGAGGAGTTTGCTGACGTTCTCAAAGGAATCGGACTATTCCCAGGTGAATGCACTATTCACCTTGACCCAGCAGCAACCCCTGTGGTTTGCCCACCGAGAAGGATACCCCTTGCTCTACGTGGTCGCCTAAAGGAGGAGCTGCAGAGCATGGAGAATACAGAAATCATCGTCCGGGAAACAGAACCGACAGAGTGGGTCAACGCGTTAGTAGTGGTTGAGAAACCACGTACAGGCAAGCTCAGAGTCTGTCTCGACCCCAGAGATTTGAACAAGGCTATCAAACGCCCTCACTACCCTCTACCAATGCTAGATGACATCACACCCAAGCTAGTAGGAGCACGTTACATCAGTGTAATGGACGCACGATCAGGATACTGGACTATCAAGCTCACGGAAGAGTCATCTAAGCTAACAACGTTCAACACACCATTTGGACGCTACCGATTTCTGCATTTACCATTTGGTCTTATCTCAGCTCAGGATGAATTCCAGCGGAAGATCGATGAACCCTATGAAGGCCTCGACAGAGTAGTCACAATCGTAGATGACATCCTCATCTATGGCAGGAATAGAGAGGAACATGACCGGAACCTCCGTGCAATGCTACAAAGATCACGGGAGAAAGGTATCCGGCTCAACCCCGAGAAAAGCATAATCGGATCCACAGATCAGTTATTTCGGGCATCGCCTCTCAACTGATGGCATTAAGTCGGATCCAGAGAAAATCTCCGCCATCAAGAAGATGGAGCCGCCGAAGAACTGCGCAGAGCTAGAGACAGTACTAGGCATGGTTAACTACTTAGCCAAGTTTGCCCCGAGCCTCTCCGAAATCAATGCACCCATGCATCAGTTGCTCAAACAATCCAATGAGTTCCTGTGGGACAAACAACATGACACAGCATTTCAGAAAATGAAAGACCTAATCACCAGAGAACCAGGACCAGTTCTTGCCTACTTCGACCCCAACAAAGAGCTCAGACTACAAGTAGACACGTCAAAGTATGGACTAGGCGCAGTATTACTGCAAGAAGGAAAGCCCATCGGCTACGCTTCCAGATCTCTTACAGACAGTGAAATCAACTATGCTCAAATCGAGAAAGAGCTATATGCAATCCTGTTTGGATGTAAGCGTTTCCATCAGTACGTTTATGGCCGACAAGTCATTGTGGAATCCGACCACAAGCCCCTCGAGTCAATCATGAGGAAACCACTAGCCGCAGCCCCACCAAGGCTACAGAGAATGATCCTTCAGCTACAGAAGTACGACTTCACAATCATTCACCGTCCAGGCAAAGACATTCTTGTCGTAGACACGCTCTCCAGAAAGTCTCTTAGCTACCAGGACAGCAGCCTCAGTGAAGGCATGGATGTGCAGGTGCACATGGTATACAACAGCTTACCTGTGAGTGACTCAAAACTGAAGGAGATCCAAGCAGGAACAGAGAAAGATGCACAACTCACACTGCTAAGCAAAGTCATACACGAAGGATGGCCTGAGGAAAGGAGGAAATGCCCTCAGAGCATATCTGAATTCTGGAACCACAGAGACGAACTGTCACAAATCAACAGAATCATCTTCAAAGGGGAGAAAATCATAATTCCTACCAGTCTCAGAGAAGAGATGTTCACAAAAATACATGCTGGACATATGGGCATGGAAAAATGCAAACAAAGAGCACGTGACATTATGTTTTGGCCCGGAATGTGCAAACACATTGAGGTCATTGTCGGAAAATGTTCCACTTGTCTAGAACGCCGCCCATCAAATGTCAGAGCCCATGATACCTCACCGTATCCCAGACAGGCCCTGGCAGGTCGTCGGCTGCAAGCAAGTGCATGCAAAACGTGTACAGAGATGGCAACACCAAAAGAGATACTACGACAGGTCAGCTAGACTACTGCCGCTGCTGCACAATGGAGAATCCGTCAGAATGCAGGAGCATGACTACTGGAAGCCAGCAGTTGTCATCCAGCCAGCTGACACTGAGCGATCGTATCACGTCCGCACTCCAGAAGGATAGGTGTACCGCCGCAATCACAGGCACGTCCTGAACACCAAGGAACAACACCGTCATTCCGACGAGAGGTCAAGCCTAGAGTTATCCTTGACTTGTGAACTGTCAAAGGGTGTAGGCGGATCGCTGCCCTAAAAAAAACTGTACATCGTTATTGAAACGTTGAGATGTTTTCAGTGCTAGTTTACTTATATGTTGATGCTACTGAGAACATTATGTAGAGGAAAGGTTCAAAAGTAATGCATAACATTTTTCTTTTAAAAGAAAGGGGATGTAACATTTGCATGTTGAATTGTCATTGGCCCGCAGGCATCTGTAAGGAATACCTATTATATTCACATGTGATCACATGCTGAGTTGTCATTGGCCTGCAGGCATCTGTAAGGACTGCTATTGTTTTGGAGGACCCAGGGTCCGGACTCCATCTTGTCCACACCGTGCTGTATTGATTGAGAAAGCTTACAGACCTGATGCTTCATTAAAAGAGTTTAAACTGTAATACTCCGTTGTCCTGCAATTTATTATTTTTGTACAAAGTGTGCAAAACAAGACACTAGTGCCCCCCCCACCTCCCTCCCCCCCCCCCATGGCTCTTGTAGGAGGGCAGAAAATCATCTGGCTGCTATGCTGAGCCAGCAGGCAGATCAGGTCTTGGAGGGGAGGGGATCCTGTGGGGGCTCAAATGGGCCATCAGCAGGCTGGGGCTTTTATGTACACCACCATAATGATGGGAAGCTGTGCAATGTATATTGGTTCAAAGTATAGAACAGTGTTGATGCAGCTATTTTCCATTAATTCATAGAATCGTAGAATCATACAGCACAGAAGGAAGCCATTCGGCCCATTGTGGCTGTGCCGGCTTTTTGAAAGAGCTATCCAATTAGTTCTACTTACCTACTCTTTCCCCATAGCCCTGCAAATATTCTCTTTTCAAATATATATACAATTCTCTTTTGGAAGTTACTATTGAATCTGCTTCCATCACCCTTTCAGGCAGTACATTCCAGATCATAACAATTTGCTGCATAAAAATATTTCTCCTTATCTCCCCCTGGTTCTTTTGCCAATTATCCTACATCTGTGTCTTCTGGTTACTGACCCTCCTGCCAATGGAAACAGTTTCACCTTATTTACTCTATCAAAACCCTTCATAATTTTGACCATCGCTATTAAATCTTCATTTCTCTGCCCAACTTCTATAGTCTCTCTACATAATTGAAGTCCCTCATCCCTGGTAGAATTCTAATAAATCTCCTCTGCACCCTCATCAAGGCCCTGATGTCCGTAATTATATTGGATCTTTTCTCCAAAGAAATATATGGGAGGTATGCAACTTAGCATTGCCTATGATATGGTCAATAAGACAACAGAATGCACCTTTCCATGTGTCTTTGTATTGCCAGTCCTCCTAGTTACAAACTCTGCTGTGAGAAGAGGCAGACCGCAATGGAAAGAGAGAAAACAAATGGCTCTAATGATAGAGAACTATCAAAGCAAGTAAGAAGCTGTCCAATCAAAACATTTCCCTGCTATACTCGACCCAGAGTAAAAGGGAAGGTTCTCATAATTGTATTTACAAAATTTTATTTTGCTATCTTTCAGCTGAGTGGATTTTCATGTGCATCAAAGAATACAACGGTAGACAGATTTGTTAAACAAACTTGCAATTCCATTTACAGCATGCCAATGTAGAGATACCTGGGCCTCCACAAGCCTTGGACCTGATTTAAGGAGCCAGTGGTGTGCACCACACCACTACTGCACCTGCTTATGCTCCCTTACCAGTCCCATTTGCACTCCCCTTGCACACCTGGCCTAACTGCTCCACTTGCACCACATCCTTCAAAGGCCCTCAATGAAGGCTCTGCTCCCTCATTGTTCCAGTCTTGAATACTGGTTGCACTTTACTTGGGTCAGAGGCCACACTCGGCGCCTCCGCCCCCTCCCCCCCCCACCCCCGCCCCCACGTTCCAGTTGTGGAAAATGCACCTGGCTGAAAAAAGGTGTGTCACTTGTCCTGCTAGACATGCAGCCTGGCCTCTTCCTCAGCATGGGTTCAATATCATGGAACATATATATCTGGTTTTTCAAAAAAGGTAATACAATGGCATTTGATGCTGTAAATCTCACCCTTCTAGGATCAGTATAAAAAATGTAATATTCTACAAACAACATTGCAGATAGTCATTCTGCTTCGTCTTGTGTTGTGGGAAGACTGCCGCATGTAAAAGAAGCCACTCACCTTCTTGTGTCATGTGATGCTGCCTTAATGTGAGCTGGGAAAATGTGACAGTGGCAGCAACAGAAACAAGCCTCACTGCACCACATGACATTGTATGTGTTCCATAGATCAGTTGCTGACTTGCATAGTTTGTTACAAAGCTGCAACACAATCACGGCGGTTAGACAGCTTTATTAAGCATTTAAGCATCACTCTTCAGGTTAGCAACCTTTGATTGTGTTACTACTTATTACAGGTACATGCTTCAGGGCAACTATCAACCATTTACTGTTGTTTAATTTTATAGATACAGTCTACTACTGATTATTCAAAGTCATTTTTTGCACTAACAAAATCAAATTAACCAATCATTTGAATTGGGATCTGTAAATAATACAACAAATTGGGAATTTAATGCCAAAAAATTGAATTATCAGATAATCTAAAGTAAGGCACTCGGAATTAAGACTAGACTATAATCGTCCGTGAGGTCTGCACATAATCAGAAACATGTCAACTGCAACTACCAATTAGAAAAGATAATAAGAAAGGGTGCGTTCAGTACCCTTGTCTTTGATATCTTTTAACAGGGAGATGGAAGTTATACTAGCTGCATGACCACACCTAACGAGACCGTTGATATATCATTACTAACAACAACTTGCATTGATATAGTGCTGTTAATATGAAAATATCCCAGAGGCATAAGTAAAATGAACGCCAAGTCAAAGGAGGAGAGATTAAAAAGATTGTTGCTTGGCTAAAGCCGGGGCTTTTAAGCAAGATCTTAAAGGAGGGGAGGGAGTTGAAAAGGCAGAGGGCTTTAGAGAGGAAATTCCAGATTTTAGTGCCTCGACAGCTGAATGCGAGGCCAACAATGTTGGGGTGAAGGGAGGAGAGATACACAGGAAACCTGGGTGAAAGTAACAGAAGGTCTGGAGGTGGGTGTTGCAGCACTGAAGGCTACAGTGACACGAAGGGGAAGGCTAAGGTGGGATATAAACAGAGGGATGAAAATTTTAACTTTGAGGCACTGGGGGTCCAGGAGCCAATATAAGTCAGCAAGGACTGTGGTGTTGGGCAAGTGGGACTTGGTGTGGGATACGATATGGGTAGCAGAGCTTTGCATGAGCTCAGGATGGGAGGTCAGCCCTCAGAGCATTGGAGTAATCAAATCAGGAGATAATAAAGTCATGAGTGAGGTTCATTAAACTCTGAAAAACAATGCATATTAGGAAAAAGTAAAGCCAACAAAATAAAATAAAAATGTACCAATTGCACAAAGAAACAGGAATGAAGTGGGTCCCTGAATGGTGACAACTTTAAAAGGATGGAAGACAAAGGGCTAGAAATTTTTTATAGCCCAGGAATGGGCGGTGTTGTGTCCGTGTATAATAAGACACAGACTGCAGGAGAACGGTACAACAGGTGTTTACTCAACGTGGCTCACATTGGAACTGATCTGTACAGATTACTACTCAGTGCTATATACAGGTGTGGTCACTGCTGGTACTGCAGTATACATGAGCTGTAAAAGATAGTTCCCCCCTTAAAGGTAGATACATTACAATTCCTCCCCTTTTAGATTAACAGTACCATAACACTCATTTAACAATTAAATATCAAACTAATTACAATTAACACTTTTAACATGCAACATTAGCTGAAAATAGTCTATTTATATATTCAGTCTTTGGGGAGGCTTCCTGATCCTTTCTGGATAGCGCCTTTCCCGAGTGTCTTGCTCTTGGTGCGGAGGCGATTCTGGCCCCCTGTCGTAGGTTGGTTCATCAGCTTCCGATGCTACTGTTTCTGGGGTAGATGCGACCTGTACGTCGGGTTCATCACCAGGTACGTATGGGCGAGGCATGGGGTTGACTTGTTCCTGTGACTCTAGGATCTGGTCAGCATGGCGTCTCACGATGCTCTCCCCAACGTCCACTGTGTACATTAGTGGGCCCTGCCGTGTGCATATCGTTCCTGGCTGCCATTTTTCTGTTCGGTAGTCGCGGGCCAAGACTGGTTGCCCTACATTGAAGCTCCTTGTTGGCTTCTCATGGATGTGCTGGAATTGCTTACTCTCAACATCTCTCCGTACGTTTGGTCTGAGCAAATCCAGGCGAGATCTTAACCTTCGGTTAAAGAACATCATGGCTGGGGCCTGGTTGGTGACTGCATGTGTTGCATTCCGGTAGGCGAACAGAAAATTGTCCACCTTGTACTGCAGTGGAATGTTGTCATTGTACATAGCCTTTATTGCCTTCTTAAAGGTTTGTAAGAACCTCTCAGCCAATCCATTTGTGGCTGGATGATACGGGGCGGATGTGTAATGCCTTACCCCATTCTTTTTCAAGAACCTCCGGAACTCTTCGGACACAAATTGTGGTCCGTTGTCGGAGCAAATCTGTTCTGGCAAGCCATTCCTGGCAAAAATGGTCCATAGGACTGCAATAGTTTTCTCCGTGGTGGTGGAGGACATTTTAAAGACCTCAGGCCATTTCGAGTGCGCATCCACGGCTATTAAAAACATTGAGTCCATGAATGGACCAGCAAAATCAATATGCACCCGTTGCCATGGAGATGAGGGCCACTCCCATGGGTGTAGAGGGGCCTGTGGTGGTGCATTTTGGACTTTCTGGCATCCTGAGCAACTCTTGGTCAGGTCCTCAATTTGTTTATCGATTCCCGGCCACCACACATAAGCCCTGGCTAGCCTTTTCATTTTTACCCCTCCCAGATGATCCTCATGAAGCTCATTGAGCACTCTATCCCTTAACTTGGGTGGAATTACCACTCGGGATCCACACATCAAGGTCCCCCAGCACACTGACAGCTGTTCTCTCCTTGTCGAGAATGCTGGCAACAGTGAGTCGCCATGTGCTGGCCATCCCTTCACCGTCAAATCATATACCCGAGACAGTGTCGGGTCATTTCGGGTTTCCTTTTCGATACAAGCGTTAGTTACCGGTAGGTATTCAACTCTAGTCGAATGGAATATTTCGACAGGATCCACTGCTGGTGCTTCCTCCGCAGTAGGCAGTGGCAGGCATGATAGCCCATCAGCATTTCCATGCTGTTTCGTGTCCTTATATTCAATCTCATAGTGGTGCGCCCCTAGAAAAAGTGACCATCTTTGTAGTTGTTGCGCAGTCATCACCGGAACGCCCTTCTTCGGATTAAAAATGGAGACAAGAGGCTGGTGATCAGTCAGCAAGGTGAATTTCTGCCCGTGCAGATAGTGATTGAACTTTTTCACTCCCCACACTAGGCTGAGGGCCTCCCTGTCAATCTGGGCGTAGTTACGCTCGGCTGAGGTTAGTGATTGTGACGCAAAGGCTATTGGCCTCTCTGAGCCGTCCGAGAATTTGTGCGACAGCACCGCTTCAATGCCGTAGGGTGACGCATCACATGCCAACCGAATTGATAATGCTGGGTTGTAATGGGCCAATACCTCTTTCGATGTGATTAGTGTTTTGCTCTTCTGGAAAGCTCATCTACATTCATCACTCCACTTCCATGGCACCCCAGTTTGCAGTAGGGTGTTCAGTGGGTGTAGTATTGTAGACAAATTTGGCAAGAACTTATGGTAGTAGTTTACCAGCCCGAGGAACAACCTCAGTTGTGACACATTTTCCGGTGCTGGAGCCTTGACTACTGCCTCAATCTTCTCTGGGGACTTATGTAACCCCTCTTTATCGATAACGTGGCCACAATACGAGATCTGTTTTCTAAAAAACTTGCATTTGGGGCGGTTAGCTCGGAGCCCATATTCCTGCAATCTAGTGAGCACCTGCTCCAGGTTGGCAAGGTAATCACTGTCATTTTTGCCCGTGACCAGGATGTCGTCCAAATAACACTGGGTCCCTGGGATCCCTTGCAGGACTTGTTCCATTGCCCTCTGCCAAATAGCCGGAGCTGATGCTACCCCGAATACCAGCCGGTTGTATTGGTAGAGACCTTTATGGGTGTTGATTGTGAGGTATTTTTTTGATGCTTCTTCTGCCTCCATTTGCAGATACGCCTGGTCCAGATCAATCTTAGTGAAGCGTTTCCTTCCAGATAGCGAGGCGAAAATATCTTCAATCCGCGGAAGTGGATATTGTACGGTGTGAAGGACCGGGTTCACTGTTACCTTAAAGTCCCCACAGATGCGAACCTTCCTTGGTTCGCCAGGCATGCTGCTTAACGACTTTTTCATCACAGGGACGATGGGTGTAGCCCACTCGCTCCAGTCTACCTTGGACAGTACACCTGAACGTTCCAGACTCTCCAGCTCTGCTTCGACGGCTGGGCGGATCGCATAAAATTTTGGGCTTGCGTTTTCTTCAATTTTAATCGTCGCTGTCATGCCTTTTAGTGTTCCGAGTCCTTGCTGGAACACTTCTTTCGCGTCAGTTAGGATCTTTGACAGTCGCCCAGGTGTGACGTCGTCATCCTTTTTATCAGCCACAGTCAGTGCCTGTATGGAATGCCAATCCAGTTGTATTTTCCGGATCCATTCACGTCCCAGTAATGGTGGTCCTCCATCTTGCAATACATACAGGTCTAGTTTTGGTGTTTCCTTACCGTTACATGTAACGGTCACCCTTAGTTTTCCTTTGAGGTAGACTTTTTGCCCCGTGTAAGTCTTCAAAATACTTTTTGTGTCTCTCAAGGGTATGTGTGAGAATAGCCGCTTGTAGTCCCGTCGGTTTATGACTGTTAGGGCTGATCCTGTGTCCAATTCCATCTTTACCTGGACTCCTGGGCCTAGAAATTCAGTTGGCTGTGCCAGCCGTTAACGCCTTAGGAGGAGCAGATCTCGAGCGCTAGGTGCTTAGCGCCCGGGCGCAGCGCGATCTGCGCCTCGCCCCAACTTCAGTAGACATTTAGCGCCGGCGCAAAGTCTTTGCGCGCGCTCAGCTGCGCGCGCAGATCATGATGTCATTTCGTCGTGCAACGCCCTTTGTGCGCCCGGAACCGGAACTTCACTCGCGCCGCCCCATTGTGCGCCTGGCGGCCCGAACGACTGTGAAGTGGAACGGTACACAGACGAGGCGGGCCGCGGGGATCGCAAATTAAAGGGCACTCCTGCAGTAGAAAAGGCAGCCGTTTTGCAACACTTTGTGAGAGACAAAGATGGTGATGATGATGATGATGAAGGAGGAGGAGGAGGAGGAGGAGGAGGAGGAGACCACATAACCAACGGATGGAGAGAAGCCCTCCCCAACAACACAAATACAGCAGTCTCGGCCTTTCAAAAAAACAAATCCACCCTTAAGAGCTCACCGGAGCCAGAGTGTCTGCCGTCAATCAGCAGCTCGCCGCACCTGCCCTGCACCCACCTTCCGGTGTTAGCACCCGGGCCGCCGGCTTAGCGCCTAAAGAGAGCCGTGCATCGCCAGTTTTAGCGCTCGAGCAAACTCTTAGGGCGAAGCTAATGAATATCGCCGATGTGGCCTCGAATTTGCGCCAGGCGCAAACTTTAGCGGCCGCCCGACTTTACCGCCCCAAAAGTGGCTATAATGAATTTCTAGGCCCTGCTATCTTGAGAGTGACCCAAATGGTTCAGTGATCCTCCGTTGTGATCACATTATGTAGTTTCAGACAACTCAGTTTCCTGCTTTCGGAGTCGTTATCACTCTTTTGTTCGTCTGAACTATTCTCCGTCATCTTATGTACCTTCTTGTACTTTTCTTTGGTAGGTTTCTTATTGCTGGTTTACTTTCCCGACCTGTAGACTCGTGCTATGTGTCCTACTTTTCCACACTGTCTGCACACTTTGTCTTTGAACCAGCAATCATTCTGGTCGTGTGTTGTTCTGCCGCAGCGATAGCACTTCTCTGTTCCATATGACATTTCGTTTGTGCCATATTTTTGCGGTCTCTGTTGTATCTCTGCAGCGCCCCGTGCTGCTGCTTCATATGATAGCACAATGCTGAAAGCCTTTTCCAGCGTAAGGTCCTTTTCAGATAAAAGCCGTTTCTGGGTTCCTTCACTTTGAAGCCCACACACAAACTTGTCCCTTAAGGTATCTGCCAGTCCCGCTCCAAACTGGCAGTGTTTCGATAGTTTGCGCAGTTCTGTTAAATAATCAGCATTGCTTTCATCCTTATGCTGGTTCCGTTTGTGAAACTTGAATCTTTCTGCTATCAGCAGCGGTGTGGGGTTTAAATGTTCCTGTAGTATTGTTACTATGTCTTCAAAACTATTTTCCATTGGCTTCGTTGGGGTTACTAGATTTTGTAATAAACCATACGTCTTTGCAGCCATTAAATTTAACAATACCGACGCTTTCTTGTCATCTGACACCTCATTTGCCTTGCAGTACACCTCTATTCGTTCGACATATGTAGTCCGATCTTCGACTTCATTGTCAAATGCGGTGATACTGCCACTCTTCAGCATTTTGGGTGTGGTTTAAAATGGCGTCTCCCAATGGCTTAAAATGGCGTCTCCCGCGCTTTCCTTCCTCCCCCGCTGCTGCCAACACCGCTCCCGGCGGTTCTCGTGGCAGTGGCAGCGCCTCGCGGGTTTCTGCGCGTCTCTCTCTCCTCTCTTCGACGCTGCTCAGCCCCTGAACACCGGCTGCGCCCTGTGCGCTCTGCCCTCTCTCTCTCTCTCCCCCGTTGACGTTGCTCGGCCCTTTGCTGTGCCGCTCGGTCGGGCTCTAGCCCGCCGCTGTCCGGGAAGGGTCTGCGCACTACCTGTTGCCAGCCCGTTTCGCTGGACCACCTCGACTGGAAAGCCAAGCCTGTATCTCGACAGCCTCCCCCGCAATTCTCGAGTCTCTGCTGGATGACTGGGCGGTTGCCCGTGGTCGATGCCCGAGTCTCTGGCCTTGACCTCCAATCCACTGATCTCCAGGAACGAATCCCCGGGAGGTGATGCAGAGTTGCAGGTAGGTTCGAACTTGCCTTGTCGCCAATGTTGTGTCCGTGTATAATAAGACACAGACTGCAGGAGAACGGTACAACAGGTGTTTACTCAATGTGGCTCACATTGGAACTGATCTGTACAGATTACTACTCAGTGCTATAGACAGGTGTGGTCACTGCCGGTACTGCAGTATACATGAGCTGTAAAAGATAGTTCCCCCCTTAAAGGTATATACATTACAGGCGGTATCATTTGAAAAATTGGAGAATTAGCACCAGGCGCTAATGCTTTAGACTGCATGCAAAATTCATGCACAGTGCTCAAAGAAATGATTAAAGTCCTAATTCAAGTCTTTAAGCCCAAGCTCATTGGCATTACACTCAAAGGGTGGACCAATATCAGGTGCAGTCGAATTGCAAGTCATGATTGCCACAAGACTTTTTCAGGACTTAAATGGGAGGTTCATTGATGCTGCAGAACCTCATTCTCAGCATTGCTGGTTGTGCAGCTGCATCAGCAAGCAGCAGCAGGTCAAGGAGAAGGAGCCGAAGGACTGAAGCAGCTGTACCCATGGCAGATCCTCACCAAAGGGAGAGAGCCCACAGATTCTGTGATCAGGCATTGAAGGCATTGATGTTCGCTGTGGAGAGACGCAGGGCGGTGCTCAACCCGGCAAGTGGCAGGAGGCCCTTATCACAAGTCTTCCACACCATGTGGAGGGAGGTAGCGCAGCACATCTCGGGCAGCACTGTGGTCCCCAGGACCCACACATAATGCAGGAAGAAATTTAACGACCTCACTCGGGTGGTCAGGGTGAGTGAATGCTTCAACAAATGCTACATACCACCGTCTGAACCACAGTCTTCACACACTGCCCAAAGCACCACACCCCCAGCACTCAACCACCAACAATCTCTACCTACCAACACTCACACCTACATCTCACACCTTGCACACCATGACAGCTATTCAACTATGGCAGGCACACCTCCCAAACACATTGCTCCACACTCACTCACACAGTTTCCTTTCACTTGCAGGCAAAGGTGGCTTACAATAGGAGGGAACAGGAGCGCACAGGCAGGGGACAAGCCGACACCCAACCACTGTCTGTGTTGGAAAATAAGAGTGCCGCAGATTATTGGGCACCAGGTGGTGGGCGCCGTGGCCACCGGCGATGTTGACCCCCTTGGGGACAACAATGGTATGTCCATCCCTACTACTCCTTCTCACATCCCACTTCCCCCTCACAGCACAAGCGTTTCGTACTTTCCAGCTAATCATGCTGTATGCATGCATTTCTCCCTTCCTGCCCCCCTCCCCTCATCTTAACCCAACTCTTGTGCCTTTATGCTTTCAGATAGTGAGCAAGCACCTGAGCAGCCTGTCCCTGAGGGTACCATAGAGAGCGAGGCGGGAGAAGAGGAGGAGGAAGAACACACCGCGTCACTGCATGTCTCACCCGCAGGCACCAGCTCAGATACTGGCACTACAAATTATTTAGAGGCTAGATTAGTAGCAGGATCTGCACAGGATGAGGCACTGGGGATGAGTGGGCTGCAGCAAGACCAGGGAAAAGGGTAGTTCGCAGGGCCATCTCCTCGGAGGGCGAGTTCGCGCACGGGTTCTGCTGCACATGACTCAGATGAGGTCCTCGATGGGGAGGCCTTTAGAGGAAGGGTGATGGGCATGCACACGGAGATCATAGGTGCAATGGCAAGGGTGTCGGAGAGCCTGTCGGCAATGGCAAGGAGCATGGAGGAGTCCGCCTCTAACATTGCACAAGGCTCTGCGCACACCATGGTGCCCATCATTTCCAGTCTGCATAGGATGGTAGACTCCCAGAGAGACCGTGGTGACACAGATCTCATGCCGCGTGTGATGGGCGATCAGGCAGTTTCCATTGCAGCACAGGTGGATGCGACGTAATGTCTTAGTGCTGTAATGCAGACTATGCTTGGTGCTATCGATTCTCAGACTGCTCTTATGCAGTCTTAGCTTGATGCCATGCAAGCTCTGACTACTGCCATCGTGGCTGGGGCTTTCACGGTGTCACAGCAAGCCAGCAGTCTGTGCCCCAACAGATTGCTAGGGATGTTGAGGTGCTGCCCCAGGGGAATGGCAGTGTGTCAGTGGAGCTGGAAGTTGCTGACCTCTCTCAGGATGACAGCATTCCTGCTCCCACCACCGCCACTCCACCAGTGCCCTTGTTGCTGCCTGTCATCTAGCCAGCCCAGACTGCTGCCGCCCATGCTGAGGTGGTGCAGTCTACAGCCGGGCCTTCCAGGCACAGAGCTGGTCGAGAGTGTCCTGCAAGGTCGTCTGAAGTCTCCTGCACGGACACTCAGCAGCCTTCCACCAGCTCTGCTGCAGCCACTGGACCAGCTCTTTGTAGGAGCACTAGAGTAGGCAAAGGCACAGTAACGAGAGGCACTAAGGGATTGCACAAGGGTGAATAATTAATATTTTTGTTGTAAATATGTGTTCACTGATTTTTGATAAATGTATTAATTCAGTTTGGATTCTTTTGTGGTGTGTCTCATTTCAGTTTTGCGCTGTAATATAGCCTGTGACAAGGATGGAATGATGGGGATGTGGTGAGCAACGGGGATCTGGGGTTTAATTTATTCATACCGCAATCTGATGTGGTGGTCACAGACCACCCTACCAGAAGGCCAATTGAGTGGCTGCCTCCTCCCTCACTCCTGTTCCTCCTCCTCGTCCTTCTCCTCATGTTCCTTGTCCTCCCCCTCCTCCTCCTCTCCTTCTTCCTCCTCCTAAGGTGGTCCCACAATTGCTGGTGGCAATGGCTGGGCCCTCATGTTGGCCAAGTTGTGGAGCATGCAACAGACCACCGTGGAATGGGACACCCATTCAGGCAAGTACTGGAGAGCTCCTCCTGAGTGGTCAAGGCAGCAGTAGCATTGCTTCAGCAGGCTGATGGTCTGCTCGGTGATGTTCCTGGTGGCAGCTTGGCTCTCATTATATGACTCCTGGGTAGGAGTGTTGGGGTTGCGGAAGGGAGTCATAAGCCAGGTGGAGAGTGGATATCCCTTGTTTCCGACCAGCCAGCTGTGAGCTTGACATGGTGGCTGGAAGAGTGCTGGCACACCAGTCTAGCGCAGGATGAAGGCATTGTGGCTGCTGCCAGGATAGTGGGCATTGACATTGAGGATTAGCTGTCTATGATCGCACACCAACTGCACATTAAGTGAGTGGTAGCCTTTGCGGTTACGGAAGATCTCAGGATTGTTATGCGGTGCCCGCAAGGCCACGTGGGTGCAGTCAATGGCACCCTGCACCATGGGGAATCCCGCTATCCTGGGAAAGCAACATGCATACTTGTCCTGCTTCTCTCTGGTGAGGGGGAAGAAAATGTAGTCCCTTTCCCTACTGCGCAGAGCCTCTGTGTCCTCCCGGATGCAGCGATGGACTGCAAACTGCGACATGTTAGCTATGTCTCCTGTTACAGACTGGCGAAGAAATTGAGGGTGACGTTGACCTTGATTGCTACTGAGAGAGCCTTGGTCACCCTGATCTGAGGCTGGAGGTCTGGTTGCAGGAGGTGGCAGAGTACTGTCACCACCTCCTTGGTAAAGCGAAGCATTCTAATACACTGCTCTTCACTTAATTGGAGGTAGGAGAAGTGCTCTTGGAATACCCTCAGAGGGTAAGGCCTCCTGTTGAGAGCCCTGATGGCCCACCCCCTCACTCTAGCCATATGTTCCAGTCTTTCTCGCTGCCTCCGCCATACATCCTGGAGGGCAAGGTCAACTGCCAATACAGCCCCCATTAATGTAACCAAGTGTGGCAGTTTGATTTTTTTAAGAATAAATGTAGCTACTTTTTAGTTGCCACAACACTCCTTATACTAAATAACCTTGAAATCACAGAATGAGCCTGTTGGACTATGTGAAACTGACAAGAAACCACTGAAACTCCAGTAACCTACAGCTGCGACTCATTACGGATGATCCCTTTAAATAACATCCCTGGAGCAGGCTTCCTGGTGCTTCATGCCAGCTCTCCCTGTTGCTGTTTACTCCAGGTGCTAAGGTAGGTGGTGACTATCAGTTTCACAGATCAGTCGGTTATGATCCACCTGGCGTTGAGGCTCCCGGCGCTAACTGTTAGTGGCGGCGCTGGGGGGGGGGTGGGATTTGGCATGCGGCGTTGGCTCAGCCTTGCCCTAGCGATAATGCTCTAGTGCCCCATTAGCGACATCTGCTGGTGCTAACAGGAGGGGCTAAGGTACTGAATTTTTCCCCCTAAAGAACTTAGCTGGAGCTTGGATATAAGTTTTACTCAACAATAACAGAGCTGTTCAACCTTATAACCTAAGTCCTGAGGAGGAAGCTCAATAGACTTATTTACTGAGGGAGAAAAATATGGGGGAAATCAACAACACAACCAATATCAATATCAAAGTGAAATCGAAAAATTCAAGCATGCCCTGTTCCTAGAGCAATCTTTGGATGCAGCAGGAAATAGTAACTCATAATTTAAGAGATAACAGACTAGAGGGGTTAATTTTGACTTTGGTCGATAGTGTAAAACAGGTGATATTGGTTCTGCCACCCATTATACATATTTTCATTTCCATTGACTTCGAAGTTGGCATTTCTAATGATGGAAGAGTTGGCTTTTCTCTATTATTAAAAGCTTAAAGGCATTCCAATCTTAAAACTTAACTTTAAAGTGCAAAAAATGTAGCCAAAGTAATGTAAGACTAACTATTCCAGTTGGTAGCACATTCAACATTAAATACCAAACAGCTTATAAGCACTTGTGCATCATGGTGAAGCAGAAGTCACTTCACAACAGCACAGTATAACAGTACCATCTTTCTGTTCAAAATTTCTCACGCCGTTTCATGAACATAATGAATTTCCTCAAGTTCAGAATGAGTAATCCCATTATATTCAATAAATAGGTGAAAAAGATTGCTTAAAACAAACACTAGTACTTATATAAAGAAGTAATTGCGACACTTAGGGGTCGATTTTAACTTGCTGAAATCGGTGTTATAAAAGAAAGGCTTGCATTAATATAGTGCTTTTCAGGACCTCAGGATGGCCCAAAACACATTACAGCCAATGAAGTGTAGTCACTGTTGTAATGTAGGAAATGCGGCAGCCAATTTGCGCACAGCAAGGTTCCACAAACAGCAATGTGATGATGACCACATAATCTGTTTAATGATGTTGCTTGGGGGATAAATGTTGGCCTGGACCCACACAGCTCTTCTTTGAAATAGTGCTATGATTTTTTTTTCATCCACCTGAGAGAGCAGACAGGGCCTCAGTTTAATGTCTAATCTGAAAGACGGCACCATCCGACAGTGCAGCACTCCCTCAGTACTGCACTCCCTCAGTACAGCACTCCCTCAGTACTGCACTCCCTCAGTATAGCACGCCCTCAGTACAGCACTGGAGTGTCAGCCGAGATTTTGTGCTCAAGTCCCTGGAGTAGGACGTGAACCCATAACCTTCTGACTCAGAAGCGAGGGTGCTACTGAACCACGGCTGACACAACTTCAAAATGGGGTCAGAAGATTTACTGCTCCATTAACGTCGCTGATCAGCCTGCTGCCACTTTCAGAGGGACCAAACATTGGGTGGCTGATGCACCTGTTTGTTCAGGCGGTAGGCCCCTTTTAATATGCAAATCAGGGTACTATATTGTACACAGGGCCCTGAGGAGCAGGGTCGAGCTGGTCGGCTGACCAAAAGTTAAAATCGAACCTTTATATTGAGAGGAGCGTTGTCCCATGGAACGCACAATGTATTATACTGCTGTAAAGGTGGTGCTATGTTTATCCAGTCTGTCCCATTAAGACCTCGGAGTTTTATTGCTTTAGGTCAACACAGCCAAAGGTCAATCAAAGTTCAATTGCTGTTTGCTATGGAAGTTGGGGGGTGGTGGGGGCAGATTGCAAAATAGCTGTAAATCTTCAGCTCCAGGTCAGTAACAAACAGCATGAATTAACTGGCTTTCTCTTTTGTTCTAATACTTTTGATATTTTGAAATGTGATAGATGCATTCTAGTTAAACTTTTATATAGATTGATATATGAATTCAACAGAATTTGAATGACCTTTAGACATAAACCGACTCTAAGCCTATGCAGACTAAAAGAACAATTTGATTCTTCATGACTTTCTTCAAAAATGACAATTATATAATAAAGCAATGAGGTAACAGCAAAAATAAATATTATGAAAGGTCTAGCAAATGAAAAATTCCTCGTCATATTTTTCAGTATGGTGTTGACCAGTCAGGTGACACAGAAGTTTGTCCCAAAATTCCAGGGCCCATACTCTGCCATGGGAGGTGTGATGAATCCTCCTGCTATAGTTGAATGTTGACCCTGTCCCAGATCATGGAGGCTAGGTCATTCATATAGGTGGTGTGGACAGTTCATTCCTGAACTGTCCACACTTTGGAAACCACAGATGAGACCAAAGAGGAATTCTACTCCAGCCTCGAACAATCCCTGTCCCGCGTCCCAATGGGCGACAAGCTGATACTCCTTGGCGACTTTAACGCCAGAGTTGGAAAGGACACAGACCTCTGGGGAGGTGTGATCAGCAGAGAGGAGGTAGCGAAAGCCAACTCCAACGGTACCCTCCTACCGACGAAATGCTTAGAACATGGCCTTGTCATAACCAACACCTTGTTCTGTCAGAGAGACAAGTACAAGGCTTCATGGCAACACCGTCACTCCAAGCATTGGCATCTGCTGGACTATGTCATCGTCTGAGTGAGGGACCGCAAGGACGTCCGCATCACCCGCGCCATGACAGGAGCTGACGACTACTGGACAGACCACCGCCTAATCCGCTCTGTCATCTCCATCAGCGTAGCCCTAAAACAGCGGCGGCAACACCATGATCTTCACCGTGCGTCAACTACAAGAGAAATGCAGGGAACAGCACCAACCGCTGAACATGGCCTTCTTTGACCTCACAAAGGCCTTCGACACCATCACCCATGAGGGATTATAGAGTGTCCTCCTTAAATTCGGCTGCCCTCAAAAGTTTGTCACCATCCTTCGCCTGCTTCACGACGATATGCAAGCCGTGATCCTGACCAACGGATCCACCACAGCACCAATTCACGTATGAACCGGGGTCAAGCAAGGCTGTGTCATCGCACCAATGCTTTTCTCGATCTTCCTAGCTGCAATGTTCCATCTCATCCTCAGTAAGCTCCCCACTGGAGTGGAGTTAATCCACAGAACAAACGGGAAACAGTTCAACCTCCTTCGCTTCCAGTCCAGATCCAAGGTCAGCCCATCCTCTGTCATTGAATTACAGTATGCAGATGACGCTTGCGTCTGCACACACTCTGAGGTCGAACTCCAAACCATCGTCAACACCTTCACGGAAACGTACGAGAGCATGGGCCTTACACTAAACATCTGTAAGACAAAAGTCCTCTACCAACCTGTCCCGTCAAAGAGTACTGCTCCCCGATTATCAAAATTCATGACGAGACCTTGGACAACGTAGACCACTTTCCATACCTCGGGAGCCTACTGTCAACAAGGGCAGACGTCGATGACGAAGTCCAACACAGCTTTCAGTGTGTCAATGCAGCCTTCAGTCACCTGAGGAAGAGAGTGTTTGAAGACCAGGACCTCAAACCCGGCACCAAGCTCATGGTCTACAGCGCAGTAGTGATACCCACCCTCCTGTATGCTTCAGAGACATGGACCATGTACAGCAGGCACCTCAAAGCACTGGAGAGGTACCACCAATGCTGCCTCCGCAAGATCCTGCAAATCCATTGGCAGGATAGGCACACCAACGTCAGTGTTCTCGTTCAAACCAACATCCCCAGCATCGAAGCTTTGACCACACTCAATCAGCTCCAATGGACGGGCCACATCGTCTGCATGCCCGATACGAGACTCACAAAACAAGCACTCTACTCGGAGCTCCGACACGGCAAGAGAGCCCCAGGTGGGCAGAGGAAATGCTTGAAGGACATCCTCAAAGCCTCCTTGAAAAAGTGCAACATTCCCACCGCCCCATGGGAATCCCTGGCCCAAGACCGCACAAAGTGGAGAAGCATTCGGGAAGATGCCGAACACCTCAAGTCTCTTCGCCGGGAGCAAGTGGAAGCCAAGTTCAAACAGCGGAAGGAGCGCACGTCAACCCAAGCACCCCACCCACCTGCCCCTTCAACCACCATCTGGCCCACCAGTGACAGAGACTGTAGGTCCCTCATTGGACTCATCAGTCATCTGAGAACTCATTTTTAATGTGGAAGCAAGTCATCCTCGATTCCAAGGGGTTGCCTAAGAAGAATAAGAAGAAAGGATGCAACACAGCTGCCTACCTTGGTGAGCAGATATTGGTGGAGTAGCACCCTGTCACTCCAACAGGACGACGCCAAGGCCCAGGAAAGGCCAAAGAAATAAGGACACATCATTTCTTCCAAGTGGAGCGCATGGGCATCTCCTTAAAGTTAATCGCTCCTCTCTGGGAATGATTCCCTTTCTTTTGGGCAGGCTTGGGGCCTTCCTAAAGCCTAGTACATAACCTATGCTGGCCATCAGCTGCTGTTGGCTCTGCTGCATCTATTGGGTGGTGCAGTCAGTAGAATGCCCAGGAGCAGCCCAGGGAAAGCTTCCCAGACACTCTCCCAAAGAAGATCCACCCAGACCTGCATCAATCCGAATCTCTGCCAGATGTTGCGCAGGGCGTACACCTGGGTGATCCAAGTATCCACCCCAAGTTATGGTCTTCCTGCAGATAGTGAATTGCTTTTCTACTCTCCCTAGTCCCTGGAACTTTGGACCATGTGTGTGAAGACAAACAAGTGTTCAGATTTCCTACTCATTCAAGGAAAATGTACTAAATCAGAGAGACATGTGGCTCCTAAATAACAGCATCCATTCCTGTACACCATTGTAACAGAGTGAGAGAGGGAAAATACGTGAGGCATAGGCTTTTCAGAGCTCTGCATCCATGATAGGGGTACAACTTTAAGAAGTTATATAAAATGTGTTGGTATGACCAAGGCAAGGCAATATAGCATTAAGAAATCATTGACCTTAATTGCCATTAATCAGGAACTACTCTCAGCCTGTAAGGATAAAAGACAGGGAAATAGTTCCGTTGAGGAGAGTTTGGAGAGGAAGGAACTGAGAGTGAGAGTGCGAGTGCGAGTGCGAAGGCTGGAAGGTCATCCCTGATACCGACTTGTTGATCACTGCACTTAAAGACAGAACTGCCATGGGTGAATAAACCACTTGTTTTAAGCTCTACTCTACGGGCAGGATTTTCATTGGGCCGTGGAGGTGGGATTGGAGGCATGTGGGGGGTTAAAATCCCGAAATCAGGGGGCACGAACCCATCCCGCCCCCAACCCACCTCCATGCCAGTTTCAAAGGAGGCGGGTACCCGACCTGCACTGGGACACACTGGGACTTCTTTAAACTCTTTACACAGACCAAACACACTTACCTTTGCACTCATGCACCCATCACTCACCTGAACACCGGACATATCGACCCCTCCAAGCCCTTCATCCCGACAGTCCGCCTCCTCTGACTTGGCGTGGTTTGGAGCCGTCGGGAATCCTACACTTCAACATTAAAAATAGGGATTAGACTAAAAACTGCCTGTTAACTACCTGTTAACAGGCAGTTAATTGGCACTAATCCCCTGCCCGCCTCGGGGAGGTGGGTCCCAGCTGTGAAACGCTGATATTTCATCTGTCAAAAGGTCTTGACAGATGAAATATCAATCTGTGATGTCACCTGTTGTTGGGTGGCCCTTAATTGGCCTGCTGAGCCCACTGGGCGGGCTCAACAAGGTCAATCAAGTCAAAATCGCGTGGGTTGGCTAGAACGATGGAGGCGGGACTACAACTCCGAAAGTTGTAGTCCCGCCTCCTACCCGACTCCTCAGTGAAAATCCAGCCCTACATTTCTGAATGACGACTGGATCCTGGGCCTGCTTCAGTTTGAACAACCATAAACTAAAAGGACAGCAATAGTCAAAGGATTGAAATGAGAAAAGTGAATTCAGCTCTCTGTATGAAGATGTATTGGACTTTGACAATATGTGTTGCTGGTCTGCAAGTTATTAATCAGGTGAATTATTGACAAAGGTCATTGTGGGTCTCATTTATGGCTGCCTGCTTCACAAAACTTGTCCGTCGAAGACTGCTGAAAGTGGACTGATAAAAAATGCAGGAGCCAATCAATAAATTAATCCAGACTCTTTGATTGAAGCAAAATGTATGAAGCAGTGTTGTGTCAGAAAAGACTAGGCAGAGATAAGATGCTAAAGGCATTTAATATTCATTCACTGGTACAAATTTGGTATTCCTCTAATTTATATTAATATTTGTAGATTCACGCAACACAAATAGTTACTGCACCATACAGTGTAATCAAATACAAGTCACATTCTTCACTCCTTGCCAAAAAATTAGGAACCAATACTACAGCAACCATTCCATCCTTTCCAGAAGGCAGTACTCATGCTGGGGAACCATTCCAGATGTTCTCCAATAAATCACCGATTGTCCATTCTTCACATGAGGCTGGAGGGTGAGTGTTGGCCAGATGTTCAAACATCACAGCCATGCTAGATCCTATCCTCACCTGACAGTCTCATCTGTGTAATACGAGCCAGGTTATATGTAGTTATCAAGTGACTGATGTGCTTTTCTGTAGAGCTGGAGAATGCACCCAGATTAGCATCAAAGTAGGCAGCAATGAGATAGGGGTATCCAATTTTACAGGGTTGTTGGCTTTCTCAAGATGCAGGGTGCAATAGGTGGGGATCCACATTGCTTTGCAAGCTCCTGCAGGTAATCACCTCTGGTATTGAAAAGGATCCTCTGGGGAAGAGTGATAATAATATGATAGAATTTCACATTGAGTTTGAGAGGGAAATATTTAAATTTGAAATGAGAGTCTTAATCTTAAATAAAGCTAATTACATAGGCGAGTTGGCTGAGGTAGATTGGGAAATTAGATTAAAAGGTATGACGGTAGATAAGCAGTGGCAGACATTTAAAGAAATATTCCAAAATTCTCAATAAATATACATTCCATTGAGAAATAAAAACTCCACGGGAAAAGTGATCCATCCGTTGCTAACAAAATAAGTTAAGGATAATATTAGATTAAAAGAGGCTTAGACACAAAGAGCCTGCAAAGGGATAGACAGGTTAAGTGAGTGGGCAGATGGAGTATAATGTGGGGGAAATGTGAGGTAGGAAGAATAGAAAATCAGAATATTTTTTTAAATGGTGAGAAACTATTTAATGTTGGTGTTCAAAGAGATTTAGGTGTCTTTGTACAGGAAACACCAGAAGTTAGCATGCAGGTACAGCAAACAATTAGGAAGGCAAATGGCATGCTGGCCTTCATTGCAAGGGGGTTGGAGTACAACAGTAAGGAAGTCTTGTAACCATTGTACAGGGCTTTGGTGAGACCACACCTGGAGTACTGTGCACAGTTTTGTTCTCCTTATCTGAGGAAGGACATATTTGCTTTAGAGGCGGTAAATCAAAGGTTCACTAGATTGATCCCTGGGATGAGAGGATTGTTCTATGAGGAGAGATTGAGTAGATTGGGCCTATACTCTCTGGGGTTTAGAAGAATGAGTGATGATCGCATTGAAACATATAAGATACTGAAGGGGATTGACAGGGTAGATACTGAGAGATTGTTTCCCCTGGCTGAAGAGTCTAGCACTAGAGGACATAGTCTCAGGATAAGGGGTCAGCCATTTAAGACTGAGATGAGGAGGAATTACTTCACTGAGGGTTGTGAATCTTTGGAATTCTCTACCCCAAAGGGCTGTGGATGCTGAGTCATTGAGTATATTCAAGGCTGAGATCGATAGATTTTTGGACTCTAGGGGAATTAAGGGATATGGGGATCGGGCGGGAAAGTGGAGTTGAGGTCGAAGATCAGCCATGATCTTATTGAATGGTGGAGCAGGCTCGAAGGGCCATATGGACTACTCCTAGTTCTTATGTTCTTATGTTTTCAACTTCTGCCATAGAAAGGGCCTCTACTCAATGAGAGTGCAGATTGTGTTTGATAACATGCAAAGAGTCCTGTACATTGATTCAAGATTTGCTGGAAGTACATTCATCCTTCAGAATTTGGTCTTCCCTGTCCTCTTCCAGGAAGAAAATCATGTCAGTAGAGGTTTTTTAGTAGACGAGGCATATTCCCTGCTGCTATGGATAATGACCCCTCTCAGGGTGGCACGAACAGCAGCAGCTAACCGCTACAATGACTGTCCCAAAGGACCATTGGGACCTTAAACGGCTACTTTCTATGCCTTGGCCAGTCTGGATGGCCTCTACAATATGCTCCAGCATAACATTTTAAAATTTTCATCCTTGTTTTCAAATCACTCCATTGCCTCGCTCAGCAGTACAACTCTCCGAGCTCTCTGTGTTTCTCCAATTCTGGCCTCTTGCGCATCCCCATTTTCTTCACTCCACCATTGACGGCCGTGCCTTCAGCTGTCATAGAAACATAGAAGCTAGGAGCAGGAGTAGGCCATTCAGCCCCTCGAGCCTGTTCCGCCATTTAATGAGATCATCCAAATTTAGTACCCTGTCCCTGCCTTCTCCCCATATCCCTTTAGCCTTAAGAAATACATCTAACTCCTTCTTGAATATATCTAATGAATTGGCCTCTACTGCCTTCTGTGGTAGAGAATTCCACAGGTTCACCACTCTCTGGGTGAAGAAATTCCTCCTCATCTCTGTCTTAAATGGCTTACCCCTTATCCTTAGACTGTGACCCCTGGTTCTGGACTCCCCAGCCATCGGGAACATCCTTCCTGCATCTAGTCTGTCTAGTCCTGTTAGAATTTTATAAGTTTCAATGAGATGAGGCCCTAAACTCTAGAATTCCCTCCCTAAACCTCTCCACCTCTCTACCTCTCTGTCCTCCTTTAAGACGTTCCCTACAACTTACCTTTTTGACCAAGCTTTAGGTCGCCTGTCCTAATATCTCATGTGGTTCAGTGTCAAATTTTGTTTGATAATGTTACTGTGAAGCACCTTGGGACGTTTTCCTAAGTTAAAGGAGCTATATAAATGTAAGTTGCTGTTGTTGATGCCATCTCTACTGCCTCTTGCGGACATTGTGCGCAAGCTTCTTCTGCAAGAAGATTGAGAGAATAAGGTAATGCCCCAGCTGATGTATCACACTCTGAAAGTGGAGCAAGGGTTTTAAGGTTCTGCTTGCAAGTAATATCTGTTAGAGTCATAGGGCTTGAAATTTGGCACATTTGTGCCTCTCGTTAGCAGCCAAAGGGGGGGCACAAGTGGGGTACAAACGACTTTTCGCCCAGGCACGGCACCGCTAACGACTCCTGCTAAATTCAGCGGGAGTTTAGCGGTGGTGGTAACCAGTATCACCTTGCTCCACTGCGCAGGTCACCGTGCGCAGCGCCCCGTTTTCGCCCCGCCTGCAAAGTTGGCCCGCGCCCCCTGAATCTGCACCGGGCAATGACAGCGACCGATTCAGGGGGCGGGAACAGAGCAGCAGGAGGCTCACGGGGCAATAAGTAAAGGGGAGGTGGCGGGCAAGGAAAAAAAAAATCGGCTGACTTACTTGTTGCGGCCCATTGGTCTTTGAACGCGGGGTCCATGCCACGATCTGGCAGCTCGGCACTCCTTTTGTGTGCCGGGCTGCTGGCACGGGTCCCCGCTCCCTGGTGGTCCAGGTAGGGCCCTCCCCTTTAATGAAGGGACGAGCCCTTCCATGCGGCAGCGCTTCGTGGCCCAGTGTGTAGTGCTGCAGAACGCACCGCCCCAATATTCAGGGTTAGTGCTCTAAGAAGGAAGTAGAACATTTGAATTAGCGCTCCACCGACTCTGGGGGTGCTAAAACTGAATTTACCGATCGGCGGCACTATTTTTCACCGAGTGCTAAATTTAGCGCCCAGGCGATGTTAGCGACACAAAATGGTCGCTAGCAAATTTTTCCCTCATAGCTGCTTCCCACTTAACCAGATTACAGTGTGAAGTCTTAGTTAAGCAGCTCTTCATTTTAGAGGGTGAAGAATGCATTGGTGCCCAAGAAACAAAAGATAAAGCGGCCAGTGTGTTACCTTGCCTGCCCTCAACAGGTCATTGCACTTTATCCAACGCTGGTCTGCAGTTCTGAGGGTGAGGGGGTGGCACTCGGTGTCAGTGCCACCACTCTCCTCATGACACAGGACACATTCTTTTGAGGCTTCCTTCCATGGAGACCCAACAGTTTCTCTCTCCTCCACTGAATCTCCTCGAGGAGGATTTGGTGGTCAATCTCATGGAAGGTGTGTCTTCTTCTTTCCTACCTCTTTGAAATGGCCTTCTCCAGTCTTTGGCTGCTTTTGCACCAAGCCAAAAAATCTACGTGTAAAAGTAAAGGAACAAAACTACAAGTAATTATTACGAATTATTAAATGTAGAGCGCCAAGTGTTTTTCCTGCAGATTAACTGCGGCAATCTCAATGTGTAGATATAAAGAAAGGAAAATGTGCGAGAACAGGCTGTTACAGTGTGCAAAGAGCATTGTGAGAATGTATCTGAATTGGCGACTGAGCCAAGCTGGGAACTCCACAGTTTGGCTGCAGAGCTGATAAAGAAAACTGTGATAATGGCTGTGAGCCTGTGAAAGAGGAGGAAGAGAGAACATGGATCAGACAGACTGTTTAGACTAAAAGACATGTCAAGTACCACACAGGCTGCTGCCTATTACACAGTGATAACACACAGCCTTAGAGTGTCACGTGGAAAGACTTGCCTTTACACAGCACCAGATCACATCTCTCAGAAATGACACAGTGTTTCACAGACAAAGAAACAGGAAGCGCAATGACGGTTGTTATCGAGGCAGAATTGGCAGCCGTTCTGTGCACAGAAAGATCCCACAAAACAGCAATGAGGCAAATGATCAAACGACCTGTTATTGGGCGTGTTGGTTGAGAACAGAATGTTGGCCAGGACACTGGGACAGCAATCTTTGAATAGCACCAGGGGATCTTTAACATTCACCTGAACAAGCAGATGAGACCTCGCCTCATTGCATCTCAGCTGAATTATGTCACCTCCAACCACGCAACACTCCCTGGGTACCCCACTGGAGTGGCAGGCTAGGTTAGTCCGTCAAGTCCTGGCAGGTTGAACGCACAGCCTTCTGACTCAGAGGTGACAGTGCAAGCAACTGAACCAGTCTGACATATAAAATAACAAAAACCCATGGAAGGCAGTTCAATGGATGCAGTATGCCAAATAGAGGATAACACACAGCCTGCAGGGGCCTGTACACAGAATAACACACGGCCTGCAGGGGCCTGTACACAGAATAACACACAGCCTGCAGGGGCCTATACTCAGAATAACACACAGCCTGCAGGGGCCTGTACACAGAATAACACAGAGCCTGCAGGGGCCTGTACACAGAATAACACACAGCCTGCAGGGGCCTATACTCAGAATAACACAGAGCCTGCAGGGGCCTGTACACAGAATAACACACAGCCTGCAGGGGCCTATACTCAGAATAACACACAGCCTGCAGGAGCCTGCGCACAGAATAACACACAGCCTACAGGGGCCTGTACTCAGAATAACACACAGCCTGCAGGGGCCTGCACACAGAATAACGCAGAGCCTGCAGGGGCCTGTACACAGAATAACACACAGCCTGCAGGGGCCTGTACACAGAATAACGCAGAGCCTGCAGGGGCCTGTACACAGAATAACACACAGCCTGCAGGGGCCTATACTCAGAATAACACACAGCCTGCAGGGGCCTGTACACAGAATAACACACAGCCTATAGGGGCCTGTACTCAGAATAACACACAGCCTGCAGGGGCCTGTACACAGAATAACACAGAGTCTGCAGGGGCCTGTACACAGAATAACACACTGCCTGCAGGAACATGCACACAGAATAACACACAGCCTGCAGGGGCCTGTACACAGAATAACACACAGCCTGCAGGGGCCTGTACACAGAATAACACACAGCCTGCAGGGGCCTGTACACAGAATAACACACAGCCTACAGGGGCCTGTACTCAGAATAACACACAGCCTGCAGGGGTCTGTACACAGAATAACGCAGAGCCTGCAGGGGCCTGTACACAGAGTAACACACAGCCTGCAGGGGCCTATACTCAGAATAACACACAGCCTGCAGGGGCCTGTACACAGAATAACACACAGCCTACAGGGGCCTGTTTACAGAATAACACACAGCCTGCAGGGGCCTGTATACAGAATAACACACAGCCTGCAGGGGCCTGTACGCAGAATAACACACAGCCTACAGGGGCCTGTTTACAGAATAACACACAGCCTGCAGGGGCCTGTACACAGAATAATGCAGTGTCTGCAGGGGCCTGTACACAGAATAACGCAGAGTCTGCAGGGGCCTGTACACAGAATAACACACGTATCCTGCAGGGCCTGTACCAGAATAACACACGTATCCTGCAGGGGCCTGTACACAGAATAACACATAGCTTACAGGGGCCTCTACAGAGAATAACACACAGCCTGCAGGGCATTGGAAGACATAAAACATCAAGTGATTGAGGTGACGCTGAATTTAATGTGATTTAATAAATGACACCTTATCATGTGATTTAATGACTAATATTGTACGATTTCATTTAATGACTGACTGCCATGTGATTTAGTGACTGCTACTGTACGATGCGAATGAAAAACTGACACTGTACCATGTGATCTAGCGAGCAATGACATTAGGATTTGTTCTCTTGAGCAATACACGAATTATTACTGCTTCGAGTGGAATGGCTTTCATCTGTCTACCGTTCGGTTCTTGCTGAAAAACAGGGCAGTACAAAAAATACCACCCACTGGCTGCCCAAGGCTCGTTCAACCAGATTTTCGGGAGCCTTGGTAAAGTACATAAATCTGGGTCCTACATCATTTGTAGGATTTGGACACATTTTTCGGGCACCAATAGGTGGAGCGACGCTGGAGTCAGCTCCGGGAACATTGCACATACGGCTTTTAAATGACTTTTGTGGTGTCAGGAGAAGCAAGGTACCCCTCCTGGCCCCACAGTAACCTTCCTAACCTGTTGCCAGCTACTCAGTGGTTCCACCACACCCACCCTCGAACCCCCAATCCTTCCCCTCCCCCTTTTAAGTTTGCCTAAGACAGAACATACGAACATACATACGAACATACGAATTAGGAGCAGGAGTAGGCCACTCGGCCCTTCGAGCCTGCTCCGCCATTCAATAAGATCATGACTGATCCGATTACTCCACATTCCCACTGTTAGATCCGTGATTCTGAGAGTATGATGTTTTTCAATAACCACACGGATGCTGTAACTTAACAATCAACAGGTAGTTACTGGAGTAGGGTAGTCTCAAGACTGGGGTACAGAGGCATGCTCAAGGCTTATATACAGGTGTGGTCACTGCCGGTACTACAGTATACAGGAGCTGTAAAAGTAGTTCTCTCTTAAAGGTACATACACTACAATTCCTCCCCTTTTAGATTAGTAGTACCCATGATATTCAAATAACAATTAACACTTTAACATGTACATTAACAACAATAGTCCATTTATAGATTCAGTCTTTGGGGCGGCTTCCTGATCCTTTCGGGATAGCACCTTTCCTGAGGTTCTTGTTCTTGGTGCGGAGGCGATTCTGGCCCCTTTTCGTCGGTTATTTTATCCGTTTCCACTGCTACTGTTTCTGAGGTAGATGCTACCGGTATGTCGGGTTCCTCTCCAGGGACGCGAGACATGGGGTTGACTCGTTCCTGTGACACTAAGATCTGATCGACGTGGCATCTCACAATGTTCTCCCCGACATCCACTGTGTACATTAACAGCCCCTGCCTTGTGCATATCGTTCCGAGTTGCCATTTCTCTGTTCGGTAGTCACGGGCCAAGACTGGTTGTCCTACATTGAAGCTCCTTGTCGGCTTCTCATTGATGTGCTGGAATTGTTTATCCTCAACATTTCTTCACACATTTGGTCTAAGCCAGTCCAGACGAGATCGCAACCTTCGGTTAAAGAACATCATGGCTGGGATCTGGTTGGTAACTGCATGTGTCGCGTTTCGGTAGGCTAATAAGAAATTGTCCACCTTATGCTGTAGTGGAATTTCATCATCGCACATGACCTTTATCGCCTTCTTAAAGGTTTGTACGAACCTCTCAGCCAATCCATTTGTAGCTAGATGATACGGGGCGGATGTGTAATGACTTACCCCATTCCTTCTCATAAATTTTCGAAACTCTTCGGACACAAACTGTGGTCCATTATCAGAGCAAATCTGCTCTGGCAAGCCGTTTCTGGCAAATATGGTCCGTAGGACTGCAATCGTTTTCTCTGTAGTGGTTGAGGACATTTTTATCACCTCAGGCCACTTCGAATGAGCATCCACTGCTATTAAGAACATTGAGTCCATGAATGGACCAGCGAAATCAATATGCACCTGTTGCCATGGAGAGGAGGGCCACTCCCATGGGTGTAAAGGGGCATGTGGTGGTGCATTTTGGACCTGGCATCCTGAGCAGCTCTTGGTTAGATCTTCGACTTGTTGATCAATTCCTGGCCACCACACATAAGCCCTAGCAAGGCTTTTCATTTTCACTCCCCCCCAGATGACCTTCATGAAGCTCATTTAGCACTCTCTCCCTTAACTTAGGTGGAATCACCACTCTGGATCCACACATCACTGTCCCCTGGCATACTGACAGCTGTTCTCTTCTGGATGAGAATGCTGGCAACAGTGAGTCGCCATGTGTTGGCCATTCCCTCACCGTCAAATCATATAACCGAGACAGCGTCGGATCATTGCGGGTCTCCTTCTCTATATCCGCGTTCGTTACTGGCAATCGTTCAATTATTGACGAATAAAATATCTCGATAGGATCCACTGCTGGTGCTTCCTCCACAGTAGGCAGTGGCAGGCGCGATAGCCCATCAGCATTTCCATGCTGTTTCGTGCCTTTATATTCTATTTCATATTGATTCGCCCCTAGAAACAGGGACCATCTTTGTAACCGTTGTGCAGTCATCACTGGAACGCCCTTCTTAGGATTAAAGATGGAGACAAGTGGTTGGTGGTCAGTCAGCAAGGTGAAATTCTGCCCATGCAGATAGTGGTTGAATTTTTTTACTCCCCCATACTAGGCTGAGGGCCTCCCTGTCAATCTGGGCGTAGTTGAGCTCAGCTGAGGTTAGTGACCGAGACGCAAAGGCTACTGGCCTCTCCAACCCGTCTGGGAATTTGTGCGACAGCACCGCTCCAATACCATAGGGTGATGCATCACATGCCAAACGAATTGGTAGTGCTGGGTTGAAATGGGCCAACACCTCTTTTGATGTGATCAATTCTTTACACTTCTGGAAAGCTCGTCTACGTTCGTCATTCCACTTCCATGGTACCCCTGTTTGCAGTAGGGTGTTCAGTGGGTGTAATACCGTGGACAAATTTGGCAAGAACTTATGGTAGTAGTTTACCAGCCCGCGGAACAACCTCAGTCGTGACACATTTTCCGGTGCTGGAGCCTTGACTACTGCCTCAATCTTTTCAGGGGACTTATGTAACCCCTCTTCATCGATGACATGGCCACAATACGAGATCTGCTTCTGGAAAAACTCGCACTTGTGGCGATTAGCTCGTAGCCCATATTCCTTTAATCTGGTGAGCACCTTCTCCAAGTTGGCGAGGTGATCACTGTCATTTTCGCCCGTGACCAGGATGTCGTCCAAATAACACTGGGTCCCTGGAATCCCTTGCAGGACTTGATCCATCGCCCTTTGCCAAATAGCCGTAGCCGATGCTACCCCGAACACCAGCCAGTTGTATTGATAAAGACCTTTATGAGTGTTAATCGTAAGGTATTGTTTTGAGGCTTCTTCTACCTCCATTTGCAAGTACGCCTGGGCTAGATCAATTTTGGTGAAGCGTTTACCTCCAGATAGCGAGGCGAAAATATCCTCAATTCGTGGAAGCGGATATTGTATCGTGTGAAGGACTGGGTTCACTGTCACCTTAAAATCCCCACAGATGCGGACCTTCTTTGGTTCCCCAGGCGTATTACTCAATGACCTCTTCATTACAGGAACGATGGGTGTAGCCCACTCGCTCCAGTCTACTTTGGACAGTACTCCTGAACGTTCCAACCCTTCTAGCTCTGCTTCGACAGCTGTTCTGATCGCATAAGGCACTGGTCTGGCCTTAAGAAACTTTGGGCTTGCATTTTCCTCTATTTTAATCGTTGCTGTTATGCCTTTTCGTGTTCCGAGTCCCTCCTGGAACACTTCTTTTGCGTCAGTTAGCATTTTTGACAGTCGTCCAGGTGTGACGTCGTCATCCTTTTTGGCCTCAACCTTCAGTGCCTGTATGGAATGCCAATCTAATTGTATCTTCCGGATCCATTCACGTCCTAGTAGTGGTGGTCCTCCATCTGGCAATACATATATGTCCATTTTAGGTATTTCCTGGCCGTTATATATCACTTTCACCCTTATTTTTGTTTGGGGTAGACTTTTTGCCCCGTGTACGTCTTCAAGACAATCTCTGTAGCTTTCAAGGGTATATGTGAAAATAGCCGCTTGTAGTCCCTTTGGTTTATGACTGTTAGGGCTGATCCTGTGTCCAATTCCATTTTCACTTGGACTCCGTCTATCTTGAGTGTAACCCAGATAGTCTGGTGATCCTCTATTTTGGTTACCTTATGTAGTTTCAGACAACCCAGCTCCTTGCTTCCGGAGTCTGTGTCACTTTTCTGTTCGTCTGAACTGCTGTCCATCACCTTGTGTACCTTTTTGTACTTCTCCTGTGGAGATTGCTTACTGTTGGTTTTCTTCCCAGACCTGCAGACTCTTGCTATGTGTCCTGCTTTTCCACACTGTCTGCACACTTGGTCCTTGAACCAACAATCCTTCTGGTCGTGTGTTGTTCTGCCGCAGCGATAGCACTTCCCTGTCCCATAGGACATTTCATTGGTGCCATATTCTTGCGGTCTCCGTTGTATCTCTGCAGCGCCCCTTGCGGCTGCTTCGTGTGATACTGCCATACTGAAAGCCTTGTCCAGCGTAAGATCCTTTTCTGATAGAAGCCATTTCTGGGTTCCTTCACTTTGCAGCCCACACACAAACTTGTCCCTTAACGTATCTGCTAGTCCCGCTCCAAACTGGCAGTGTTTCGATAGCTTGCACAGTTCCGTTAGGTACTCAGCATTGCTTTCGTCTTTGTGTTGGTTCCTTTTATGGAACTTAAATCATTCTGCTATCAGCAGCGGTGTGGGGCTTAAGTGGTCCTGTAGGATTTCTACTATGCTTTCGAAATTCTTGTTCACAGGCTTCTCTGGGGTTATTAGGTTTCGCAGTAAGCCATAAGTTTTTGCACCCATGGAATTTAACAAAACCAGTGCTTTCCTAGCATCTGGCACTTCATTCGCCCTGCAGCACACCTCAATACGTTCCACATATGTCGCCCAATCTTTGACTTCATTGTTGAACATAGAGATACTGCCACTCTTCGGCATCCCTGGGTGTGATTTAACTGTCAAAAATGGCATCTCCCGCGCTTCCCCTTCTTCTCCGCTGGCACAAAATGGCGTCTCCCGTGCTTTCCTTCCTTCCCGTGCTCGCCCTTCTTCTCCGCTGCGGCTTCTAACAGTGGCGTCTCCTGCGCTCTTCCTTCTTCTCCGCGGCTCAATGGCGTCTCCCGCGCTCTCCCTTCTTCTTCCGGCGGACACTGTTCAGCCCTTGAGCCCTGGCTGTGCTCTGCGCGTTCTTTTTTTTTGTGCGCCTTTCCCGTTTCCACTGCTCGGTCCTGAACCCGGCTGTTGCTTTACCCTCTCTCTCTCCGTTTTGTTTTTCCTCGACGCCGCTCGGTTTTCAACCCCCGGCTGCGCCCTGTGCGCTTCACCCTCTGTCTTACCCCGTCGACGCTGCTCGGCTTTCTCTCTGCCGTCGGTCGGCTCCAGCCGCCGCTGTCCGGGAAGGGTCTGCGCTGTACCTGTCGTCAGTCTATTGCTGATCGTCGTGGCTGGGGAACCAAGCCCGGCTCTCCACAGCCTCCCCTGCGATGTTCACTCTCTGCCGGACGACTGGGCAGCTGCTCGTGGTCGACGCCCATGCTTCTGGCCTCGACTTTCTTCCACCACCCTCCCGGAGCGAATCCTCGAAGGGAAATGCAGAGTTGCAGGTAGATTCGAATCGACACTCGTCGCCACTTTTAGATCCGTGATTCTGAGAGTATGATGTTTTTCAATAACCACACGGATGCTGTAACTTAACAATCAACAGGTATTTACTGGAGTAGGGTAGTCTCAAGTCTGGGGTACAGAGGCATGCTCAAGGCTTATATACAGGTGTGGTCACTGCCGGTACTACAGTATACAGGAGCTGTAAAAGTAGTTCTCTCTTTAAGGTACATACACTACACCCACCTACCCCCGATAACTTTTCACCCCCTTGCTTACCAAGAATCTATCTACCTCTGCCTTAGAAATATTCAAAGACTCTGCTTCCACCGCCCTCTGAGGAAGAGAGTTCCAAAGACTCACAACCCTCTGTGAGAAAAAATTTCTCCTCATCTCTGTCTTAAATGGGCGACCCCTTATTTTTAAACAGTGACCCCTAGTTCTAGATTCTCCCACAAGAAGAAACATCCTCTCCACATCCACCCTGTCCAGACCCCTTAGGATCTTATATGTTTCAATCAAGTCACCTCTTACTCTTCTAAACTCCAGCAGATACAAGTCTAGCCTGTCCAACCTTTCCTCATAAGACAGCCCGCCCATTCCAGGTATTAGTCTAGTAAACCTTCTCTGAACTGCTTCCAACGCATTTACATGCTTCCTTAAATAAGGAGACCAATACTGCACACAGTACTCCAGATGTCGTCTCACCAATGCCCTGTATAACTGAAGCATAATCTCCCTACTTTTGTATTCAAATCCCCGTGCAATAAACGATAACATTCTGTTAGCTTTCCTAATTACTTGCTGTACCTGCATAGTAACATTTTGCGATTCATGCACTAGGACACCCAGATCCCTCTGCATCTCAGAGCTCTGCAATCTCTCACCATTTAGATAATATGCTTATTTTTTATTCTTTCTGCCAAATGGACAACTTCACATTTTCCCACATTATACTCCATTTGCCAGATCTTTGCCCACTCACTTAACCTATCTATCACAATTTACTTTCCTACCTATCTTTATGTCATCAGCAAATTTAGCAACCATACCTTCGGTCCCTTCATCCAAGTCATTTATATAAATTGTAAAAAGTTGAGGCCACTGCACTGATCCCTGTGGCACACCACTCATTACATCTTGCCAATCAGAAAATGACCCATTTATGCCTACTCTCTGTTTCCTGTTAGCTAGCCAATCTTCTATCCATGCCAATATGTTACCCCCTACACCATGAGCTTTTATTTTCCACAATAACCTTTGATGTGGCACCTTATCAAATACCTTCTGGAAATCTAAGTACAGTACATCCACCAGTTCCCCTTTATCCACAGCACATGTTACTTCCTCAAAGAACTCCAATAAATTGGTTAAACATGATTTCCCTTGCACAAAACCATATTGACTCTGCCTGATTATTTTGAAATTTACTACGTGCCCTGCTATAACGTCTTTAATAATAGCTTCTAATATCTTTTCTATGACAGATGTTAACCTAACTGGCCTCTAGTTTCCTGCTTTCTGTCTCCCTCCCTTTTTGAATAAAGGAGTTACATTCGCTATTTTCCAATCTAATGGAACCTTCCCCGAATCTAGGGAATTTTGGAAAATTAAAACCAACGCATCAACTATCTCACTAGCCACTTCTTTTAAGACCCTAGGATGAAGTCCATCAGGACCCGAGGACTTGTCAACCCGCAGCTCCAACAATTTGCTCAGTACCACTTCCCTGGTGATTATCATTTTCTTGAGTTCCTCCCTCCCTTCCATTTCCTGATTTACAGCTATTTCTGGGATGTTACTTGTATCCTCTATACTGAAGACTGATGCAAAATACCTGTTCAATTCAACTGCCATCTCCTTATTTTCCATTATTAATTCCCCAGACTTACTTTTTATAGGACCAACGCTCACTTTGTTAACTTTTCTTTTTAAAATATCTATAGAAACTCTTACTATCTGTTTTTATATTTCTAGCTAGCTTTCTCCTCATACTCTAATTTTTCTCTCCTTATTAATCTTTAATCATTCTTTGCTGTTTTTTATGTTCTGTCCAATCTTCTGACCTGCCATCTACCTTTGCGCAATTATATGCTTTTTCTTTAAGTTTAATACTATCTTTAACTTTTTTTAGTTAACCACGGATGGTGGGTCCTCCCCTTGGAATTTTTCTTTCTTGTTGGAATGTATATATTCTGTGTATTTTGAAATATCCCCTTAAATGTCTGCCACTGCAACTCTATTGACCTATCCCTTAACCTAATTTGCCAGTTCACTTTAGCTAGCTCTGCTTTCATGCCCTCATAATTGCCCTTATTTAAGTTTAAAATATTAGTATTGGACCCACTCTTCTCTCCCTCAAACTGAATGTAAAATTCAATCATGTTATGATCACTGCTACCTAGGGGCCTTCACTATGAGGTCATTAATTAACCCTATCTCATCGCACAATACCAGGTCTAGTATAGCCTGTTCTCTGGTTGGCTCCAGAATGTGCTGTTGTAAGAAACTATCCTGAAAACATTCCATGAACTCCTCAACTATGCTACCTTTGCCCATCTGATTTTTCCAGTCTATATGCAGATTAAAATCCCCCATGATTATTGCCGTACCCTTCTGACAAGCTACCATTATTTCTTCCTTTATACTCCATCCTACGATGTGGTTACTGTTAGGGGGCCCGTACACCACTCCCACAAGTGATTTCTTGCCTTTATTATTTCTCATCTCTACCCAAACCGCTTCTATTTCCTGGTTTCCTGAACTTAGGTCATCCTTCTCTAATGTGCTAATACCATCATTAATTAACAGAGCCACCCCTCCACCTTTTCCCACCTTCCTGTCCTTCCTAAATGTCATGTACCCTTCAATATTCAGGTCCCAATTATGTCATCCTGCAGCCATGTTTCTGTAATGGCTATCAGATCATATTTATTTATTTCTATTTGCGCTATCAGTTCATCTGTTTTGTTTCAAATGCTATGTGCATTCAGATGCAGAGCCTTTAATTTTGTCCTTTTATTATTTTTGTAACCTCTAGCCTTATCTGTTGATTTACTCTTAGATGTGTACTCTCTATACCCTTCCTGTCACGGTCTGTTTATCTATTCCCATATTAATACCTTTCTCTATTGCCTTGTCTCTAATCTTTGAATTACCACATCTTCCCAAATTTGATCCCATGCCCCCAATATTTAGTTTATAGCCCTCTCTACCGCCCTAGTTATATGACTCGCCAGAACACTGGTCCCAGCACCATCCCAACGATACAGATCCCACTTTCCCCAGTACTAGTGCCAGTGCCCCAGGAATTTAAACCCATTTCTCCCACACCAGTCTTTGAGCCATGCACTCATCTCCCTAATTTTATTCACCCTATGCCAATTTGCTCGTGGCTCAGGTAATAATGCAGACATTGTTACCCTTGAGGTTCGGCTTTTTAATTTAGCCCCTAGCTGCTCATACTCTCTCAGCAGAACCTCTTTCCTAGTTCTACCTATGTCGTTTGTACCTACATGGACCATGACCACTGGTTCCTCCCCCTCCCACTGCAAGTTCCTCTCCAGCCCAGAGCAGATGTCCCGAACCCTGGCACTGGGCAGGCAACATAGCCATCTGGCCTCTTGCTCTTGGCTGCAGAGAACCGTATCTATCCCTCTGACTATGCTGTCCCCAATTACCACTACATTCCTATTAACTCTCCCCGCTTGAATGGCTTCCTGTACCTCAGTGACATGGTCAGTTTGCTCATCCACCCTGTAGCCACCGCTTTCATCCATACATGCCGCAAGAACCTCAAACCTGTTGGACAATTGCAAAGGCTCAGGCTCCTCCACCTCCTGGGTCCCCATACCTGCCTCACTCGCAGTCACATCATCCTGTCCCTGACCACTGACCAAATCAGAAGACCCTATCCTAAGGGGTGTGACTGCCTATTGGAATAAAGTGCCCAGGTAACTTTCTCCCTCCCTGATGCATCGCAAAGTCCGCAGTTCCACTTCCAGCTCATCAACTCTGAGCTGAAGCTCCTCAAGCCGCAGACACTTACTGCAAATATGTTTGTCCTGGATCACACTGGCGTCCAGGAGCTCCCACATATTGCAGTCGCAACACATCACCTGCCCTGCCATCTTTATTGAGTCTTAATTAATTTATTTTTATTACTTAATACCCTACTACACCTAATAAGATTTATTACTGCTAGTAAACTAGTACTAATGAAACCTTACAATTACTAAAAAATTTCCTGGGCTTTAAAAGATAAGGGAAGTGAGCAAAATACTCACCAACCAATCACTTACCCTTTTCCCTGTGATGTCACCTTTTCTTTTTCTCAAAATGCGGTTGGGGGGTGTCACAGAGCCGAACTCCCGCTGGTTCTCTGTCCCCTGTTGTGCAGCTTTTTAACTCCTGCTCTCCTGGAAGCTGACAAAGATAGAAAAAGAAAGGAATACCTCCATCCCAAAACTCCCTCACTCACCAAAGTCGCAGCTTTACACTCTGTTCTGAGCTGCACTCCATGACAAACTGCTCTCTAGCCTCCCTTATTTATACTGCTGAGATTTAAAGAATGGGTTGCCACCCCTCCAGGATTACCCTGGAGTCTCCAGAAATTAAAGAATAATCTCTGGGACACTACGGGGAGCGACCTGGGAGAAAAAAACATTGTGGCATTGAAGGAATTGTGTGGGTTTTTTAGAATTTCCTTTTAACACCTTTGTTTATTAGTTATAAAAATATTGGAGGTGGGGAAAAAAGGTTGTTTAACTGGGGGCGAGGCGGTTGGAGGTGGGAGGTCATGTGAGGAAACCTCCACGAATACGTCCAACCAGAGCTGGCAAACCTCTCTGAAGAGCAAACCTCTCCAAGCTACGCAAAGGAGAGGCCCAACATCAAAGTTACAGGCAGGGGGCAGTTTTGTTTGAACACTGATTTCCATCAAATTATATGAGGCAATAAATAGCTTCCCAACTGGTTACATGTCGGTGATGTTAAGCAGAGGGAATTAATCAAAAGCGTGAAGCCAAGCACACATTTGAACTCATTCAAATTTAAATTTCTCTTAATATTTACACTCAACCCAGATGCCACATTTCACCACTAGTGAAGAAAGGGAAAATTAGGAATATTGGCCCAGAAATTCGGGTGGTTTGCGCCACCCCTTACCGCCATGAAATGGCGAAAAAACGGCAGCCGGCGATCTTCCGCCAGCTGGTGGTGGGTCCCACAGCCACCGCCATTTTTGGAAGGTCCGCAGCGCTGCCGTTGCCAAAAGTATTTTAATGAGTTGGAGCGTGACGTTAATCAGCGTGCAATGCCGAGTTCTCCATTCGCATTGTTGCCCATGCTAAATCACGGCAGTGAGTGCTGCCGCTAACAGGTCTTTTAGCAGCGTTAATGTCCATGAGGAGTCTGGCAGGACTTGTGAGTGATGTAAGCCCCCAAAGTGCGGACCAAGTGATATACAAGGTCGACGTCACTGGCTTGTTGAAAGAAAGACAGACCCAATAATTGAAGTCAAAACGGTTTATTCAGGCCTGCGGGGAAATTTCTTGTGTCCCTACACAAGACCCAAACTCCAACGAGCCTCTCAAAATCCACACAGTTATACACATTTTGCAAGCCATACCTCCTCAGAGATCCAATCGATTTAAAAGTTTATACATTAATCACTATCTGGGAGTTCCTTGTTCATACAGAGTAACCCTTTCATTTTCCCTGTAAATGAGTCATGCTGGTCTGCTGATTTCTTGGAAATGAGTCATACCCTTTTGGGCCCCTACTAGGTCTCGTTTCTCCAGGAACGAGTCATGCTCTGGCTGCCTCTGTAAGATTCAGTTTCCTGGAAATGAGTCATACCAGTATTTCCTTTTGTAAGTTTCATCTCTCCAAACTGGTAGAGTCATTTCTGCAATTAAACATACAAGTAATTAGTACACTTCATCTTGAAACATTCTGTGGCTGCAATTGAGTCCTGTTTGTCATGCCCTGTTATGCCCAATTTTAATATCTTACTTCAGTGAGGATGGAGGCTGACAAGTGGAAAACACTTCAGAAGGATGCCGGAACTTCAAACGCCTCCTTTGCCATGGTTCTTCCTTTAAACTTTCATTTTTTGCCCATCAGTGGTGGGGGGTGGCGGTTGCATTTTCTGGCAGATTTCCAGGAGGCCAACAGTGTTTGTGGGTCAGTAAATCAATGGGTGAACTCCATTGCAATGACTGAAGATCATCTCTGAAGATCTCTTTTATCTTAATGATAGCATCACCAGAATGTCACCCCCTAGCAAATCTGGATTCAACTGCTTAAGATTTTAAGGAATTATAAATAATTTTATTTTAAATTCCATCACCAATTGTTTATCAAATAATGATTTTGTGTCGAGCATGCAGGACCACTAAAAGCTGCCACGATGACTACACATTTAAACACTTTCAAGAGTAACTATAGGGGAAAGATTAGTGTTACAAAGAACGCAGATGCATTCATATCATAAACTACTAAAAAATCAACATTGGGTGGCAGCTAACATTTTTGGAGCAAGTACGGCAACTGTTCGGGTCATTCCTTTCTTCCCCGTTCCCCTATACTGCAAGCGGGAGACAGAGATGACCATTGGCCGCCTTCTGAGATTAGTGCTGGAAAGAGCGTGTTACACTAAAAAAATCAATGTCACGCTGATGTTAATGAGCAGGCAGTACCAAAATGCCGGTACTGCCTGCGCTCTCTCGGCTAGCGGCCATTATCCTTAGCCGCCGACGTTACTGGCAGGGTTCCAGCGTTCTCCAATTTATAGGCCATTGTTCCGTGTAGAAAATATCCATTTTTTTCAGTGCCTTTGACATTCACCTGGAGGATCAGTGACACTGGGGAATGTCTACAGGCTAGATTGTCCCATTTTCATGTGTGCTTCTGTGGTGGGGCTCACTTATGTGACAGAAAAGAAAGCAGAAAATTATAAACAAGCAGAAAAAGAAACACACGGGCTGTTGGTTTACTTCAGATTCAAGGAAGATATTACCATCATAATATATTTTAGTGAAAATTTATGTCAGGAAAATAATTAATTTACATTATATTGGGGCAGAAATTCCTCCCCAAACGCGTGAGTACGGAAGGGGTACTCACGCGTCTGGCCGGAGGAAATGCTGAAAACCGGCATTTCCTCTCCTCTAACCCAAGAGGTGAAGAGGCTAGCGCGTGCGTCTTGGATTTCCTCTGTTTTGGGGGATTTGCGCATGTGTAAAGGCCTCCGGTCTTTATGCTTGTAAAAAGCACACGTAAGTATTTACTTTTACAGGTAAGTGGTGTTTTAGTGTAATTTAGAATTTTTTTTCCCACAGGTTTATTATTTTAAAGAATCTACAATAAGGTAAGTTTAGTTTTAGACCCTTTTTATTAAAAATTTATTTTTTTCAAAAAAAAAAATTATTGTTTAAATTATTTTTTTTAACTTATTTATACTTAATTTAATGATTGGGATGTTTTTTAAATTTTTATTTAAAGTTTAAATAGTGTTTTGGGCCCCCGTAGTTTTCATGAGTTTGACAGTTCTTACTCTCAAACTCATGAATGAACCTTCCCCTCCCCTGATTGGTTGTACAGTGCTCACCTGATCCCAGCCGGCACATCGCACTAACTACGCCGCTGGATCAGGTAAGCACTGCGCGCTGACATCTGAACCGGGCCTGTCACAGGAAATGCAAGCAGGCCCGGGCTTCAGATGTCAGCGCGCAGGGTGAGTGCAGATCGGGGGCTTGCACCCGCGGGAAGCCCCCGACCCGAATTTTTGGCCCAATATGTATTATGTATTTAGGGGGGAAAATTCGGTATCTTAGCACCACCCATTAACGCCAGCAAATGATGCTGAAGCATTATTGCTGGGGTGATACAAATCCAGCGCTACACGCCAAATCCCGCCCCGCTGTTATCGTGGGGAGCCTCAACACCAGGTGAATCGTGACGTGAGTGAGTTTGCAATGCTCACTGACTGCCCAATCTGCAAAATTGATTGTCGCCACCTACCTTAGCGCCAGGAGTAAACAGCGACAGGGAGAGCTGGCGCAAAGCACCAGGAAGCCGGCTCCAGGGACCTTATTTAAAGGGATCATCAATAATGACTCGCAGCTGTCAGATTAGTAAAGTTTCAGTGGTTTCTTGTCAGTTTCGCATAGTCCAACAGTTTCAGTAATTTCAAGGTTCTTTTGTATCAGGAGTCTTCTGGCAACTAAAAAGTAGCTACATTTATTCTTCAAAGATTCAAACTGCTACACTTGGTAACATTAATGGGGGCTGTACTGGTGCCACCTCGCCCTCCAGGATCTACTAGGCAGTGAGAATGATGGAAACGTGTGCAGTGAGATGAGGAAGGACATCAGGGCTCTCAGCAGGAGGCCTCACCCTCTGATGGTATTCCGAAAGCACATCTCCTACCTTCAATTAAGCGGGGAGCAGTGTATTAGATGGCTCCGCTTCACCAAGGAGGTGGTCACAGAACTCTGCCACCTCCTCCAAACAGACCTCAAGCCTCAAACCAGGATGACTTAAAGCCTAGATCTCCTTTGCTCACCACATGCCCATCATTCCATCCCTCTCACAGGCTGTTTCACACTGCAAAGCTGAAATGACCGACACCACAAAAGAATGGTAAGTGAATTAATACATTTATCAAAAATGAGTGTGTAGGAATGTCTAGTTCCTATCCAAAAGACTGAGGTCCACTCAGGCGATCAAATAAACGAGGTTTAATGAAAAGTAACAGAGTTTAACAGATAACTACAGGAGAACATCAAATATAGGTCTAGTCAGTTCAGAGGCTCCACGAGGACTGCTAGGGCGGTCCCGTGGCTAACGTCATGACATCATCACGTTTTTCCCGCCGGTGGGGGATCACGTGATGAACGGCATGACATCATCGCGTTTACCCGTGCTATTAAAGTGATCGCGCTCTGTACATGTAAACAGTGAAAACAAAGATACAGACTCAGGCTGTAGCCAACATATTATTAAAGGGAATTATATACAATTGATTGGAGTCCCTTAGTGGCTCTGCCACATGCGTCCCCCCAGAATTGTCTTTAATAGCAAAAGTAAAATGGCGAGGAGGCCTGACAGGCCTGTCAGATCTACTTCTGTAGCCTTGCAGTGGAAGCTGATGGACGGCGGGCGAGCTGGCGGGTGGTTGCGTTTGATCTGGCACGGTGACTGTGGGCAGCCGGCCACGTTTCGGCGGTTGTGCGATCTCGACTGGGCGGTCAAGGTCCAAGTGAGCCAGCTTCAACCGGTCAACCGAAATGTGGTCCAGTTTACCACCGTCATCGACCGAAAAAGATTTGTCTCCCGGCTCTATCACATGGAAAGGACCAGTGTAAGGGGGTTTGAGCGGGTCCCGATGCGCATCGTGGCGGATAAACACATATTCGGCATTCTTCAGCTCAGCTGGGGCGTGGGAACTCTGCAAGCCGTGATGCGACGTAGGCACTGGAGCGAAACTTCTGGCTGCCTCCTGGTGGCTGATGAGCTGCTAGGACGCGGACCATGGCTCTGTTGGAGACGGAAGGATATCCCCAGGTACGCGTAGCGGCTGGCCATATACGAGCTCTGCCAAGGACGATTGAAGATCTTTAGGTGCCGTACGAAGACCCAAAAGGACCCATGGAAGCCTGTCCACACAGCCCGCGCCTTGAAGGCTGGCTCGCAGTGCGGCTTTGAGCGACCTGTGGAATCGTTCGCACAGGCCGTTCGCCTGTGGATGGTAGGCGGTGGTGTGATGTAGCTTGACGCTGAGCCCCTGAACCACAGCGTTCCAGAGCTCCAAAGAAAACTGCGGCCCACGATTGGACGAGATGTCCGCCGGTACCCCGAAGCGGGCGACCCAAGAGGAAATGAATGCCCTGGCGACGTCTGCGGAAGTGGTGGAAGACAGAGGAACCGCCTCCGGCCATCGAGTGGTGCGGTCCACCATTGTAAGAAGATGAGTAAACCCGTGCGAAGGCGGAAGTGGCCCCACCAGGTCCACATGCACATGATCAAACCTACGTTCCGGAATGGCGAAAGTGGCCAATGGAGCCTTGACGTGACGCTACACTTTGGCCTTTTGGCAGACCACACAGGTGTTGGCCCAGTCGCGAACATCCATGTGCATGCCACGCCACACGAATTTGGGCGACATCAACCATTGCGAGGCCTTCATGCCAGGGTGCGACAACCTGTGGATGGCGTCAAAAACGTTTCGGCGCCAGGCGAGGTTCTCCTACGGAGACGTCGCAGAATAGCGTAGTGCCCGCGGCATGGAATTTGACGTTGGCTGCTTGGAGGCTAGAGGGGTTGGTTCTGTAAGATTGGACCTCCAGATCCGAGGCTTGATCCGCAGCCAGGAGGGCATAGGCGATGCCGAGCTGGACTGCATGAACGGTTGCGCGGGAGAGGCAATCTGCCACCAGGTTGTCCTTACTGGACACATGCTGAATGTCAGTGGTGAATTCTGAGATATACGTCAACTGACGTTGTTGCCGAGCTGACCACGGTTCGGCGGTTCGTGGCCATAGCGAACGTTAGTGGCTTATGGTCCACAAAAGCCGTGAACGGACGGCCCTCTAGCAAGAACCGGAAATGGTGGATGGCCAGAAAAAGGGCCAGCAACTCCCGGTCGAACGTGCTGTACTTTCGTTCATTTCGCCGTAGTTGACGGCTGAAAACCGCCAGCGGTTGCCACGTCCCATGCACCCACTGTTCCTGCACTGCGCCGGTGGTGTAGTCTGACGCGTCGGTGGTAAGGGCGATGGTGGCACCTGGCAGCCGGTGTGCCAGCATGGTGGCGTTGGCTAAAACGCCTTTTGTGTCGATGAACGCCCGGTCCATGTCGACCATCCAGCTGATCGGATCCTTGCCGGACTTGCCCTTGAAGGCCTCATACAGGGGCTGCATGAGCAGAGCTGCATTAGGGACGAACCGGTGATAAAAATTTACCATCCCGAGGAACTCCTGCAGGGCCTTGATGGACTGCGGGCGCGGGAACAAAGTAACTGCCTCCACCTTCATTTGCAGGGGAATTGTGCCATCTGATGTGATGCGATGGCCTAAAAAATCAATCTGCTGCAGGCCGAACTGGCACTTGGCCGGGTTGATGATCAAGCCGTGTTGACTGAGGCGTCTAAAGAGGGTGTGCAAATGGCAGATGTGCTCCTCTTTATTAGGGCTGGCAATGAGGATGTCGTCGAGGTAGATGAATAGAAACTTGAGGTCTCGAAGCACGGCGTCCATCCGGCGCTGGAAAGCCTATGCAGCGTTCTTCAATCCAAACGGCAGCCGCAGAAATTCAAACAGGCTGAATGGGGTGATGACTGCAGTTTTCGGGACGTCTTGCGGGTGTACGGGGACCTGGTGGTAGCCATGGACAAGGTCGACTTTTGAAACAATGGTATTTCCCGCCAAATGTGCAGAGAAATCCTGAATATGAGGGATCGGGTACCGATCAGGAGTAGTGGCGTCGGTAGTCGCCGCAAGGCCGCCACCCGCCGCCAGGTTTCGGAACAATGTGGAGAGGCGAAGACCAGGGGCTATTCAGGGACTATTCAACTGGCAAATAATCCCTAGCCGCTCCATCGTGTCGAACTCCGCTCTCGCAGCCGCGAGCTTGCCAAGTTCGAGGTACCGGGCCCATGTGTAGACCGGGGAGCCAGTAGTGGTGATGTGGTGTTCGACACCATGCTTCATGGCCGTGGAAGAGAAAGTGGGTCTGGTCAGGTCTGGGAAATCCCTGAGGAGGCGAGTGAAGTCATCCGGAGGTGGGGACGCGCAGGAGACAGTGCGCGCCACGGTGTTACTGCGGTAGCATGGGATGGAGTGAAAAGTGGCCACATTGATCAACCGGCGGTGCCGTACATCCACCAGGAGGCCATTGGCGCACAAAAAATCCACCCTGAGGATGGCTTGAGAGACTTTGGCCGTGATGAAATCCCAGTAAAACCGCTGGCCGCCGAAACACACCTGGACCCGCCGGCTTCCGAAGGTCCGAATGGCCCCGCCATTAGCCGCCTGGAGGGAGGGGCTGTGCCCCCCAACTTGTAGATCAAGATCTGACGCGGGTAGGATGCTACACTGTGCCCCGGTGTCGCAAAGGAAACATTGACCAGATAGGGAGTCGTTGATGAAGAGGAGTTTTCCTGAATTACCGATTGCCATCGCAGCCGCGGGGCGCTCCTTATACCCGGTCCTCTTTCGATAGGGTGGCTGCTGGGTTTTTTTTGAGCGAAAAGCTGCAGGGAGGGTGGCAGCATCTTGCTTTCGCGCCAAAACGGGCGTGGTAGAAGCACAACCCCGCATGTTGAGGGGCTGGAGCGGCGTCTGTAGGGGATGGGTGCCTCATGGCAGCACAGTACTGCTGTGTCACCGCGAAGATCTTGTCCGCATCGGCAGCCAGCTCTGCGCAGTCGGTGACTTCCGACCTGGCTAGGGCAGCCTGCACTTGCTCCGGTAGCTGGCTGAGGAATAGCTCCCTGAAGAGGAAGCATTCCGATTCGGAGCCCAGGAGCGTGAGCATTTGGCTCATGAGCTCGGACGGCTTGGAGTCCCCGAGGCCGGGCATATTGAGCAGCCGGCGGGCGCGCTCCGACTTCGTGAGCCCGAAGACCTGTAACAACTGCGCCTTTATCGTATCACACTTGCGATCTTCTGGTGGATTACCAAGCAGGCTGACAATCCGTGAGGCTGTGGCGCTGTCGAAGGCGGAGACCACGTGATAGTAACGGGTCTGATCCACAACTATGTTCCTGATTGCGAACTGGGCTTCAGCCTGGATGAACCACGCGGCTGGCTGTTGCTCCCAGAACTGTGGTAGCTTCAAAGCAGCGGCGTTCGATTCCATGTTCAGTAACTTCTGCGAAAACCGTTCGCAAAAGTCAGGGTCACCAATGTAGGAATGTCTAGTTCCTATCCAAAAGACTGAGGTCCACTCAGGCGATCAAATAAACGAGGTTTAATGAAAAGTAACAGAGTTTAACAGATAACTACAGGAGAACATCGAGTATAGGTCTAGTCAGTTCGGAGGCTTCATGAGGACTGCTAAGGCGGTCCCGTGGCTGACATCATGACGTCATCACGTTTTTCCCGCCGGTGGGGGATCACGTGATGAACGGCATGACGTCATCGCGTTTACCCGCGCTATTAAAGTGCTCGCGCTCTGTACATGTAAACAGTGAAAACAAAGATACAGACTCAGGCTGTAGCCAACATTTTATTAAAGGGAATTATATACAATTGATTGGAGTCCCTTAGTGGCTCCGCCACAAGTGAACACATATTTACAACAAAAATATTAACTATTATCCCACGTGCAATCCTTTAGTGTCTCTCGTTACTGTGCCTTTGCCTACTCTAGTGCTCCTACGAAGTATTTGCCCAGTGGCTGCAGCAGGGCTGGTGGAAGGCAGCTGAGTGTCCATGCGGGAGACTTCAGGTGGCCTTGCAGGAGGCCCTCGACTAGCTCTGGGCCTGGAAGGCCCGGCTGTAGAATGCAACACCTCAGCATGGGCAGCAGCAGTCTGGGCTGGTTGGATAACAGGCAGTGACAAGGGCAATGGTGGAGTGGCAGTGGTGGAAGTAGGAATGCTGTCATCGTGAGAGAGGACAGCAGGTTCCTGCTCCACTGACCCATGCCACTCCCCCGGGGCTGCACCACAGTATCCCTAACAATCTGTTGGAGCACAGATTGCTGGCCTGCTGCGACACCATGAAAGCCCCGGTCGATGGTGCTAACATAGAAACATAGAAAATATGAGCAGGAGTAGGCCATCTGGCCCTTCGAGCCTGCTCCACCATTCAATTTGATCATGGCTGATTCTCTGTCTCAATACCATATTCCCGCTCTCTCCCCATAACCCTTGATGCCTTTTGTGTCTAGAAATCTATCTATCTCCTTCTTAAATATATTCAGTGACTTGGCCTCCACAGCCTTCTGTGGTAGAGAATTCCACAGGTTCACCGCCCTCTAAGTGAAGAAATTTCTCCTTATCTCAGTCCTAAATGTCCTATCCCCATATCCTGAGATTGCGAACCCTCGTTCTAGACCCCCCAGTCAGGGGAAACATCCTCCCTGCATCCAGTCTGCCTAGCCCTGTCAGAATTTTATACGTTTCAATGGGATCCCCTCTCATTCTTCTAACCTCTAGTGAATACAGGCCTAGTCGACCAATCTCTTCTCATACGACAGTCCTGCCATCCCAGGAATCAGTCTGGTGAACCTTTGCTGCACTCGCTCTATGGCAAGTATATCCTTTCTTAGGTAAGGAGACCAAAACTGCACACAGTACTCCAGGTGTGGTCTCACCAAAGCCCTGTACAACTGTAGTAAGACATCCTTGCTCCTGTACTCAAATCATCTTGCAATGAAGGCCAACATACCATTTGCCTTCCTAACTGCTTGCTGCACCTGCATGTTTGCTTTCAGTGACTGGTGTACAAGGACACCCAGGTCCCTTTGTACATCAGCATTTCCCAATCTATCACCATTTAAATAATACTCTACCTTTCTGTTTTTCCTATGGAAGTGGATAGCTTCACATTTATCCATGTTATACTGCATCTGCTATGTATTTGCCCACTCACTCAACTTGTCTAAATCGTCTTGAAGCCGCTTTGCATCGTCCTCACAACTCACAATCCCACCTAGTTTCGTGTCGCCAGCAAACTTGGAAATATTGCATTTGGTTCCCTCATCCAAATCAGTTATATATATTGTGAATAACCGGGGCCCAAGCACTGATCCATGCGGTAACCCACTATTCACTGCCTGCCACCCCGAAAAAAACCCATTTATTCCTACTCTCTGTTTCCTGTCAGTTAACCAATTTTCAATCCATGCCAGTATATTACCCCCAATCCCATGTGCTTTAATTTTGCACACTAACCTCTTATGTGGGACTTTATCAAAGGGCTTCTGAAAATCCAAATATACCACATCCACTGGTTCTCCCTTATCTATTCTACCAGTTACATCCTCAAAAAACTCCAGTAGGTTTGTCAAACACGATTTCCCTTTCATAAATCCATGTTGAATTTGTCTAATATTTTCTAAGTGTCCTGTTATCACATCCTTTATAATAGACTCTAGCATTTTCCCTACTACTGATGTTAGGCTAACCGGTGCAGTTCCCTGTTTTCTCTCTCCCTCCTTTTTTAAATACTGGGGTTACATTTGCCACCCTCCAATTTGCAGGAACTGTTCCATAATCTATAGAATTTTGGAAGATGACAACCAATGCATCCACTATTTCCATGGCTACCTCTTTTAATACTCTAGGATGCATATTATCAGGCCCTGGGGATTTATCAGGTTTTAGTCCCATTAAGTTCTCCAGCACTATTTTTTTATTAATACTAATTTCCTTTAATTCCTCCTTCTCACTAGACCCTTGGTTCCCTAGCATTTCTGGGAAGTTATTTGTGTCATCTTCCGTGAAGACAGAACCAAAGTATTTGTTTAATTGCTCTGCCATTTCCTTGTTCCCTGTTATAAATTCTCCCGTTTCTGACTGTAAGGGACCTACATTTGTCTTCACTAATCTTTTTCTTTTTACATAGGTAGACCCATCTACGATGGCAGCAGTCAGAGCTTTTGTGGCATCAATCTGAGACGGCATGAGAGCAGTCTGAGATTGGATGCCACCAAGCATAGACTGCATTACAGCATTAAGATGTTGCGTTGCTTCTGCCTGTGCTTCAATGGAAGCTGACAGATCACCCATCACACACGGCATCAGGTCTGGGTCACCACGGTCTCTCTGTGAGTCTACCATCCTTTGCATACTGGAAATTATGGGGTCCATGGTGTGCGCAGAGCCTTGTGCAATGTTAGAAGCGGACTCCTCCACGCTCCTTATCATTGCCAAGAGGCTGTCGGGCACCCTTGCCATTGCACCTATCATCTCCGTGTGCACGCCCATCACCCTTCTTCTAAAGGCCTCCCCATTGAGGTCCTCATCTGAGTCCTGTGCAGCAGAACTCACCCTCCGGGGAGCTGGGCCTCGAGCTACCCTTTCCCCCTGGCCTTGCTGCAGTCCACAGTTTCCCGGTGCCTCACCTTGTGCGGATCCCGCTACTATACTAGCCTCTAAAGAACGCAGAGTGCCAGTATCTGAGCTGGTGCCTGCAGGTGAGACATGCAGTGATGCGGTGTGTTCTTCCTCCCCCTCTTCTCCCACCTCGCTCTCTACGGTGCCCTCAGGGACAGGCTGCTCAGGTGCTTCCTCATTATCTGAAAGCATAAAGGCATAAGTGTTGGATTAAGGTGAGGGGAGGGGGGCAGGAATGGAGAAATACATGCATGCAGCATGATTAGCTGGAAAGTGCGAAACACTTGTGGCGTGAGGGAGAAGTGGGATGTGAGAAGAAGGAGTAGGGATGAACATAATATTGTTGTCTCCAAGGGTGTCAACTTTACCAGTGGCCACGGTGCCCATCACCTGGCACCCAATAATCTGCAGCACTCTATCCTCCAGCGCAGATAGTGGTTGGGTGTCGACTTGTCCCCTGCCTGTGCACTCCTACTCCCTCCTGTTGTGAGCCACCTTGGCCAACAAGAGAAAGGAAAGTGTGTGAGTGAGTGTAGAGCAATGTGTTTGAGTGATGTGCCTGCCATAGTTGAATAGCTGTATTTGTGTGGAAGTTGTGAGATGTGGGTGTGAGTGTTGGTAGGTAGAGATTGTTGGTGGGTGAGTGTTGGGGATCTGGTGCTTTGGGCAGTGTGTGAAGTCTCAGGTTCAGATGGTGGGATGTAGCATTTGTTGAAGCATTCACTCACCCTGACCACTCGAGTGAACATAAGAACATAAAAAATAGGAGCAGGAGTCAGCCATTTGGCCCTTCGAGCCTGCTCCGCCATTCAATGAGATCATGGCTGATCTTCTGCCTCAACTCCATTCACCGGCCCTATCGCCATATCCCTTGATGCCTTTACTAGACAGAAATTTATCGACTTCTGTTTTGAATATACCCAATGATTGAGCCTCCACAGCCCTCTGGGGTAGAGAATTCCAAAGATTCACCACCCTCTGTGTGAAAGAAATTTCTTCTCATCTCAGTCCTGAATGGCCTACCATTTATCCTGAGGCTGTGGCCCCTGGTTCTAGACTCCCCAACCAAGGGAAACATTCTCCCAGCATCCACCCTATCAAGCCCTGTAATAATTTTGTATGCTTCAATGAGATCCCCTCTCATTCTTCTGAATTCAAGTGAATACAGGCCTAGTTTACTCAATCTCTTCTCATACGAGAGTCCTGCCATCCCAGGAATCAATCTCGTGAACCTTTGTTGCACTGCTTCTGTGGCAAGTATATCCCTCCTTAGGTAAGGAGACCAAAATTGTACACAGTAATCCAGGTGTGGTCTCACCAAGGCCCTATATAATTGGAGTAAGACTTATTTACTCCTGTACTCAAATCCTCTTGTAATGAAGGCCAGCATACCATTTGCCTTCCTAATGGCTTGCTGCATCTGCACATTCACTTTCAGTGACTCATGTACAAGTACACCCAGGTCCCTTTGAGCATCTGCATTCCCCAATTTTTCACCATTTAGGAAATACTCTGCCTTTCTGTTTTTTCTACCAAAGTGGATAACTTCACATTTATCCACATTACATTCCATCTGCCATGTTCTCGCCCACTCACTGAGCCTGTCGAGATCCCCTTGAAGCCTATTCACATCCTCTTCGCAACTGACACTGCCACCTAGCTTTGTATCATCAGCAAATTTGGAAATGTTACATTTAGTCCCCTCATCCAAATCATTGATATAGATTGTGAATAGCTGGGGCCCAAGCACTGATCCTTGCGGTACCTCACTAGTCACAGCCTGCCATCCTGAGAAAGCCCTGTTTATCCCTACTCTTTGTTTTCTGTCTGTTAACCAATTTTCAATCTATGCTAGTATATTACCCCCAATTCCATGTGCCCTCATTTTGTTCACCAACCTCTTGTGTGGGACCTTGTCGAAGGTTTTTTGAAAATCCAGATACACCACATCTGCTGGTTCCCCTTTTTCTACTCCACTAGTTACATCCTCAAAGAACTCCAATAGGTTTGTCAAACAGTATTTCCCTTTCATAAATCCATATTGACTCTGCCCAATCTTACTATTAGTTTCTAAGTGCCCAGTTATTGCATCCTTTATAATAGATTCCAGCATTTTCCCAACTACTGATGTGAGGCTAACAGGCCTGTAGTTCCCCGTTTTTTCTCTCCCTCCTTAAATAGCGGGGTTACATTTGCTATCCTCCTATCTGCAGGAACCGTTCCAGAATCTATAGAATTTTGGAAGATGACAATCAATGCGTCCACTATACCAATGTCCACCTCTTTCAAAACCCTAGGATGTAGGTCATTGAGATTTATTGACTTTTAGTCCCATTAATTTTGCTAGTACTGTTTTTTTACTAATAATAATTTCTTTAAGTTCCTCATTCTCGCCACATCCTTGGTTTTCTTGTATTTCTGGGAGGTTTTTTGTGTCTTCCTCTGTGAAGACAGAAACAAAGTATTTATTTAATTTCTCTGCCATTTCCTCATTCCCCATTATATATTATCCCATCTCTGACTTTAAAGGACCTACATTCACCTTTGTCAGTCTTTTCCTTTTCACATACCTATAGAAGCTTTTACAATCCGTTTTTATATGTTTCGCTAGTTTGTGCTCATATTCCATTTTCCCTTTCTTTATCAATTTCTTGGTCCCCCTTTGTTGATTTCTAAAAAGATCCCAATCCTCAGGCTGACCGCTTTTTCTGACAACTTTATAAGCTTCCTCCTTTGACTTAATACTAGCTTTAATTTCTTTTGTTAGCCATGGTTGGGTTTTTATGCCCTAGAGGAATAAATGTTTGTTGCAAATTATGCATTATTTCCTTGAATGTTAGCCATTGTATGTCCACCTTTATTCCTTTTAGTGTAGTCTCCCAATCTACCATGGCCAACTTATCCCTCATACCCTTGTAGTTTCCTCTGTTTAGATTGAAGACCTTAGTTTCAGATTGGAGAACATCACTCTCAAACTTACTGTAAAATTCAATCATATTATGGTCACTTGTCCCTAAAGGCCCCTTTACCACAAGATTATTGATTACCCTTTCTCATTACACAGTAACAGATTCAGAATAGCCTATTCCCTGGTTGGTTCCTGCACATACTGATCCAGGAAACCATCTCGCATGCATTCCAAGAATTCGTCCTCCACACCATTAGTGGTAATTTGATTTGCCCAGTCAATATGTAGATTAAAGTTTCCCATGATTACCATATTGTCCTTGTTACATGCACTTCTAATTTCTTGATTGATACTGTGCCCTACATTATCACTACTGTTTGGTGGCCTATACACAACTCCCACGAATGTTTTCCGCCCTTTGCTGTTTCTTAGCTCCACCCAAACTGATTCCAGTTCTGCATCACGATCTGCTGAGCCAAGATCTTTTATCTCTACCGTACCGATCTCATCCCTTATTAACAGCATTACGCCATCTCCTTTTCCTTTTTGTCAGTCCTTCCTAAATGTTGAGTACCCTGGAACATTCAGTTCCCAGCTTTGGTTACCCTGCAACCATGTCTCTGTAATGGCAATTACATCATACCCATTTACTTCTATTAGTGCCATTAATTCATCCACCTTGTTGTGAATGCTACGTGCATTTAGATAAAGTGCCTTCAACTTTGCCTGTTTAATATTTTTCTGCACTTTGACCCTCTTTACTGTTGGCCTTTGTTTCTGCTCCCTACTAGTTTTGCTGAATACTTTTCTAACTTTCACTTCCAGCTTTGTTTCTCTCCATTCTAGAGGGCCCATACTTAGGTTCCCAGCCCCCTGACAAACTAGTTTAAATCCTTCCCGAGAGCACTAGCAAACCCCCCTGCGAGGATATTGGTCCCGGTTCTGCCGAGGTGTAACCCGTCCAGCTTGTACAGGTCCCACCTTCCCCAGAATCGGTCCCAAAGCCTTAGGAATTTAAATCCCTCCCTCCTACACCATCTCTCCAGCCACGCATTCATCTGGTCTATTCTCCTATTTCTGCTCTCGCTAGCACGTGGCACTGGGAGTAATCCTGAGATTACTACCTTTGAGGTCCTGCTTTTTAATTTATTTCCTAGCTCCCTATATTCTGCTTGCAGGACCTTGTCCCTCTTTCTACCTATGTCAATGGTACCGATACGGACCACGACCTCTGGCTGTTCACCCTCCCCCTTCAGAATGTCCTGCAGCTGCTCAGTGGCACCAGGGAGGCAACATACCATCCTGGAGTCACGTCTGTGGCCACAGACATCATTAAATTTCTTCCTGCACTGTGTGTGGGTCCTGGGGACCACAGTGCTGCCCGAGACATGCTGTGCTACCTCCCTCCACATGGTGCAGAAGACTTGTGGCAAGGGCCTCTGGCCGTTTGCCAGGTAGAGCACCGCTCTCCGTCTCTTCACAGCGAACACCAACATCTCCAATGCTTGATCGCAGAATCTGCGGGTTCTCTCCCTGGGGCATGGATCTGCCATGGATTCAGCCGCTTCAGTCCTCCGGCTCCTTCTCCTTGACCTGCTGCTGTTTGCTGATGCAGCTGCACAGCCAACAATGCTGAGAATGAGGTTCTGCAGCATCAATGAACCTCCCCTTTAAGCACTGAAAAAAGAAAGTGGCAATCCTGACTTGCGATTAGACTGCACCTGATATTGTTCCACCCTTTGAGTGTAACGCCAATGAGCTTGGGCTCTAAGACTTGAATTAGGACACCAATCATTTTTTTTCAGCAGTGAGCACGAATTTTGCATGCAGTCTAAAGCATTAGCGCCTGGTGCTAATTCTCCAACTTTTCTAATGATACCGCCCATTCCTGGGATATAAAGAATTTTTATCCCCTAGACTCCAAATTCTCTCAATTGGGGTTCAAAATACAGCGACAATTTACTTCTAATACATGATTTTTGCAGTATTACCTACTGGTGTTGATCCTTCAGTAAGGATGACTTCACACATCAACTGTAGAGAGCATCATTGATACTGAAATCCTCCATCCATGAATGAAATAAAACTGCCCTCCAACCCTCCAGGTGTAATAAAGGAGCGATAGATAAATGGGAGTGATTTCCTGGCAATAATCTCATCTCAACTTCAGATGATCATTATAATTCACTCTGAGCCAGACAGCCATCGACTGAGCCCTTTGATGGGTTTACTGTGTGGGTAATCTCTCCTCAGTATTATTAGTCTGCATAGCAAATCATCCTGTGACTCATTTTAAGTGTTATTCCGAACTGCAGTACAACAGTACCCTCTCACAATCACAAAGAATTACATAGAAATTACACCGTAGAAACAGGCCGTTCGAACCAATGGGTCTACACCGGTGTTGATGCTCTACTCGAGCCTCCTTCCAACCTACTTCATCTCACCCTAACAGCATATCCTTCTATTCCTTTCTCCCTCATGTACTTATCTAGCTTCTCTTTAAATGCATCTCAGTTCACTGCCATTTAATGACTCACACACACCACTTTTCTAGGTCCCACCTTGCTCATCCCCTTGTTACATGCACGGCAAATGTCAGTTTCTCCAGTTCCTGGTCTGCAAGGTCAATGTTTACTGACAAAATCAGCACAGGCCAGGAGACAGAGTGGGTTTGGAGGGGGTGGAGCACTCTTTGAACTGATAGGAAGGGTTGGATATAGAGGAGTGACTGCTGAGGAAACTTTTGCAGAGTTGATGGTCTGATTGGAAAATTCAAATATCAGTTTCTTTTCCTTTTAGATTTAAAATGTAACGGTGCTTAAAATGAATAAGAATGCAACAGTTTTAATGTAAATATTTAAAATACCCCACATGTATTTCCCCTTGAGGTTCTTACATACTTTTGCTGTTCTCATCCTAATATGAGTGAGGAATAGTTGGGTACAGGAAACTCTTTATTATCCGGCACCAATTGGACCGGCGTGGTGCCGGTTTATCAAAAAGTCCGGATTACAGAGAGGTATAGTTTAAAAGGTACGAGAGCTCCATACACAGCAACAAATCCAGGCTTCCCTGTTGCTTAGCAACATGTGCAGGAACTCCGGCCACAGACCAAGTGTCCCTGTTGCTTAGCAACAAGTACACGAACCCCAGTTACACAGCCACAGATCCAGGAACTGTCACTAATATGAAGTAAAACTTACCTGAACCTACTCCTGAATTTTGCTGGTTAACAGAGATTTACCTTAAGTTACAAAGTGTGTGGAACTATTTGTCTTCACATATCATGGGGTTGCTGTGTTGAGTTGTCAGTTGTTTTGAAGTTGTTGCTCAGCTTTTGCCAATTTTGCAGGTTGGCAAACATATGACAAAGGACAGACAGGAAAAAACCAGCTGATACATTGGCTTCAATATTAACAGGGAGGCAGGGATGGGGCGGGTGCGTGGTGCAATTTTGCACCAGGAAGGCTTCGCTCAGGTCCTACTGAATTTAACGGCAGGACCTGATTGACATTTTTGGATTCTATTTCCCAGCCGCAGCTGTTGTGTATGTACCTTTAAGGGAATAACTGGTCTCAGACTGCTGTACCGGCAGTGACCACCCCTGTATAAAAGGCCCTAGCAGGCTTCTGTAGTTTCAGTTTCCAGTTGTCTCCATTCAGTAAAGACTTGTTATAATCAACTCCTGCAGTCCGTGTCTCAATTATACACGGACATAATACTGGCGACGAGTAAGAAACGAACTTACCTGCAACTCGGCAGCACCTCAGACGACGTTATTGAAGGTCGAAGCCAGAAGAAAGAAAAAAAAAATCCAAAGAAACTCGAGAAACGGGCGTCGACCGTGGGCAACCGCCCTCCAAATCATCGAATTGAAAAGTGCAGGAGAGACTGTCGAGAGCCAGGCTTGGTCTCCAGTCTGTGGTTTCCCAGCTAATCGGGCTGGTGGCAGGTAGTGCACTGATCCTTCCTGGGCTGCGGCGGGCTAGAGCTCGATCGGGTGGCTCTGCAACGGGGCCGGGCAGCGAGTCGGGAAGCAAAGAGAGAGAGAGAGGGTGGAGCACACAGGGCGCAGCTGGTGCTTCGCAGCCGGGCAGCGTTCGGACCTAAGAAGAGGGAGGGAAGTGTCCCAGAGGGTCCGCTCCACGACGGGAACGGTTCTTCAATTAACGGAGCAAATATTGAAGCGCGATAGAAAAATAAATATAATCGCCAGCAACAGCGTTGGCAGCGGCGGGAAAACACGCCATCTTAACTCGGCGGGGAAGAAGGAAAAGCGCGGGAGGCGCCATTTTGATCCATCGGGGACGAAGGCAAAGCGCGGGAGGCGCCACCTTAGATTTTCAAGATGCCAAAGACTGGCGATATCACTGCCTTCGATAATGCAATAGAAGACTGGACCACGTATGTGGAAAGAGTCGAGGTATATTGCGAGGCAAACGAAATAGCCGATGAGAAAAAGGCATCGGTATTGCTAAATTTAATGGGCGCAAGAACGTACGGCCTATTGCGGGACCTGATTACTCCAGCCAAACCGAAGGCGAAGAGTTTTAACGAAATTGTTGCTATCCTACAGGAACACCTAAATCCTACACCACTGCTGATAGCAGAAAGATTTAAATTCCACAGGAGAAATCAGCATAAAAATGAGAGCAATGCTGATTACCTTACGGAACTACGCAAGCTATCAAAGCACTGCCAGTTCGGAGCAGGACTGGCAGATACCTTACAGGACAAATTTGTCTGTGGACTCCTGAGTGAAGGAACCCAGAAGAGGTTACTCTCAGAGAAAGAGCTGACGCTAGATAAGGCTTTCAGCGTGGCAGTATCGTACGAAGCAGCAGCAAGGGGAGCTGTGGAAATACAACAAAAGCCACAGGAATACGGCACCCACGAAATGACACGGGGATTTGCAAAATGTTATCGCTGCGGCAGAACAAACCATGACCAGAAGGACTGCTGGTCCAAGGAAAAAATATGCAGGCAATGCGGAAAGATGGGACACATTGCACGAGTTTGCAGGTCTAGGAAGAAGACCAACGACAACAAAAAGGCTACTAAGGAACTGTACAGGAAAGTACAAAAGATGACGGACAGTAGTTCTGAAGACCAGATGAGCGATAGTGAATCCGGGAACAAGAGACTAAGCTGTCTCAAACTTCACAACGTAATCGCAAAAGAGGATCACCGAACCATTTGGGTCACCCTCACGATAGCAGGGTCCCAAGTCAAAATGGAATTGGATACAGGATCAGCTCTAACCGTCATGAATCGACGAGACTACGAGCGGCTATTCTCACACATACCCGTGAGAGAGACATCCATTGTCTTGAGGACGTATACGGGGCAAAAAGTATACCCCAGAGGAAAAATAAGGGTGCCTGTCGAATACAACGGCAAGAAAATACGGAAATTGTACCTCTACATTCTACAAGATGGTGGACCACCGTTATTGGGACGTGAATGGATCAGAAAGATAAGTTTAGACTGGCACTCCATTCAGGCACTGACGGTGGCTGGTAAAAAGGATGACGACGTCACTCCTGGATGATTGTCAACAATCTTAGCTGACGCCAAAGGAGTATTTCAACAAGAACTGGGCACTCTTAAAGGCGTAACCGCCTCGATAAAAATAGAGGAGAATGCAATTCCCAAGTTTTTCAAAGCAAGACCGGTACCATATGCAATTCGCCCAGCCGTCGAGGCAGAGCTGGAGAATCTGGAGAAGGCAGGCGTGTTATCTAAGGTAGACTGGAGCGAGTGGGCGACACCCATCGTTCCTGTCATGAAGAAAATGTTAAACAATAAGTCTGAGGAGCCAAGGAAGGTTTGCATCTGTGGGGACTTCAAGGTGACGGTGAACCCAGTCCTTCACACAGTACAATATCCTCTTCCAAGGATAGAAGATATCTTTGCCTCACTATCTGGAGGGAAGCGTTTTACAAAAATTGACCTAGCACAAGCATATTTGCAGATGGAGGTTGAAGAATCCTCTAGGAAGTATCTCACGATAAACACTCACAAAGGTCTTTACCAGTATAATCGAGTGGTATTCGGAGTAGCATCAGCTCCGGTGATATGGCAAAGAGCGATGGAACAAGTCCTGCAAGGGATTCCGGGGACTCAGTGTTACTTGGACGACATCCTAGTGACAGGTGAAGATGACAGTGAACACATTGCCAACCTAGAGCAGGTGCTCACTAGACTACGTGAACATGGGCTACGAGCCAATCGCCCTAAGTGCGAGTTTTTTAAGAAACAGATATCGTATTGTGGCCACATGATTGATGAAGAGGGGTTGCATAAGTCCCCTGACAAAATTGAATCGGTAGTTAAGGCTCCAGCGCCTGAAAATGTGTCGCAACTGAGGTCATTCCTCGGATTGGTGAATTACTGCCATAAGTTTTTGCCGAATTTGTCCACAATTCTGCATCCACTGAATGCCCTACTACGAACGGGAGTAGCATGGAAATGGAGCGATGAATGTAAGCGGGCCTTTCAGAAGAGTAAGGACCTAATCACTTCAAGAGAAGTATTGGCTCACTACAACCCATCACTACCGATAAGACTGGCGTGTGATGCGTCTCCCTACGGTGTTGGGGCGGTACTGTCACATAAATTCCTTGATGGTTCAGAGAGGCCGATAGCTTTTGCGTCACGCTCGTTAACTTCAGCCGAGCGTAACTACGCCCAGATTGACAGAGAGGCCCTCAGCCTGGTGTGGGGGGTGAAGAAGTTCAATCACTACCTGCACGGTCAGAAATTTACTCTACTAACTGATCATCAACCTCTCGTCTCCATTTTCAACCCTCAGAAGGGCGTACCGATAATGACGGCACAGCGGCTACAGAGGTGGTCCCTTTTCCTAGGGGCACACCAATATGACATCGAGTACAAAGGAACTTAACAGCATGGGAATGCTGATGGATTGTCGCGCCTACCGTTGCCGACGGTGGAAGAAGAACTGGCAGTGGATCCAGTGGAGTTATTCCACTCGACTATAGTCGAATGTCTCCCTGTGACGAATGCAAACAGAAAAGGAAACACGAAATGACCCGACACTCTCCTGGGTCTATGATTTAACGGTGAAGGGATGGCCAGCACATGGCGAACCACTGCTGCCAGCATTCTCGCCGAGAAGGGAACAGCTGTCAGTGTGCAGAGGAACCTTGATGTGTGGATCCAGAGTAGTAATTCCACCCAAATTGAAGGATAGAGTGCTCAATGAGCTTCATGAGGGTCACCTGGGAGGGGTAAAAATGAAGAACTTAGCCAGAGCGTTTCTGTGGTGGCCGGTGTTGTGTCCGTGTGTTAATAGAGACACTGAAGACAGGAGTTGGTTTCACAGGTGTTTACTGAACAAAGTCTGGAGGGGAACTAACTGATACAACACAATATACAGGCTTATATAGCCTGAGTGGCCATTACCGGCATTACAGTACACAGGGGGCTCTTAAAGGCACATACACTACAATTCCTCCCCTTTTAGCCAACCAGTACATAATATTTAAAGTAATCATTAATTACATGTTACAAGAAAAATAATCTACACATTGCTGCAGTTAATCAGTTATAAGTCAGTCTCTCTGGAGGCTTCCTGACTCGGTCCGGATAACGCCTCGATGGTGTCGTAGTTTCTGGTGGTATAGTAGGTTCTTTTGGCAAGGCTGATTCGGCTTGAATGCCAGTGTCGGGTTCATCGGGTTCCAGTATCACCGGATCAGAGGTAGATACTATGGGTATCTCTACTTCATCATTAGGCGTATATATTTGTGGTGTAGGTTGTCCCTTTTCGGATGACTCTATGATTTGGTCAGCATGGCGCCTTATTATGCTTTCTCCGATGTCCACGGTATACATCAGCAGTCCTAGTCATGTGCAGATAGTTCCAGGCTGCCATTTCTCGGTACGGTAGTCCCGGGCCAAAACTTGTTGACCTATCTGGAAGGTTCTAGTTGGCCTTTCATTCATGCCTTGAAATTGCCGGTTCTCCACGTCCCTTCTGATGTTTGGCTTGATCAAATCCAGCCGGCATCTTAGGCTTCTATTGAAGAACATCATGGCGGGAGTTTGGTTTGTAACCATATGTGTTGCATTCCTGTATGCAAACAAGAAGTTATCCACCTTCTGCTGAAGTTTAATGTCTTCATTACCCATGGCCTTTATGGCCTTCTTGAAGGTCTGGACAAACCTTTCAGCCAATCCATTGGTGGCGGGGTGGTATGGGGTGGACGTGTAGTGCTTAACCCCATTGTTTTTTAAGAACTTCCTGAATTCTTCGGACACAAATTGCAGTCCATTATCAGAACAGATCTGTTCAGGCAGCCCATTCCTGGCAAATATGGTCCTTAATACTGTGATGGTTTTTTCCGTGGTGGTGGAGGACATCTTTATTACCTCCGGCCACTTGGAGTGTGCATCCACCGCGATTAAGAACATTGAGTCCATAAATGGACCAGCAAAGTCGATATGTACCCTTTGCCAAGGAGATGAGGGCCACTCCCATGGATGTAGAGGGGCTTGTGGTGGAGCGTTTTGGACCTTCTGGCATCCTAGGCAGCTCTTGGTCATTTCTTCGATGTATCCATCGATACCTGGCCACCATACAAACGCCCTGGCTAGGTGCTTCATTTTCACTCCACCCAGATGCCCTTCGTGAAGCTCCTTTAGAACTTTATCCTGGAGTTTGGGTGGAATCACCACTCTGGATCCACACATCAAGGTTCCTCGGCACACTGACAGCTGTTCTCTTCTTTGCGAGAATGCTGGCAACAGTGGTTCGCCATGTGCTGGCCATCCCTTCACTGTTAAATCGTAGACTCATGAGAGAGTCGGGTCATTTCTAGTTTCCCTTTCAATGGCAGAATTTGTTACTGGTAGACATTCGACTATGGTAGAGTGGAAAATCTCCACTGGGTCTACGGTAGGTGCTTCTTCTACCGTTGGCAACGGTAGGCGCGATAAACCGTCAGCATTCCCATGCTGTTTTGATCCTTTGTATTCTATGTTATATTGGTGTGCCCCTAGAAAAAGGGACCACCTCTGTAGCCTTTGCGCTGTCATAATGGGAACACCCTTTTTAGGGTTGAATATGGAGATGAGGGGTTGATGGTCAGTCAACAAGGTAAATTTTTGTCCGTGTAGGTAATGGTTGAATTTCTTCACTCCCCATACCAGGCTGAGTGCTTCCCTGTCGATTTGGGCATAGTTACGCTCAGCTGAGTTCAATGAGCATGACGCAAAAGCTATTGGCCGTTCCAAGCCATCAGGGAATTTATGCGATAATACTGCTCCTACGCCAGTCTGATTGGCAGTGATGGGTTGTAATGAGCCAAAACTTCTTTGGACGTGATTAAGTCTTTGCATTTATGGAAGGCACGTTTACAGTCTTCGCTCCATTTCCAAATTACTCCTGTTTGTAGCAGTTCATTAAGAGGGTGCAGAAGAGTTGATAAGTTCGGTAAAAATTTATGATAGTAATTTATTAATCCCAGGAACGACCTTAATTGTGAAACATTTTCAGGTGCTGGGGCTTTTATGACTGCTTCAATTTTTTCAGGTGACTTATGCAATCCTTCCTTATTAATTATGTGGCCACAATATGATATTTGATTCTGGAAAAATTTGCACTTGGGGCGATTTGCTCGTAGGCCCCGTTCTCTCAGCCTAGTGAGCACCTGCTCCAAATTGGCAAGGTGCTTGTTGTCGTTTTCTCCTGTTACAAGGATGTCATCTAGGTAGCATTGAGTCCCCGGAATCCCTTGGAGGACTTGCTCCATAGCTCTTTGCCAGATAGCTGAAGCGGATGCTACTCCGAAAGCCAGTCGATTGTACTGGTACAGGCCTTTGTGTGTATTTATCGTGAGATACTTTTTAGAGGCCTCTTCAACCTCCATCTGTAGATATGCCTGTGCCAAGTCAATTTTGGTGAAACATTTCCCTCCGGATAGTGAGGCGAAAATATCTTCTATCCTCGGAAGAGGATACTGTACCGTGTGAAGGACTGGGTTTACAGTCACCTTGAAGTCTCCACAGATGCAAATTTTTCTCTGTTCTTCAGATTTATCATTATTCAACGTTTTCTTCATGACTGGGACGATGGGTGTTGCCCACTCGCTCCAATCTATTTTAGATAATGCGCCTGCCTTTTCTAAATTCTCCAGCTCTGCCTCGACTGCTGGATGAATTGCGTATGGCACCAGTCTTGCCTTAAAAAACTTGGGAATTGCCGCATCTTCCACTTTTATTGAGGCGGTGATGCCTTTCAAGGTTCCTAGTTTCTCTTGAAACACTTCTTTGGCGTTGGCCAAGATGTCTTTTAACTGTTCAGGTATGACGTCATCATCATTTTTTTCCTTACTGGTCACCGTCAGTGCCTGAATGGAGTGCCAGTCTAAATGTATTTTCCTGATCCATTCACGTCCCAACAGCGGTGGACCACCATCTTGTAGAACGTATAAATACAACTTTTGTATTTCCTTGCCGTTGTATACAACAGGCACCCTTATTTTTCCTTTGGGGTATACTTTCTGCCCCGTATATGTTTTCAAGATAATGGATGTGTCTTTTAAAGGTATATGCGGAAATAGCCGCTCGTAATCCCGTCGATTTATGACGGTCAGAGCTGATCCTGTATCTAGCTCCATTTTAACTGGGGACCCTGCTATCGTGAGGGTAACCCAAATGGTCTGGTAATCTTCTTTGGCAATTACATTATGTAATTTGAGACAGCTTAGTCTCTTGTTTTCGGAGTCGCTATCGCTCTTCTGGTCTTCGGAGCTACTGTCCGTCATCATTTGTACCTTTCTGTACTTTTCTTTATTGATTTTTTTTTTCCTGTCCGTGGATTTTGTTTGTCCAGGTCGGCATACCCGTGCAATGTGTCCAATCTTTCCGCATTGCCTGCATGCTTTGTCCTGGAACCAGCAGTCCCTCTGGTCATGGGTGGACCTGCCGTAGCGATAACATCTCTCGAAACCCTGTGTCATTTCATGGGTGCCCAAGTCCTGTGTCTTTTGTTGTATCTCTGCAGCTCCTCTTGCGGCTGCTTCATATGATACAGCCATACTGAAAGCCTTGTCCAGTATTAAATCTTTCTCAGAAAGCAGCCTTTTCTGTGTTCCTTCACTTAGGAGACCGCAGACGAATTTGTCTCGAAGATAATCTGCTAGTCCTGCCCCGAATTGGCAGTGCTTTGATAGCTTTCTTAATTCGGTGAGGTAATCAGTGTTACTTTCATTCTTGTGTTGATTCCTCTTGAAGAATTTGAATCGTTCCGCTATCAACAGCGGTGTTGGGTTTAAGTGCTCCTGTAGGGTATCAACAATTTCTTTAAAATTCTTGTCTTTTGGTTTGGCTGGAGTGATTAAGTTTCGTAACAGCCCGTATGTCTTTGCGCCCATTAGATTTAGAAGTACTGACGCTTTTTTTTCATTTCCTATTCCATTTGCGGTGCAATATACCTCCACTCTTTCCACATATGTGGTCCAATCCTCTATATTGTTATCAAAAGCATCAATATTGCCAGACTTAGGCATCCTGAAAAAAAAAATGGTGCTTCCCGCGCTTTTCTTTCTTTTCTGCAGAAAAGATATGGCGCTTCCCGCGCTTCCCCGCCGCTGCTGCCGATGACAACGGTGTTTTCCGTGGGTTTCCCTTTTTATTTATTTATTTACAGGTGGAGACTCGTTCCCGTCGGACTCTCTCTGCTAGGTCTGAACGCCGACCTGCTTGCAGCGCCGGCCGTCTCCCGAGTGCTCCCTCCCCATCTGTTACTGCTTGCCTCCGCCTTTGCTGCTTGGCCTAGCTGCAGAGCAAGCCGCTGGAGCCCCAGCCTGACGCCCAGGAAGGATTATTGCAGTACCTGCCACCAGCTCGGCTAGCTGGTGAAACCACAGCTTTTTCTTTTTCTTGCTTTTCTTTGACTTTGGACGCCAGAGGAATCAATGTCCTTGAGGTGCTGCCGAATTGCAGGTAAGTCCGTTTCCAATTCGTCGCCACTGTTGTGTCCGTGTGTTAATAGAGACACTGAAGACAGGAGTTGGTTTCACAGGTGTTTACTGAACAAAGTCTGGAGGGGAACTAACTGATACAACACAATATACAGGCTTATATAGCCCGAGTGGCCATTACCGGCATTACAGTACACAGGGGTCTCTTAAAGGCACATACACTACAGCTGGGAATCGATAGAGAAATCGAAGAGATGACCAAGAGCTGTACAGGATGCCAGAAGGTCCAAAACGCCCCACCACAAGCCCCTCTACATCCATGGGAGTGGCCCTCATCTCCATGGCAAAGGGTGCACATTGATTTTGTTGGTCCCTTTATGGACTCGATGTTTTTAATTGCGGTGGATGCACATTCAAAGTGGCCAGAGGTAATAAAAATGTCCTCAACCACCACAGAAAAAACTATCACAGTCTTACGAACCATATTCGCCAGGAATGGGCTGCCTGAACAGATTTGCTCTGACAATGGACCACAGTTTGTGTCTGAAGAGTTCCGGAGGTTCTTAAAGAATAATGGTGTTAAGCATTACACATCCGCCCCATATCATCCAGCCACTAATGGATTGGCCGAGAGGTTTGTTCAAACATTCAAGAAGGCTATCAAGGCAATGTGTAATGAAGATATACCCCTACAACACAAGGTGGATAACTTCTTGTTTGCCTACCGGAATGCGACACATGCAGTTACCAACCAAACTCCAGCCATGATGTTCTTCAATCGAAGACTACGATGCCGCTTGGATTTGGTTAAGCCAAACGTCAGAAGAGATGTGGAGAACAGGCAGTTTCAGAATATGAATGAAAGGCCGACCAGGAGTTTTAAGATAGGTCAACCAGTTTTGGCCCGGGACTACCGCACAGAGAAATGGCAGCCAGGAACGATCTGTACACGGCAAGGACCTCTAATGTATACCGTGGACGTTGGAGAGAGCATTGTAAGACGCCATGCTGACCAGATTCTAGAGTCACTGGAAAACGTCAACTCCACACCACGATCTGATACACCTGGCGATGAAACCGAAGTACCAATTGCATCTACCACAGAATCGGTGATATTGGAAGCAGACGAACCAAACGACATTGATCCCGACTCAACCTTGCCAGAAGAACCTGATATCCCAAAGAGGCGTTATCCAGACAGAATCAGGAAGCCTCCTCAAAGACTGAACTTATAATTGCTTAACTTCAACCAATGTATCTAGCAATCGTAATTGTAATTAGTTATTATTTAGTTGTTAAATGAATGTTATGTACTGTTTATCTAAAAGGGGAGGAATTGTTGTGTATGTACCTTTAAGGGAATAACTGGTCTCAGACTGCAGTACCGGCAGTGACCACCCCTGTATAAAAGGCCCTAGCAGGCTTCTGTAGTTTCAGTTTCCAGGTTGTCTCCATTCAGTAAAGACTTGTTATAATCAACTCCTGCAGTCCGTGTCTCAATTATACACGGACATAATAGCAGCCAGCCAGATTGAGAGGCTGGCTGGCTGTAGGACGGGTAGGCCTTCGGCACCAGGCCGTAGCCAGGGAGTGGAGAGGAGGGAGGGAGAGATCAGGGGGTCAGGGGGGACATCAATGAGGGGGGGACAAGAGAGATTGAGAGTCAGGGAGGACATCGCTGGGGGCGCCGGAGAGTACGGGACTTAGGAGGACATCGAGGGGGGGCCGGAGAGATTGGGGGTCGGGGTCAATCGATGGGGGGGGCGGCGGGACAAATCGAGGGAGATGGTGAGAAGATTGTGGGGGGACCCAGGGAGACTGGACGGCGGGGTGAGATGATCGTGAGGGACTCATGGAGGACATGGGAAGGGGGATGGGTCAGGAAGACATTTCAGGCTATGGAGGACATCGGGAGGCTATCGGATTGCGAAGGGGGTGGTGATGGGATCCGATCACTGGAGATTTTAACAGGTTTGCTTGGGGGCTGGAGGGAAGTACTCCTGCTCCTCCTGGCCCACAAGCAGGGATGGGGCTGGAAAATGAGCGACCCACCTCCTGGGAGTGGGTTGGTCACCCTCCCCCTGTCCCCTCTCCATTAAAACCATAAGTGGGTGGGTTCGAGGCGGGTTGGTTTTGGGTTTGAGATTTTCTTACATTTTTACTTTGCCACCGACCCAAACCCACCTGTTTTGGGGGATTAAAGTTACCCCCATCGAGTCCGTTTCATACAGTCATGGTGCAACTGACTATCATGATCCTCAACTCCACACGTCCCCACTCCCCCTCCTCCCCACCACCCCCCCCCCCCCCCCCAACACCCACCAGCAGTCCAGTAATCTTGGAAAGGCAAAAAAAAGAGCAAAACCCTTGGCCAATTCAGGGGGAAAACCTCTGGGAGTTTCCTCTCCGAAGGCAATCAAAACGAGTTCTTGGAGACCACAGTGACTATGAGGCACTCGCCCAATATGCCTTCTACTTTTAGTACAATGTGCTATCAGCCATAACCAGGAACGGGTCCAACTCACCTTTAAACACTTGCAGCGAATCCGCACTTACTGCACGAACTGGCAACTTGTTCCAAAGATCAATGATCCTCTGCGAAAAGAACACCTCCTGACATCTGACCTAGTTCTAGGCTTACGTAATTTATAAGGATGTCTGCTGGTTCTCCGTAGCTTAAACCAATTCAAATAGTCTATCCAAATGGACCTAGTCTAGACCCTTCATTATTTTAAAGACCTCAATCAAATTTTCCCATCGTCTATGCGTTTCTCAAGTGAACAGCCCTAGTTAGCTAAGCCAATTGTGGTAACTAAGAGCTTTTAAATTAGGTATTAATCTAGTGGCTCTCCTCTGAACCTTTTACAGGGCCTCCATATTACCCACTGTTGAGGGGACCAAAAGTAGATGAGACCTAACCAAGTTATCATACAAGGATAACAAGCCTTTGTTACCTCTAGACTCGACTATTCCAATGCTTTCCTGGCTGGACTCCCACCTTGCACCCTCCGTAAACTTAAGCTCACCCAGAACTCTGCTGCCAATATCCTAACTCACACCAAGTCCCATTCACCCACCACCCCTGTGCTCGCTGACTTACATTGTCTCCCTGTCAAGCAACGCCTCCATTTTAACATTTTCATAATTGTTTTCAAATCCTTCCAGTGCCTCACCCCTCGCTAACTCTGTAACTTCCTCCAGCCCTACAACCCTCTGAATTATCTGTGCTCCTCCAATTCCAGCTTCTTGCTTTTCTCTAATTTTAATCGCTCCACCATTGGCGGCCGTGCCTTCAGCTGCCTAGGCCCTAAGCTCTGGAATTCCCTCCGCAAACCTCTCTGCCTCTCCGCCTCTCTCTCCTCCTTTAAGATGCACCTGACAGCCTACCTCTTTGACTAAGTTTATGGTCACCTGTCCTAATATCTCCTTATGTGGCTCGGTGTCAAATTTTGTTTAACGTTCCTGTGAAGCGTCTTGGGACTACATTAAAGGCACTAGATGAATGCAAATTGTTGTTGTTTTATATTGGATTGCCCGAGCAATCCACCCGACAACTCTTGTTGCTATTGAGTTCACAGAGATTGCTGCATCCACATTGGTTACAAACAAAAGCTTTACAATAAAATTAGCTTATCACCCAGTACAGCTGGGCTACATCATGCTGCGCATCTATCTGATATACTAAAGCAATCTCAATAACGCACATAATGGGCTTGGTGCATCAGGCTTTACTTGACAGACAGTTGCATTGGGCATTTTATGTCAAAGATGTACTTTAATTTCAGATACCTTCTACTACAGGGAACTGTAACAAGACTCCTACCCACGCCCCCAAAGAACTCAAATCTTGAAAGTAAATTCACAGCTCCCACACTCCCAGCTGGGAGCCTCGCTCAAAGGGAGCATGGGATGGAAAATCAACATGACAGTGGCGTAGCCCTATCTGTGATCCACACTGGCTTTCCACATGGCTCTCTGCAGGGAGTGCTTTATCCTCAAATGTGTATGTAAAACCCATCAGCAGAAAGCTACATGGCACAAGCCTGTAAATGTACAGCGTCGCAGTTGTTTTTCCAACATATCCCCGTGTATGTCTTAGGATTGCTATGGAAATTGGAATGCTAGGAACATGACTCCCTGAGGCAGCTGGTGATGCCCAAAATGGTGTGAATGTACGAAGCAAAACAAAAATCTCAACATTAGAAAAAATAAAGAAAAAGATCTGATAAGTTTCTACATATCATTGCTGTATATAAGTATTCACTTGGGATTTCGTGGGCCATCTTAATTCAAGTTTACAAAATTCTTATTCCAGGTTTCTATAAATCTGCCAAATAAGTTTTGAATTTTAACAATAAACATCACTAGGCTTATATAGTAGGGGATAAAATTTCATTTCACGGTAGCTTTATGTATATAACGTGCTTAGGAGCAGGAATGTCCAGCTGTGGCTGGATTTTAAAGTAATACCTTACTTAGGCTGCTGTTGAGAAATGTCTGTGTTTGTGATCGCAAATGCCCCAGTTATATTTCAGCAACAGTACAGCGCTGGCAACACCATCAGCATTGATGTGGGCACCAGCTGTGATTATACTTGAGCTAAAGCCCGCGAATGTGAACTCAAGCACTCGTCACTGGCCTCTGACTGCCAGTGGTAGTCAGCCCTGTCAAGACTACCATTAGAACTGAATGATGGTACAATGAACCACCTGAGCCTTTTATTCAAACTTTGAAAGCTAAAGATTAAATATCAAACTGTGTACCTGCTGCAATTCTTGTGCACAAGATGCTCAGTGTTAATGCTGCAGGACTATCTTTTCTACAACAAACTGCATCATGAAGTCAGTCGCACTGAATTATATTACATGTTTTCCATTGACGTTTCATGGACAGTTGCCAAACCAACACAGGAGCCCAAATTTTTCAACAAATATTCTGTGGCTCAGTGGGTAGCACTCTTGCCTCTGAGGCAGCAGGTTGTGGATTTACAGCCTACTTGAGCGCAAAATCTAGGCTGACACTCCAGTGCAGTACTGAGGGAGTGCTGTGCTGTTGGAGGTGCTGTCTTTCAGATGGGAGGTTAAATTAAGAACATAAGAACATAAGAAATAGGAGCAGGAGTAGGCCAATCGGCCCCTCGAGCCTGCTCCGCCATTCAATAAGATCATGGCTGATCTGATCATAACCGCCAATCTACTATCACAGAACCATCTCCTGAATCTAACAGAATTAGACACACGAAATAGGAGCAGGATCAGGCTACACGGCCCCTGGGCCCGCTCCGCTACCCACAGGGCCATGACCGATCCGAACCTAGACTCATGTCCAAATTCCTGCCCGCTCCCCGTAACCCTTAATTCCCTTTACTCCTAGGAAACTGTCTATTTCTGTTTTAAATTTATATAATGATGTAGCTTCTACAGCTTTTTGGGCCAGCATATTCCATGGACCTACCACCCTCTGAGTGAAGTAGTTCCTCCTCATCTCAGTTTTGAAAGAGCAGCCCCTTATTCTAAGACTATGCCCCCTAGTTCTAGTTTCACCCATCATCAGGAACATCCTCCCCGCAACCACCCGATCCAACCCCTTCACAATCTTATATGTTTCAATAAGATCGCCTCTCATTCTTCTGAACTCCAATGAGTAGAGTCCCAATCTACTCAACCTCTCCTCATATGTCCATCCCCTCATCCCCGGGATTAACCGAGTGAACCTTCTTTGTACTGACTCGAGAGCAAGTATGTCCTTTCTTAAGTATGGACACCAAAACTGTATGCAGTATTCCAGGTGCGGTCTCACCAATACCTTGTACAACTGAAGCAATACCTCCCTATTTTTATATTCTATCCCCCTAGCAATGAAAGCCAACATTCCATTGGCCTTCTTAATCACTTGCTGCACCTGCATACTAACCTTTTGAGTTTCGTGCACCAGGACCCCCAGATCCCTTTGTACTTCAGTACTTTCCAGTTTCTTGCCATTAAGATAATAACTTGCTCTACGATTTTTCCTGCCAAAGTGCATAACCTCACACTTTCCAGTATTGTATTCCATCTGCCAAATCTCTGCCCACTTACTTAGCCTGTCTATGTCCCCTTGCAGGTTTTTTATGTCCTCCTCACTCACTACTTTCCCTCCCATCTTAGTATCATCTGCAAACTTTGATATGTTACACTCAGTCCCCTCCTCCAAATCGTTAATGTAGATTGTAAAGAGTTGGGGACCCAGCACTGACCCCTGCGGAACACCACTAGTTACTGATTGCCAGTCTGAGAATGAACCATTTATCCCAACTCTCTGCCTTCTGTTAGATAGCCAATCCTCTATCCATGCCAGAATATTACCCCCAATCCCGTGATTTTTTATCTTAAGCAATAATCTTTTGTGTGGCACCTTGTCAAATGCCTTCTGGAAGTCTAAATACACTACGTCCACTGGTTCCCCTTTATCCACCCTATATGTTACTTCCTCAAAGAACTCCAGCAAATTTGTCAAACATGACTTCCCCTTCATAAAACCATGCTGACTTTGCCCTATTAAATTATGATTATCCAAATGTCCTGTTACTGTCTCCTTAATAATGGACTCCAAAATTTTACCGACCACAGATGTTAGGCTAACCGGTCTATAGTTTCCAGCCTTCTGTCGACTGCCCTTTTTAAATAAGGGTGTTACATTAGCAGTTTTCCAGTCTGCCGGGACCTTTGCCGAGTCCAGGGAGTTTTGGAAAATGATTACCAATGCATCCACAATTCCTACTGCCACTTCCCTCAAGACCCTAGGATGTAAGCCATCAGGTCCAGGTGATTTATCCGCCTTGAGTCCCATTATTTTACCGAGTACCACTTCCTTAGTGATTTTGATCGTGTTTAGCTCCTCCCCCCCTATAGCCCCCTGTTTGTCCAGTGTTGGGATATTCTTAGTGTCTTCTACTGTAAAGACTGATATAAAATATTCATTCAGTGTTTTTGCCATCTCCATATTTCCCACCATTAATTTCCCAGTCTCATCCACTAAGGGACCAACATTCACTTTAGCTACCCTTTTTCTTTTTATATAACTATAAAAACTCTTACTATCTGTTTTTATATTTTTTGCTAATTTACTTTCATAATCTATCTTCCCTTTCTTAATCAATCTTTTTGTTATTTTTTGCTGTCTTTTAAAGTTTTCCCAATCCTCTATCCTCCCACTAGATTTGGCTAGCTTATATGCCCTTGTTTTTAGTCGAATACTATCCTTAATTTCTTTACTTAGCCACGGATGGCTGTCTTTTCGTTTACACCCTTTTCTTCTCAGTGGAATATATATTTTTTGGAAGTTGTAAAATAACTCCTTAAATGTACACCACTGATCATGTATCGTCTTACCCTTTAATCTATTTTCCCAATCCACTCTACTCAATTCCGCTCTCATACCTTCATAGTCTCCTTTATTCAAGCTTAGCACGCTTGTTTGAGATCCAACCTTCTCACCCTCTAATTGAATATGGAATTCAACCATGTTATGGTCACTCATTCCAAGGGGATCCTTTACTAGGACATTTTTAATCAATCCTGTCTCATTACACAGGACCAGATCTAAGGTTGCTTGCCCCCTGGTCGGTTCAGTTACATACTGCTCAAGAAACCCATCCCTAATACACTCAATGAACTCATCCTCAAGGCAGCCCTGCCCAATTTGATTTGTCCAATTAATATGATAGTTAAAATCCCCCATAATTATAGATGTTCCCTTATTACAAGCCTCAACTATTTCCTGATTGATACTCCGTCCAACAGAGTTGCCACTGTTCGGAGGCCTATAGACTGTATTTTGGTTACTTATTGCAGCATTCAGTTTACTTTGTTGATTGCAGTGATTGGACATGTTGGGCTTTAAGACTGGTATGAGCACTACATCTCTTTCAATCAGCTGTTTCAACACCATTTGTGGAGTATGTCTGATGCCCATATTTTTCTTCTTTAAACTTGTCTGTACTAAATCTCACCTGTCATTGTTCCACCTACTTACACATTTTGTCCAACCCATTTTGTATTTCTTGAACTACCTCCTCAGAATCGCCTAATTTGGTATAATTTGCAATTTTGCCAAATTGGAATTGAGTTTCTGAATCCAAGCTTAGAAACAGCAGTGATCCCAATCCTGATTCCTGGCACCACCCGCCACCTGCGCCGCCACCCACCCCCCCGCCCTCCCCCCACCAGTACTTCCTCCTCACTCAAACATAACTCCTCTAACTCGCTTTCTAACCTTGAGCTACTTTCTTATTCATTACTAAGATTTACCCTCAATTTCCATTGCTTTCAGCTGAACTGATAGCTTTTCATATGGAAGTTTGTTTAATTTTTTTTAGAAGTCTAGGTACACATCTCACAGGACTTTCCACAGTCCAGTCAGCATGTTATTTGCTCAAAATAGTCAAGAGGTTGATCAAACAGGACCTTCTCCCTCTAAATCTATGCTACTGTTGTTTACTAGGTTGTCTATCAGAGACTTGAGCACAAAAATCTAGGCTGACACTCCAGTGTAGTACTGAGGGAGTGCTGCACTGACAGAGGTGCCATCTTTCAGAGGAGATGCTAAACTGAGGCCGCGTCTGCTCTCTCAGGTGCGCGTAAAAGATCCCATGGCACTATTTTGAAAAAGAGCAGGGGAGTTCTCCCCGGTGTCCTGGACAATATTTATCCCTCAATCAACATCACTAAAGCAGATTATCTAGCCATTATAACATTGCTGTTTGTGGAAGCTTGCTGTGCACAAATTGGCTGCCACATTTACTACATTACAACAGTGACTACACTTCAAAAAGTACTTCATTGGCTGTAAAACGCTTTGGGATGTCTGATGGTTGTGAAAGGTGCTATATAAATGCAAGTCTTTCTTTTAGGCTATTATTGTACAAATAATCCTCAAGATAATTGATTCTATTATTTTGCATGGGATTGAAATGAGGCTAATGGGTCTGAAGTTTCCTGTATCTCTTTTGTTGCCCTTTATGAATATGGGCAGTACCTTGGCCTGCTTCCAATCTACTGGTACTTGAGGTGATCCAAAACTCGGCTGCCCGTGTCCTAACTCGCACCAAGCCCCGTTCACCCATCTCCCCTGTGCTCGCTGACCTCCATTGCCTCCCAGTTAAGCAACGCCTTGATTTCAAAATTCCCATCCTTGTTTTCAAATACCGCCATGGCCTCACCCCTCCCTATCTCTAATCTCCTTCAGCCCCACAACCCCCCCGTCCCCGCCGCCCCCCCCCGAGATATCTGCTCTCCTCAAATTCTGCCCTCATGTGCATCCCTGATTATAATCGCTCAATCATTGGCGGCCGTGCCTTCAGCTGCCTAGGCCCTAAGCTCTGGAATTCCCCGCCTAAACCTCTCCGCCTCTACCTCTCTTTCCTCCTTTAAGACGCTCCTTAAAACCTACCTCTTTGACCAAGCTTTTGGTCACCTGCCCTAATTTATCCTTATGTGGCTTGGTATCAATTTTTTGTCTTATAATACTCCTGTGAAGCGCCTTGGGATGTTTTCTTCATCCCAAGGAGGGGGGGGTGGTGGGTGCGGTGGTTGTGGGGCTGAAGGAGATTAGAGAGATAGGGAGGGGCGAGGCCATGGAGGGATTTGAAAACCAGGATGAGAATTTTGAAATCGAGGCGTTGCTTATCCGGGAGCCAATGTAGGTCAGTGAGTACAGGGGTGATGGGTGAACGGGACTTGGTGCGAGTTAGGACAAGGGCAGTCGAGTTTTGGATGACCTCAAGTTTACGTAGAGTAGAATGTGGGAGGCCAGCCAGGAGTGCATTGGAATAGTCAAGTAGAATAGAACAGTCAACTAGAGGTAACAAAGGCATGGATGAGGGTTTCAGCAGCAGATGGGCTGAGGCAGGGGCAGAGATGGGCAATATTACAGAGGTGAAAATAGGCGGTCTTAGTTATGCCTCGGATATGTGGTCGGAAGCTCATTTCAGGGTCAAATATGACAGCAAGGTTGCGAACACTCTTGTTCAGCCTCAGACAGATGTTAGGGTGAGGGATGGAGTTGGTGGCTAGGGAACGGAGTTTGTGGCGGGGACCAAAGACAATGGCTTCTGTCTTCCCAATATTTAATTGGAGAAAATTTCTGCTCATCTGGATGTTGGACAAGCAGTGTATCAATTTAGAGACTGTGTAGGGGTCAAGAGAAGTGGTGCTGAGGTAGAGCTGGGTGTCATCAGCGTACATGTGGAAACTGACACCGTGTTTTTGGATGATGTCACCAAGGGGCAGCATATAGATGAGAAATAGAAGGGGGCCAAGGATAGATCCTTGGGGGACACCAGAGGTAATAATGCAGGAGTGGGAAGAGAAGCTGTTGCAGGTAATTTTCTGGCTATGATTAGTTAGATAAGAATGGAACCAGGCGAGTGCAGTCCCACCCAGCTGGACAATGGTGGAGAGGCGTTGGAGGAGGATGGAGTGGTCAACCGTGTCAAAGGCTGCAGACAGGTTGAGAAGGACAAGGAGAGGTAGTTTACCTTTGTCACGGTCACAAAGGATGTCATTTGTGATTTTGATGAAAGCCGTTTCAGTACTGTAGCGGGGCGGAAACCGGATTGGGGAGATTCAAACATGGAATTGCGGGAAAGATGGGCACAGATTTGGGAGGTGACAACACGTTCAAGGACTTTAGAGAGGAAAGCGAGGTTGGAGATGGGGCGGTAGTTTGCCACTGATCATCACTCTGCTTCCTCCCACTGGGAGAGCTCTGTGGTCCTCTAAGCTGGTCTTTCCTGTGATGTGATCAGCATTATCAGTTATATACAGGTCATAAAGAATGTAAAACAGGTCACAGGAAGAATACTGGAGCTATTTTTTTGAACTGTTTTGATGGTGGTACTCAGTTTTGAAGTAGCTGAAGCTTGGTTGGGTTGACTCTGGGTTGCAAAACTATGATTTTCTATCATTTTCACTGTGATAATGTAGAAATAAGAGAAATAAGAAACATTCGGGGCTGGAGGAAGGAAGAACATTCCTATGTCACACAGCTGGATCTAACACTAATTCTATACATGCCTTGAATAATGGGCCAGTGCAGGTCTCCCTGGGAGTGCATGTTATATGTTTTCAATGCTGTCACTCAAATTTCAATAACACATAACACTGGGACTGTGAATTTTCATACAGTGTCAACTTGAACTGTCAAAAACAGTCAACAGTATAATTAAAGATTTTGAGGTAGAAATTTGTCATGGCCCATTTTTGGCCACGTAACTGACGGTGCGTTTCCAACGCACACCCGAACCAGGAAGCCCATGGCTTGACAGAAATTGCTCTGCCTGGCTCCACATGGAGGTAAGTTTAAAATGCTTACCTCACGGTGTCTTTGGTGGCCTCCAGTGACAGTGGTTAGGCCGCTTTGGAGCTGGAAAAACTAGTCGCAGTTTGCGCAGTGCTGGCTCTGCTTAGTCTTAAGGAATTTAACAAATGGTTCTTGAAACGGGCGCAGGGCGCTCACTTCAATACTGAAGTTAGGCCTGTGCTCAGTTCAGGCGGCCGCCACAGCCACCTTAAAAAAAAAAAGGTCCTGACAAATTTAGCAGTGGCCCAAATGCCCGCACAGATTAGGTGCTTGTCATTGCACTGCTAAATTCACCGTTGTTGCGCCCAGTTTACGACCAAAAATAGGGGCAACAATTTTGAACTTCTGCTCCTTTGTCCTTCCAAACTAGTGCTGTGACTCAATAGAACATTTTGAGCTATATAACACTAGGGTAAAATATTGGTGTTTATAGGTCAGCCACTCATCGTGGGAGCAATCTAAGGTGAATGAATTCTGAGTATGATACAAGAAATGTATTGCACAACATTTAAGTATTTAAGTGTGATTCTCCCATGGTGTCTTGGTACCAATGTAATAATTAAGCTGGACATTTGTTACAGATTTTTAATCATAGAAACTCCAGTTCTGAGACTGTTCTAATTTTTTCACTATCTTTTCTTTCTTTGCAGGCTACACGGATGGGTACAATCATGGGAGTCTATTTTCCCTGCCTGCAGAATATTTTCGGAGTCATATTGTTCTTGCGTCTGACGTGGGTTGTGGGGGTCGGTGGAATCATGGAGTCTTTCTTCATCGTCATCTTGTGCTGCTCCTGTGTAAGTGATAATTCCCTCTCTACTTGCTCAGCTGAAAGATTTCTTTAACACCTAACACAGCTCGCACAAAGCGGACATTTTTCAAGCTCGACTTGCAAGCTCCCAAGTCGTGAAGGCAGGAATGTGAGCAAGACAAACCAAGCATTCTACAGGCTCAATAAAAGGTATTTTAGGATGAAACATTGCCCTTCAATCTTCTCCCACCCACCCTCAAAAAAAAGGCAAACCAGGAATTAAAAGAAGCGCTTTTGTAATAAACTGACCATGATGTGTGTCAGGGTTGTGATAGGACACAGTGAATGAAGAGGTGAAACAATGCTGTGGCAATTTCCGGCCCATTATTCATGGCATGTATAGAATTAGTGTTAGATCCAGCTGTGTGGCATAGGAATGTACAGGACTGGTGAAAACCATTACAGTCCATCCTAGATCAATCAACCAATGGACAACTGGCATTCTAGTTACATGCTATAGAAATAATCCAAGCTGTAGTTTCCCTTATGACTTATTTAGTAAATACACTGCCCAATGTTAAGTTATACAGACCAGAAGGGAGCTGAGTCATGAAGACCCTAAGATCCCAGATTCAATCGCCAGTCAATGCTGCATCAGCTGATCATAGCTATGGTGGTGACAGAGCCCTTCCACAGTTGGAACTCTCTGTCAATGCTCATTGCCTAGGTTCACACATGAACAAAGTCCATCTTCCAATGAGTAAAGTTAGAGAAATGGGGGTAGAAATTAGTCTGGGCCAAATCTACAACCTTGGGACGATCTGCCAGCACTAGTCACACCACCACAGGTAGCACGCCCACAAAAAAAATGAATTGGGCAGCCGTCAGGTAAGTTCGGGGAAGGTGGTTGGATCGGGCAATGGGTGGGGGTGGGTGGAATCTCCAGGACTATGGAGTCAGGAGAAGCACTTCTGATTACTTAGAAAACTTACCTGTAGTTGCCAGCCGTGGGGGCCGATTGAAGAATCCTGAGCGAGACAGGCCCGCGCCTGCTCCAAATTTTGTACAGGGATCCTTAACAGGTGTTAGGCCCCCCATTAACATATTTAAGGGCCCGAATGCCTGTTTTAGGTGTCTGCTCTGGATGCTTGGTCTTATAGTTCTCATTTATTTTGTGTTCAGAGATCCAGCTTTTACATTTCAATTAGATTATTGTAAAATTATTTTTTAAATGTCATTGCCTAATTTGGAACCTTGTCACTGTTGCCTATTGAATAAAACACAAGGAGGAGTTTCAAACCCATCCATCCAGCAGAAACCAAGTACAATGGGAGTTAAGCTCCAAGCGCCCTGTGGCCATTTTAACATCGTCATCAACCCCCCTCCTAAAAACCCACACTTGACCTCTCTGTCCTTGCAAACAACTGCCCCATCTCCAACCTTTCTTTCCTCCCAAAAGACTTTGATTGTGTTGTCACCTCCAAATTCCATGCCCATCTTTCCCGCAACTTCATGTTTGAATCTCTTCAAACAAGTTTCTGCCCGTGCCACAGCACTGAAACGGCCCGATTCAAAGTCACAAATGGCATCCTCCATGACTGTGGCCATGGTGTACTATCTCTCCTCGTACTTTTCTCAGCAGCCTTCAACACAATCGACTATACCATCCCCCTCCTGTGCCTTTCCTCCGTTGTCCAGCTGATTGGCACTGCCCTCGCCTTGTTCTACTTTTACCCATCTGATCGTAACCAGAGTATATCCAGCAATGGCTTCTCTTCCCACCACAACACGATTACCTGGAGTCCCACAAGTATGTATTCTTGGCCCCTTCCTCTTCTTCATCTACATGTTGTCCCTTGGTGACATCATCAGAAGACATGGCATTGGATTCCACATGTACAGCAATGAAACCCAGTGGTACCTCTCCATCACTTCTCCACTACCTCTGCTTTGTTGTCAGACTGCCTTTGTGACATCCAATCCTGAATGAGCAGCAATTTCCGCTGGTTAAGCATTGGGAAGACCAAAGCCACCATCCTCGGCACCCCCAAAGCTCCGTTCCCTCGCCATTGATTCCATCAAACTCCCTGGCCACTGTCTCAGGCTGAAGCTGACTGTTCACAACCTCACCGTCCTGTTTACCCTTGAGCTGAGCTTCCAATCCCATATCCTCTTCATCACAAACACCACCTACTTCCACCTCCGTAACATCACCCGTCTTTGCTCCGGCCTCTGCCCATCTGCTACTGAAACAATCATCCATGCTTCTGTTACTTCCAGACTTGACTATTCCAATTCCCTCCTGGCCGACCTCCCATTCTCCACCCACCATAAATTTCGGCTCATCCAAAACTCTGCTGCTTTTATCCTAACCCACTCTAAGTCCACTTACCCATCACCCCTGTGGTTGCTCACTCCATTAGTTAAAAAGGGTGGGAGATAGAAACCAGGAAATAATAGACCTATTAGTGTAACATCTCATGTGGGAAGTTACTTGAATCTGTTATTGGTGACAGAGTGACTGAGTACATAGACAAATATGAGCTGATCGGAGAGAGCCAGCATGGATTTGTAAAGCATAAGTTATGTCTAACAAACCTAGTGGAATTTTTCAGCAGGTCACTAATGTGGTAGATAAGGCAGTATCTATGGATGTTCTATACATGGACATCCAGAAAGCATTCGATAATGTTCCACACAAGAGACTGTAAGCAAAAATAAAAGTGCGTGGAATTGGAGGCAACCTATTGACATGTGTAGGGAATTGGTTAGGAGGTAGGAGAAAAAGTGTTGGGATAATGGCTATGTACTCTAATTGATGGGGTGTGACCAGTGGTCCCCAGGGAACTGTCCTGGGGCCTCAGCTTTTCACTATATATATCAATGACTTAGATGAAGGAATAGAGAGCCATATATTCAAGTTTGCAGATGACACTAAGTTAGGTGGCACAGTAAGTAGAGTAGATGGGAGCAGAAAGTTGTAAAGGGACATTGATAGATTAAGTGAGTGTCCAAAACTGTGGCAGATGGAGTTCAATGTGGAGAAGTGTGAGGTCATCCACTTTGGACCTAAGAAAGATAGATCAGAGTAGTTTCTAAATGGCGAGAAGCTAAAAACTGTGGAGGAGCCGAGAGATTTAGGGGTCCAAGTACAGAATTCACTAAAAGCTCGTGGACAGGTGCAAAAATAATTTAAAATGCTAATAGAATGTTGACCTTTATCTCATGGGGACTAAAATACAAAGTTATGTTACAGTTGTACAAAGCTCTGGTTAGACCCCATTTAGAGAACTGCAGTCAGTTCTAGGCACGGCACCTCAGGAAGGATATATTGGCCTTGGAGGGGGTGCAGCACAGATTTGGCAGAATGATAAAGGGACTAAAAGGGTTAAATTATGAGGACAGGTTGCATCGACTAGGCTTCTAGTCCCTTGAGCATAGAAGATTAAGGGTTGATCTAATTGAGGTGTTGAAGATGATTAAGGGATTTGATAGGGTAGAGAGAGAGAAACTATTTCCTCTGGTGGGGGAGTCCAGAACAAGGGGCATGACGTTAAAATTAGGGTCAGACCATTCAGGGGTGATGTCAGGAAACAGTTCTTCACACAAAGGATAGTGGAAATCTGGAGTCTCCCCCCTCAAAATGCTCCTCCAGCCCTACAACCATCCGCAAACTCTGCTTTCCTACAACTCTGGCCTCTTGTACATTCCCATTTCCTTTGCCCCATCATTAGAGGCCCTGCCACCAGCCATCTAAGCTTTAAGCTTAGAAACTCCCTCCTTAAACCTCTCCATCTCTCTCGCATCCTTTAAGACCCTCCTTAAAGCCTACCTCTTTGACCAAACTTTTAATGATTTTGCCTAATTTCTCGTTCTTTAGCTCTGTATCAATTTTTGTCTTATTACGCTTGAAGCACTTTAGGATGTTTTTCTGTATTGCAAGCACTATGGCCAGAATTTTCTGGGGTCCGTGCAGGCACGATTGGAGGTGGATCGGGTGGGAAATTTGAAAAATCTAGCAGCGGGCCGGGAACCCGCCGTCATCCTGCCCCCACGTGTCTTTCCCTCGGACGTGTTTGCCGGCGCGGCAGCGACCAGAACAGCAGAGGCGGGCGAGCTAATTTAAATCACTATGAACTACTTTTCAGACCCTTAAGAGCCTTTTCCACCCTTCCTTTTAAATTTCCATGGATGAGCACGGGAATCACACAGCTCAGGAACCACGTCTGTGAACCTAAGGCGGAAGTTGAGTGGCCATTGATCCAACTCATTACTGCACAGCATCAAAAGTACAATAAAAACTCCCACCTCACAGCTGATCAGTTTCCTAAGGCAGATGCTGTTGCTGACTGCAAAGATTTAGCTTTCTAGAGGTTGCAAGTGTTTCCATCAAAGTCAGCATCCGCTGTCACCTCATTGGTAGAACCTATCACAACATTGACAGATTGCTTCAGTCATCTCTGCTTGACTCGCCATCTATTCCATCAGCATGGGTGCCGTTTATACTGTCGGACTTTGGTCCTCATAATCAGGTCACGATGAGCCCCAACACCAGCAGCACCAACAACAATGCCACCAACCTTCTCCTCAACCACCGATGCTCCACAGGACAAAGGGCATCAGTGCAGGGCTGCTCCGTGCCGGAGGCGATACCCCAACACAAGGTGTACAGGCAAAGGATGAGCTTTCTCAACATGACTGAGCAGCAGTGCCAAAGGAGGCTCAGGCTATCGTGCCAGGTCATCGCAGACATTTGCACATTGCTGGAGCAAGACCTGCAGCCCAGAGGAGTGGGTGGACATGCCTTACCAGTGGCTGGCAAAGTCACCAGCGCACTCATGTTCTTCGCCTCAGGCTCCTTCCAGGGATCTGCAGCAGATATATGCAGCATCTCGCAGTTGGCCGCCCACAGATGCATCACACAGGTCACTGATGCCCTGTTTGACAAGTCAGCCAATTATATCAACTTTGCCACTGATGAAGTCAGTGTTACTGAGCGGGTGCTCAGCTTTGCCACTTTGGCTGGCTTCCCACGGGTGTAGGGCATCATCGACTGCACACACATGGCCATCGGGGCACCCCATCAGCACCCAGGAGTGTTTGTGAACGGCAAGGGCTTCCACTCCCTCAATGTGCAGCTCGTCTCCATCCATAGGATGATCTCATGCATGTGTGCGCCAAATTCCTTGGCAGCTGCCATGACTCTTTCTCCATGCGCCAGTCCATCCTCCCTCAGCTCTTCACTCCTCCAAACAGACTTTCTGGCTGGCTGCTTGGGGACAAGGGCTATCCACTGAAGATGTGGCTCATGACACCCTTGAGGAGGTCAAGTACTGAAGCCGAGGAGAGATGTAATGAAAGCCACATGTCCATCACGTGTCATAGAGTAGACAATAGGCATTCCGAAAATGCACTTCAGATGCCTTGACAGATCTGGAGAAGCCCTTCAGTACGCACCAGCCAGGGTCTCCAGAATCGTCGTGGTCTGCTGCGCCCTGTACAATATAGTCCAGCAGCGAGGATTAGCGCTGATTGAGGAGCAAGGTACTGAGCGCACAGCCTCTTCAGAGGAGGAGGAGGAAGAGGAGCATCAGCTGGAAGACGAGGAGGAGGAGAAGGGGCAGGAGGAACCTGCGATCCAGATCCCACCAGCTTCCGAGCACATTGCTGCCCGGGAGGTCAGTGATTGGCTCATCATGGCCAGATTTACTTAGCTTCATGCAGTACATCCATATGGCTGCCACATGCTGCGTCAGGTTGGCAACACCATAAAGAACCCTTACAATGACCAAGCCATTCCTTTCACACTGACCACCATTGCTTGAGGTAACGTTATGTCTCACCATTCACTTCAACTCACTAAGCCACTTACAAAGGTGCACACAAATTTGTGGTGAAAATAAAGATTTTTATCTGTGACATCACAGTAATGGAAACTTTACACAAACATTTAATAAAACACCCAAGTGGCTAACCTTGTGAATCTACTTGTGTTTCATCTTTCTCCTACGCATGCTTCTACAAGGTGCTACCCCTGTGACATCAGCAGAGGTAGAGGCAGCCTGCTCACTTCCCTGCTGCGACTGCACAGACACTTTTGGCGGACATCCTCTGGGTTTTGGAGCCTGTGATGGCCCAGCCAAAGTCTGCTCCTCCTGCAACTGTGCAGGGCAGACTCGGCCATTACGATCCGAGGAGGCATCTGGGGCTCTGACTGAGGGGGGTGGGGGGTGCAACCGGGGAGAAGTGTGAGCGCTTTGAGAGGAGCCCCCACTTGCATGTCCCCTCTCACCATCATCCCTCTCATGGGCCACCCGCACTTCCCTGCTAGCAAGGAGCTGGAGAGCACCTTGCTGCACAGCAGTGGGGCCATGAGAACCCACTTCTATGTTGACATCCCCCCTAGAAAGGACATCTGTGAGCCTCTGCCACCTAATCTCCATAGATAGCCACCTATTCTCCCTAGATAGCCATCTATTCTCCATAGAGACCATGTGCTCCTGTGAGTGGCGCATTAGCTGCTCCATGCAGGTGGCAATCCTATCCATGGAGGAGCCTACAGTCACTATCGCCTGCAACACAGTGGTGCTCATGTTGGAAATGGTTTCTTCCATTCTCTGCACATTTGCAGACATCGCGGTCGCAAAACCTGTTAAAGCCTCCTGCACTTCTTCCTGCACCTCCAGGATCGCCCTCTTTCTGGATGGCCCCCGAGGCTCAGAGTTTGCATGCAGCTGAGCAGTGCTAGGAGCGTCCTGTGCCCTCCAGCGATGAGTCTCCACTGCTGTCCCCGTCTCCACCATCTGCTCTTGCTCACTTGTGACTTGTGAGACACCAGGTGACAACACTACTCTATCTCGTGTGGCACCCATTGAGGTGTGCGTGTCTATGCTGGTGCTGGTTGCGGTTATGTCTGGTGATGCTGCGCCCTCAGAGGTTGGAGGCTCCTCTGAGGAGTCATCTTCCTCTTCCTCCTGGACAGTGGCGGGGGTCTCTTGCTGGACCTGTGGGAGAGTAAAGAGATGAGTCAGATATGTCTTATGAAGAATGGGTACAGATGCACATGATGAACATTCACTGGCTGCTGAACTCAGTCCGCATATGAGTGACTGCTGCATGCCACATGGCTGTATGAGATGTAATTCAGCCACCAGGTTGCTGAGATGTCTCTTTCTCTCTGTCTCCCACTTCCAGATGCTCGGCGACTCCAGGGACTTCCAAGGCAGCCTCCTCTGCTGATGTTAGCGTGGCCAATGATGGAGTGCCACCTCTGGTTCACTCCCTCTCCCTCTTATTGTGGGATCTCTTTTCCTGCAAGGAGGGAAAGAAGAGAAGGTTGAGTGAGAGTGATGGAATGAGTTTAACGAATGGATGGGTTTCATCTCTAGAGGGTGACTATGATGGAGTGAGGTGGCAATGCCAAGTGGCCTCCTTGTGTGTTGTTAGTTGGTATGAATGCAATAGGATGAGGGTGATTCTGAGCGGTGGCTAGTCAGATGAGGATGTGATACTGTAGATAGAGAGCGTGGGATGGGTGGTTGTGCAAGGTAAGTTGGTGTGAGTAAGGATGTACAGGAGTAAGGTTGGAAAGGCAGAGTGATGGGGATGTGATGAGAGGCACAGCAGGATGAAGTTGAGTGTGGCTTTGCTTTCACCTTTCCTGATCTCATGAGATCATTGAAGCGTTTCCGGCACTGCACCCAGGTCCGCCTGACCACATCCATGCTGTTCACCTCCTCTGCTATTTGGAGCCAGGCTCTTTTTGTCTCCTGGGGAGGTCTCTTCTGCCCATTAGAAGAGAAGAGGACCTCCCTGTGTGCTCCCACTCCCTCCACAAGCATATGGAGGGAGTCATCGGAGAACCTGGGTGCAGCCCTCTGTCTCAGCGCAGTCATGTTTGGCATTCTTTCCAGCAGTCCAATTGTGTAGTGTAATGTCTGCACACTTCTAGATGAACCTTCAAATGCAATGTGGCCATGGCTCCTTTAAATATCTAGGCTGAAAACGCATCATTGATGACGTCATCAGACCCGCACCACTTAATAGAGCTGGGAAACGCGCAGGGTGGCCTTAATGAGGAGTGGCATGGTATGAAGAACGGGGTCACGACCCACCACGGCGACTGCTCACACCCGACCCACCCAGGTACAGAAAATTCCAGCCTATATAAATGCAAGTTGTTGTTGTTGTTGTTGTTGCTGAGCTGATAGGGGTCATTTTACACTTTTGTAACCCTATCTCTGATCCCCACTCCTAGTGAGAACGGTTTCCCTGCTGGGAGTGCAGGAACACATAATCACGCCAATAATGGTATTTGCCTTTACTCAGTGGTAGCACTCTTGCCTCTAAGCTAGAAGGTTGTCGGTTCAAGCTCCACTCCAAAGCCTTTAGAATATAATATAGGGACACTCCAGTGCAGTACTGAGGGAGTGCTGCACTGTCGGAGGTGCCGCCTTTCAGATGAGACGTTAAGCCGAGGCCCCTTCTGGCCCTCTCAGGTGAACGTAAAAGATCCCATGGCATTATTTTGGAAAAGAGCAGGGGAGTTCTCACTCAACACCACTCGAACAGATTATCTGGTCATTATCACATTGCTGTTTGTGGGACCTTGCTGTGCACAAATTAGCTGCTGTGTTTCCTACATTACAACAGTGAGTACACTTCAAAAATACTTCATTAGTTGTGAAGTGCTTTGGGACGTCCGGAGCTTGTGACAGGCGTAGTATAAATGAAAGTGTTGCATCCGTGTATAATAAGACACAGACTGCAGAGAACGGTACAACAGGTGTTTACTCAATGTGGCTCACACTGCAACTGATCTGTACAGATTACTACTCAGTATACAGGTGTGGTCACTGCCGGTACTGCAGTATACATGAGCTGTAAAACATAGTTCCCCCCTTAAAGGTATATCCATTACAATTCCTCCCCTTTTAGATTAACAGTACCATAACACTCATTTAACAATTAAATATCAAACTAATTACAATTAACACTTTTAACATGCAACATTAGCTGAAAATAGTCTATTTATATATTCAGTCTTTGGGGAAGCTTCCTGATCCTTTCTGGATAGCGCCTTTCCCGAGTGTCTTGCTCTTGGTGCGGAGGCGATTCTGGCCCCCTGTCGTCGGTTGGTTCATCAGCTTCCGCTGCTACTGTTTCTGGGGTAGATGCGACCTGTACGCCGGGTTCATCACCAGGTACGTATAGGTGAGGCATGGGGTTGACTTGTTCCTGTGACTCTAGGATCTGGTCAGCATGGCGTCTCACGATGCTCTCCCCAACGTCCGCTGTGTACATTAGTGGGCCCTGCCGTGTGCATATCGTTCCTGGCTGCCATTTTTCTGTTCGGTAGTCGCGGCCCAAGACTGGTTGCCCTACATTGAAGCTCCTTGTTGGCTTCTCATGGATGTGCTGGAATTGCTTACTCTCAACATCTCTTCGTACGTTTGGTCTGAGCAAATCCAGGCGAGATCTTAACCTTCGGTTAAAGAACATCATGGCTGGGGCCTGGTTGGTGACTGCATGTGTCGCATTCCAGTAGGCGAACAGGAAATTGTCCACCTTGTGCTGCAGCGGAATGTTGTCATTGTACATAGCCTTTATTGCCTTCTTAAAGGTTTGTACGAACCTCTCAGCCAATCCATTTGTGGCTGGATGATACGGAGCGGATGTGTAATGCCTTACCCCATTCTTTTTCAAGAACCTCCGGAACTCTTCGGACACAAACTGTGGTCCGTTGTCGGAGCAAATCTGTTCTGGCAAGCCATTCCTGGCAAAAATGGTCCGTAGGACTGCAATAGTTTTCTCCGTGGTGGTGGAGGACATTTTGATGACCTCAGGCCATTTCGAGTGCACATCCACGGCTATTAAAAACATTGAGTCCATGAATGGACCAGCAAAATCAATATGCACCCGTTGCCATGGAGATGAGGGCCACTCCCATGGGTGTAGAGGGGCCTGTGGTGGTGCATTTTGGACTTTCTGGCATCCTGAGCAGCTCTTGGTCAGGTCCTCGATTTGTTTATCGATTCCCGGCCACCACAAATAAGCCCTGGCTAGGCTTTTCATTTTTACCCCTCCCAGATGACCCTCATGAAGCTCATTGAGCACTCTATCCCTTAACTTGGGTGGAATTACCACTCGGGGTCCACACATCAAGGTCCCCCGGCACACTGACAGCTGTTCTCTCCTTGTCGAGAATGCTGGCAAGTGAGTCGCCATGTGCTGGCCATCCCTTCACCGTCAAATCATATACCCGAGACAGTGTCGGGTCATTTCGGGTTTCCTTTTCGATGCAAGCGTTAGTTACCGGTAGGTATTCAACTATAGTCGAATGGAATATTTCGACAGGATCCACTGCTGGTGCTTCCTCCGCAGTAGGCAGTGGCAGGCGTGATAGCCCATCAGCATTTCCATGCTGTTTCGTGCCCTTATATTCAATCTCATAGTGGTGTGCCCCTAGAAAAAGTGACCATCTTTGTAGCCGTTGTGCAGTCATCACCGGAACGCTCTTCTTCGGATTAAAAATGGAGACAAGAGGCTGGTGATCAGTCAGCAAGGTGAATTTCTGCCTGTGCAGATAGTGATTGAACTTTTTCACTCCCCACACTAGGCTGAGGGCCTCCCTGTCAATCTGGGCATAGTTACGCTCGGCTGAGGTTAGTGATCGTGACACGAAGGCTATTGGCCTCTCTGAGCCATCCGAGAATTTGTGCGACAGCACCGCTCCAATGCCGTAGGGTGACGCATCACATGCCAACCGAATTGGTAATGCTGGGTTGTAATGGGCCAGTACCTCTTTCGATGTGATTAGTGTTTTGCTCTTCTGGAAAGCTCATCTACATTCGTCACTCCACTTCCATGGCACCCCAGTTTGCAGTAGGGTGTTCAGTGGGCGTAGTATTGTAGACAAATTTGGCAAGAACTTATGGTAGTAGTTTACCAGACCGAGGAACGACCTCAGTTGTGACACATTTTCCGGTGCTGGAGCCTTGACTACTGCCTCAATCTTCTCTGGGGACTTATGTAACCCCTCTTTATCAATAACGTGGCCACAATACGAGATCTGTTTTCTAAAAAACTCGCATTTGGGGCGGTTAGCTCGGAGCCCATATTCCTGCAATCTAGTGAGCACCTGCTCCAGGTTGGCAAGGTGATCACTGTCATTTTCGCCCGTGACCAGGATGTCGTCCAAATAACACTGGATCCCTGGGATCCCTTGCAGGACTTGTTCCATTGCCCTCTGCCAAATAGCCGGAGCTGATGCTACCCCGAATACCAGCCGGTTGTATTGGTAGAGACCTTTATGGGTGTTGATTGTGAGGTATTTTTTTGATGCTTCTTCTACCTCCATTTGCAGATACGCCTGGGCCAGATCAATCTTAGTGAAGCGTTTCCCTCCAGATAGCGAGGCGAAAATATCTTCAATCCGCGGAAGTGGATATTGTACGGTGTGAAAGACCAGGTTCACTGTTACCTTAAAGTCCCCACAGATGCGAACCTTCCTTGGTTCCCCAGGCGTGCTGCTCAATGACTTTTTCATCACAGGGATGATGGGTGTAGCCCACTCGCTCCAGTCTACCTTGGACAGTACACCTGAACGTTCCAGACTCTCCAGCTCTGCTTTGACGGCTGGGCGGATCGCATAAAGTACCGGTCTGGCCTTAAAAAATTTTGGGCTTGCGTTTTCTTCAATTTTAATCGTCGCTGTCATGCCTTTTAGTGTTCCGAGTCCTTGCTGGAACACTTCTTTCGGGTTAGTTAGGATCTTTGACAGTCGCCCAGGTGTGACGTCGTCATCCTTTTTGTCAGCCACAGTCAGTGCCTGTATGGAATGCCAATCCAGTTGTATTTTCCGGATCCATTCACGTCCCAGTAATGGTGGTCCTCCATCTTGCAATACATACAGGTCTAGTTTTGGTGTTTCCTTACCGTTATATATAACGGTCACCCTTATTTTTCCTTTGGGGTAGACTTTTTGCCCCGTGTACGTCTTCAAAATAATTTTTGTGTCTCTCAAGGGTATGTGTGAGAATAGCCGCTCGTAGTCCCGTCGGTTTATGACTGTTAGGGCTGATCCTGTGTCCAATTCCATCTTTACCTGGACTCCTGCTATCTTGAGAGTGAACCAAATGGTTCGGTGATCCTCCGTTGTGATCACATTATGTAGTTTCAGACAACTCAGTTCCCTGCTTTCGGAGTCGTTATCACTCTTTTGTTCGTCTGAACTATTCTCCGTCATCTTATGTACCTTCTTGTACTTTCCTTTGGTAGGTTTCTTATTGCTGGTTTTCTTTCCCGACCTGCAGACTCGTGCTATGTGTCCTACTTTTCCACAATGTCTGCACACTTTGTCTTTGAACCAGCAATCATTCTGGTCATGTGTTGTTCTGCCGCAGCGATAGCACTTCTCTGTTCCATATGACATTTTGTTTGTGCCATATTCTTGCGGTCTCTGTTGTATCTCTGCAGCGCCCCGTGCTGCTGCTTCATACGATACCGCAATGCTGAACGCCTTTTCCAGCATAAGGTCCTTTTCAGATAAAAGCCATTTCTGGGTTCCTTCACTTTGAAGCCCACACACAAACTTGTCCCTTAAGGTATCTGCCAGTCCCGCTCCAAACTGGCAGTGTTTCGATAGTTTGCGCAGTTCTGTTAAATAATCAGCATTGCTTTCATCCTTATGCTGGTTCCGTTTGTGAAACTTGAATCTTTCTGCTATCAGCAGCGGTGTGGGGTTTAAATGTTCCTTTAGTATCCTTACTATGTCTTCAAAACTCTTTTCCATTGGCTTCGTTGGGGTTACTAGATTTCGTAATAAACCATACGTCTTTGCACCCATTAAATTTAGCAATACCGACGCTTTCTTGTCATCTGACACCTCATTTACCTTGCAGTACACCTCTATTCGTTCAACATATGTAGTCCAATCTTCGACTTCATTGTCAAATGCGGTGATACTGCCACTCTTCGGCATTTTGGGTGTGGTTTAAAATGGCGTCTCCCAATGGCTTAAAATGGCATCTCACGCGCTTTCCTTCCTCCCCCGCTGCTGCCAATGCCGCTCCCGGCGGTTCTCGTGGCAATGGCGGCGCCCTGTAGGTTTCACGCGCTTCTCCTGCGCTGCTGCCAACGCCGCTCTCGGCAGTCCTCGTGGCAATGGCGGTGCCTCGCAGGTTTCTGCGCGTCTCTCTCTCCCTCTCTCCGACGCTGCTCGGCCCCTGAACACCGGCTGCACCCTGTGCGCTCTGCCCTCTCTCTCTCTCCCCCGTCGACGCTGCTCGGCCCTTTGCTGTGCCGCTCGGTCGGGCTCTAGCCCACCGCTGTCCGGGAAGGGTCTGCGCACTACCTGTTGCCAGCCCGTTTCGCTGGACCACCTCGACTGGAAAGCCAAGCCTGGCTCTCGACAGCCTCCCCCGCAATTCTCGAGTCTCTGCTGGATGACTGGGCGGTTGCCCGTGGTCGGCGCCCAAGTCTCTGGCCTTGACCTCCAATCCACTGATCTCCAGGAACGAATCCCCGGGAGGTGATGCAGAGTTGCAGGTAGGTTCGAACCTGCCTCGTCGCCAATGTTGCGTCCGTGTATAATAAGACACAGACTGCGGAGAACGGTACAACAGGTGTTTACTCAACGTGGTTCACACTGCAACTGATCTGCACAGATTACTACTCAGTGCTATATACAGGTGTGGTCACTGCCGGTACTGCAGTATACAGGAGCTGTAAAACATAGTTCCCCCCTTAAAGGTATATACATTAGAGAAAGGCTTTTCTTTTTTCAAAATGATTTGGCAATACCCTGTCAATTTAAAAAGAAATGCGGATTCACTTGCATGAAGCATAAACCCCCTGATTCCCATAAAGACCCAATATTTCATTTGTTGCAAGATTACTAATTTGGTTCAACAACCTGACTAAAAATAAAGATTAGACAATTTAATTGGTTTGTACAAGCTGACTACTTTGTGAATTCAGGTGCCAAGACAGATTATTTGACACTGAGATTAAAATAGGATTTCTGACGCTTTTGTCTACTTGGAACCTATGGGAATTGTTCTTTCCCCCTTTCTTTAGTTAAGGTTATCTTGAACAGTGCTGTACCAGCCAGTTTGAAAGACACTTCATTATCACTTTCTCTGGCTGCATTTGCTCTTGCCAAGGTGCTGTATTGTCACACAGAACCGTGCTTGTTATGAAGCTGAGAGCATCGTTCCTCCATCTGGATTGACTGAATCATGTTTTTGCTATTCTTCATGCCACCCTCCTGTGTCAGACAGATAGAACCCTTTACTGCCAAGGTAAAACATTGGGTCTCATGAGCAATGAGTCCCAGCCATTATGATTGGCCAGGCCTTCACGTCCCCGGGTGTGCCACCCGCTTCAGGCTTACGTGCACCGTACCCGCCCCCTTTAAAATCGGTGCATGTGACCCCAGTTCCGCCTGGTCTCTGTCTCTTTGTGTTGTTAAAAAGTTTGTGCACTTGTTGCACTAACAGCCCTGTTGCTGTGCCAACATAAAATAGAGAGGGAACGCTATTAGCCGCAAGAAATGCCACCAGTTCAACCTCCTCTCCATATCATCCTGGCAGACGTGAGGCCCACAAATATAAGGGGGAATTTTAACTCAGAGGCAGAAGCCCAGCAGGATGCGCGGAGCACCCCCCCCCCACCCTCTCTCGACTGGGTCCATTTTAACGGCCGAGCCTCATTAACATCCCACCAGCCAACTGCCTCTGGAGGCCCGTTATGGGCAGGCAGCTGGACAGCTTTGGGCCTATGAAGACCGAGCAGCCTAGAGGCCGCCAGGCTGGCAGTCAGGGAAGTTGGGAGGCTTTCACGGGTGGTGTTAAGTCTGTGTGTCCCAGTTATGCTTATTATAAATCACTGGACACAGACCACAAGAATAACTTTAACAGGTCTTTACTATTCGGAGGTCAGGGCTGAACTGCCCAGCAAATCCCTACACAACGTTTATATACCGGTGTGGTCACCACCGGTATTACAGTATACAGCAGCCAAGAGAAAGTAGTACATCTCTTAAGGTAGTTCTCTTAAGGTGGAACAGGTTACATACACCACAATCCTCCCTTTTTAGCTTAACAGTTATATCCCCATTTAACATAACATAATAACATATAGATATATATATATACAACTTCATGCAAAACAGTTCAAAGATTCAGTCTCTGAGGAGGCCTCCTGATTCGAGTTGGATAACGCCTTTCAGGGGTCTCTGATTCTCGTTGCTGGGGTGACTCATCTAGTTGATCTCTTATGGATTGGACATCATCCTCAGGTACATTCACTTCTGAGGTAGATGCTTCAGGTTCACTAACTTCTTCCACGGTTGTCTCTGCCGTAACCCTGGGTTCGACCCTTGTTCTCGATTCTACCAGTTGGTCAGCATGACGCCGTATTACATTTTCACCAATATCTACCGTGTACATCAGGGGTCCTTGTCTGGCCCGAATTGTTCCAGATTGCCATTTCTCGTTTTTATAGTCCCGGGCTAACACTGGTTGTTCTATTTCGAAAATCCGAGTGGTCTTGTTATTTATATGCTGGATCTGTTTGTTTTCAACTTCCCTCCGCACATTTGGTTTTAACAAGTCCAACCTGGACCGCAACCTCCTGTTATAGAACATCATGGCAGGACTTTGGTTTGTCACTGCATGAGTGGCGTTTCGATATGCCAGTAGGAATTTGTCCACCTTGTGTTGTAGTGGAATCTGATCTTCGCTCATGGCCTTTATTGCTTTTTTGAACGTTTGTACAAATCTCTCGGCCAACCCGTTTGTAGCCGGATGATATGGGGCAGAGGTATAATGTTTCACCCCATTCTTCTTCATGAATTTCTGGAATTCTTCTGACACGAACTGCGGTCCGTTGTCTGAACATATTTGTTCTGGCAATCCATTTCTTGCAAATATCGTTCTTAGCACCGCGATCATCTTTTCCGAGGTAGTGGTAGTCATCTTAATCACTTCTGGCCATTTAGAATGTGCGTCCACCGCAATTAAAAACATGGAGTCCATGAATGGACCAGCAAAGTCAATATGTACACGTTGCCATGGGGTTGAAGGCCATTCCCATGGATGCAGCGGTGCAATCGGAGGTGCATTTTGCACTTTTTGGCACCCTGAGCAGCTTTTCGTCAGATCCTCTATCTGTTGGTCGATACCCGGCCACCACACATAAGCCCTAGCAAGGCTTTTCATCTTGACTCCCCCCAGATGACCTTCATGCAGTTCCTTTAGAACTCTCTCTCTTAACTTAGGAGGAATAATCACCCTTGTTCCATACATCAATGTTCCTTGACAGACGGACAGCTGTTCTCGTCTTGCTGAGAATGCCGGTAACAGTGGATCACCATGTGCTGGCCATCCCTTCACTGTCACTTCGTAGACCCGGGACAGTGTCGGGTCGTTCCTGGTTTCTCTTTCAATACTTGCATTGGTGACTGGTAAACATTCGATGATGGTCGAGTGAAATAACTCAACAGGGTCAACCGTCGGTGCCTCCTCCTCTGTAGGTAGTGGCAGGCGCGACAGCCCATCAGCATTACCATGCTGCTTTGTACCTTTGAATTCGATCTGATATTGATGTGCCCCTAGGAAAAGGGACCATCTCTGGAGTCTCTGTGCTGTCATCACCGAAACACCCTTCTTAGGGTTAAAACTGGATACCAACGGCTGGTGGTCTGTCAGAGGCGTAAACTTTTGGCCCTGCAGGTAATGATTAAACTTCTTTACTCCCCACACAAGGCTGAGAGCCTCCCTATCTATCTGAGCATAGTTGCGCTCAGCGGAGGTCAATGATCTGGATGCGAACGCAACTGGCCTCTCCAGGCCATTTGGCAACTTGTGTGAGAGTACTGCCCCAATACCGTATGGAGAAGCATCACAAGCCAAACGAATAGGCAGCGTTGGGTTGAAGTGAGCCAACACTTCCTCTGAGGTGATCAATGCCTTGCTTTTGCGAAAGGCCCTCTTACAGTCCTCGCTCCACTTCCATGGTACTCCCTTCTGCAAAAGAGCGTTCAGCGGGTGCAGCACCGTGGATAAATTTGGCAGAAACTCATGGTAATAGTTAATCAACCCTAGAAACGACCTCAACTGGGATACATTATCCGGAGCGGGAGCCTTCACAACAGCTTCGATCTTGTCAGGAGACTTATGAAGCCCCTCCTGGTCAATGACATGACCACAGTACAAGATCCGCTTCTGAAAGAACTCACATTTCTGGCGATTAACTCGAAGTCCATATTCTTTCAATCTGGTGAGCACCAGTTCCAAATTTGCAAGGTGTTCCTCGTCATCATCTCCTGTAATCAGAATATCGTCCAGGTAACATTGTGTGCCTGGAATTCCCTGTAATACCTGCTCCATGGCCCTCTGCCAAATTGCTGGAGCCAATGCCACTCCAAAAACCAGTCTATTATACCGGTACAAGCCTCTATGCGTGTTGATCATGAGATACTGGCGTGACTCTTCCTCAACTTCCATCTGTAAGTACGCCTGCGCCAGGTCTATCTTGGTGAAGTGTTTCCCGCCAGACAACGAAGCGAAGATATCCTCAATCCGCGGACGCGGATACTGCACCGTGTGAAGCACCGGATTAACAGTGATCTTGAAATCTCCACGGATGCGAACCTTCCCCGGTTCCCCCGGCTTGTTGCTCGATGAACGCTTCATGACGGGGACAATGGGCGTGGCCCACTCACTCCAGTCTACCTTAAGACAGTACTCCTGAACGTTCTAGCCCTTCCAGCTCAGCTTCCACAGCAGGTCGTATCGCATAAGGTACCGGTCTGGCTTTGAAAAATTTCGGGTTTGCATGTTCTTCAACCTTGATGTTTGCCGTAATTCCTCTCAGTGTTCCCAGTCCCTGTTGGAACACCTCTTTAGCATCGTCCAATATTCTGGACAATCGTTTAGGTTTGACATCTTTTTTACCGGAATCTACCGTTAGTGCTTTTAAGGAATGCCAGTCCATATTTATTTTCCTAATCCACTCCCATCCCAGTAGTGGTGGACCTCCCTCAGGTAGCACATATAAGTCCATTCCTCGGCTTTCTTTGCCCTTGTGGACCACCTTTACCTCTATCTTCCCGATGGGGTATACTCTTTGCCCCGTGTATGTTTTCAATACAATCTCCGTATCCCGTAGGGGAATATGTGGGAATAACCTTTTGTAATCTTGCTTATTCATGACCGTCAATGCCGATCCAGTGTCCAATTCCATCTTCACTTGGACTCCTGCTATCTGAAGTGTGACCCAGATTGTTTGGAGGTCTGCTTCATTACCAACATTGTGTACTCTTAGACTACCCAGTTCATTACTGCTGGAGTCTGAATTTGACTTCTGTTCGTTCGAACTGTTCTCTGTCACCTTGTGTACCTTTCTGTACTTTTCCTGCGGTGACTTTTTGTTGCTGGTCTTCTTTCCTGACCGGCATACTTTAGCTATGTGACCAAGCCTGCCACATTTTCTGCATTCCTGATTTTTGAACCAGCACTGGTTCTGATCGTGCATTGTCTTTCCACAACGATAACATTTTACTGTACCCAAGACCATTTGATTGGTGCTGAGTTCCGGTGACCATAGCTGCATTTCCACAGTGCCTCTCGCTGCGGCTTCGTGCGATGCTGCAATAGTGACAGCTTTATCAAGCGTAAGATCATTCTCCTCAAGCAGTCGCTTTTGTGTTCCTTCTTTTAACAATCCACACACAAATTTATCTCTCAGCGCATCTGCTAGTCCTGTTCCAAACTGACAGTACTTTGATAGCTTACGCAGTTCAATTAAAAATTCAGCGTTGCTTTCGTCTTTCAGCTGCGTTCTTCTGTAAAATTTAAATCGTTCCGCTATCATCAGCGGCGTGGGGTTTAAATGATTTTTCAGGACAGTAACAATATTCGCGAAAGTCTAATCCGTCGGTTTATCTGGTGATAGAAGGTGCTTCAATAGCCCGTATGTCTTCGCACCCATTGAGCTTAATAAGGTTAGTGCTTTCTCATCATCTGGTACCTTATTTGCTTTACAATAAACTTCCATGCGTTCTACATACGTGGTCCAATCTTCGATATCGCTATCAAAGGTATTAATGTTCCCATGTTTAGGCATCCTTGCAAGTTTTTAAATTTTTCTTTTTCTCAAAATGGCAGCTTCCCGCGCTTGTCTTCTTCCCCCGCCTACTAAAATGGCGGCTTCCCGCGCTTGGCGGTCTTTCCCGCGCTCGTCTTCTTCCCCCACTGACTACAATGGCGGATTCCCGTGTTTGCCTTCTTCCCCCGCTGGCTGCAAAGGCGATTGCCGTGCTGCTGCTTTTCTTGCCTCCCCAGCAGTTCTCAATTCCCCAACGCTGCTTTTACACCCCCGCGGTTCCCGTGGGCATTCACGCTTCCCCTGCTGTTGCGCCTCTCAGCCCCGCATGCAGCCCGGTCCTTTACACTGGCTGCATTTGAGTTCTCCGCGGCTCTCGTGCCTTAAGCTGCCCCAGTCGCTGCGCCTCTCGGCCTCGATTGCAGCCCGGCCCTTTTCACCGGCCGTGGTCGAGTTCTCCGCCCTTTTTCCTCCGTTTTCCCTCCCCCACTCCACAGTCAACGCGGCCGACTTTCTGCTCGTGTCGCTGATCGGCTTACCCACCACCGTGGTAGAAGGGATGATCACTGCCTGTCGCTGATGGAGGGCTTCGTGGTCAGAATTTTTCTTTTTAACCCGGGTTCTCAGCAGGATGATGAGGGCGGATGCCTCTTCTCGACGCCCGTTCTGAGGACGAAGCTGCCTTGGATGTAAAACTGCCGCAGGGTAAGATCGGACTCGTCGCCACTGTTAAGTCTGTGTGTCCCAGTTATGCTTATTATAAATCACTGGACACAGACCACAAGAATAACTTTAACAGGTCTTTACTATTCGGAGGTCAGGGCTGAACTGCCCAGCAAATCCCTACACAACGTTTATATACCGGTGTGGTCACCACCGGTATTACAGTATACAGCAGCCAAGAGAAAGTAGTACATCTCTTAAGGTAGTTCTCTTAAGGTGGAACAGGTTACATACACCACAGGTGGGAAGGAGGGGATCCCGGGGCGGTAGAGGCCTAAACATTCTTTGTGAGGCCCAGAGAAGTGCTCCTAATCTTCCGGGAGCCAGAAAGGTAAGTTTTACACTTAGCTTGCAGGGCCTCCGTTCAGTATCCGGCAGGTTTTAGTAAGCGGACCATCTGCGACTGACGCTCCGCTCAGTAGGCAGTTAAAATTGCATCGGGGACCTGTCCAGGTGAGAGGACCCCGACTTGCATATGTTGATGAGGCTCCCGCATGAGTCAGGCAGGCACCTCAATCGCCCCAGAGAACAGTGACTATAGAATAGCCAATGGGCAGGAAATTAAAGTCAATAGGAAAGAAAATCAGGCGGAGAGTAAAACCAGCGGCTGATGCGCTTTCACCCATTTTAAATATCTTCAAAAATGACTTGGGCCCAGTAAATTTAAATAACTGTCTATTAATTTCACAAACAGCTGCCAATCAAAAGTATATTTGAATTAACCATGCAAGATATTTGCATTTGAATTGAATAACTTAGCTCCTCCCTCAGGCATCTGTCCAACAACAACCATTGCTTTGACAACAAATATGCCAAAAATTAACCAGAGCTATAACTGTGACTGTGGTTAGATTTTAACCTCTATGTACTATGGTAGAATTAAAGAACCTCGTACAAAGCTAAATCCCCAGCTTGTGCTGTGGGTTATCTCAATCGACGAGCCCTTCCTCCAGTGAGTTAGAGGAAGAGCAAGCAACAGTCAGAGGTCACTTTGCTGGTCACTTTCCAGTAACTGCTCCTGGAGGTGGGCAGCGCAGATAGAGGGGGTAATTTTAACTTCTATCGCCTTACGAAAAACGGGTGATAGCGAATCGGCAACCCCTTTTAGATATCACCCGGATCGGGTTAAAATGACCCCCCCCCCCACCCAGGAGGTGAACAAGATTGGATATGGGTGTGATGACCCACTGGCCCAATAAACAGCTGACACTCATGGGCAAGGCTCATATGTGAATAACGGCCACTTGGGAGAGGTACAGGTGGGAAATAAAGTGCCGATGGAAACTTATACCAGCAAAGAGTCACTGCCTTCAGGAGAGGAGATGGGAGAAAATTAGTGGGGACCTATATTGCAAGGAAATGTATTTTCCAAGAAAGAAAGAACTTGCATTTATATAGCATCTTTCATGGCCTCAGGATGTCCTGAAGTGCTTTACAACCAATGAAGTACTTTTTAAAGTGTAAAGTGTAGTCACTGTTGTAATGTAGGAAACATGGCAGCCAATTTGAGCATAGCCAGTTCCCAGAAACAGCAAAGTGATAATGACCAGATCATCTGTTTTTAGTAGTGTTGGCTGAAGAATAAATGTTAGGCAGGACACTAGGAGAGCTCACCTACTCTTCTTCAAATAGTGCCGTGGGATCTTTTACATCCATCTGAGAGAGCAGATGTGGCCTCGGTTTAATGTCTCACCTGAAAGATGGCACCTCAGACAGTACAGCACTCCCTCAGTACCCCACTGAAGTGTCAGCCTAGATTATGTGCTCCATTACCCACCACCTTCTGACTCAGAGCCGAGAGCTGTTCCTAGCTATTATCCTGCAAACAGTTATGTCCCAATGTTCTCTATTTGGAGCCTTGACCATTTGTTTGGCTGCTCCCAACTGTAAGTATGAAACTCTAGAAGCTTCCCTTCACTAGCTGCTAAGAAAGAGAAAACTTGCTAACATGCTAACCAAGAAATTGTTTCTGAAGACAGATCAAAAGTGTCTGGCAGACTGCCAGGCTCCCCTGTGTTCCCGCATTAATAACAGCCATTGGGGACCAAAAATGATTTTTAATTAATCTTCAGCTTCGCTTATCACTGCACCTCACTGTCGCGATAATCGAATTAAAGCATCCTCATCACATACGCACCACACAAGTGCCAGACAATGACTATCTCGAGTCTATCGTGAGAGTCTAACCACTGCCCCTTGACATTCAACGGCATTACCATTGCCAAATCCTCCCACCATCAACATCCTGGGAGTCACCATTGACCAGAAACTTAACTGGACCAGCCACGTAAATACTGTGGCAACAAGAGCAGGTCAGAGGCTAAGTATTCTGCAGCGAGTGTCTCACCTCCTGACTCCCCAAAGCCTTTCCATCATCTACAAGGCACAAGTAAGGAGTGTGATGGAATACTCTCCACTTGCTTGGATGAGTGCAGCTCCAACAACACTCAAGAAGCTCGACACCATCCAGGACAAAGCAGCCCGCTTGATTGGCACCCCATCCACCACCATAAAAATTCACTCCCTCCACCACTGGCGCACCGTGGCTGCAGTGTGTACCATCTACAAGATGCACTGCAGCAACTCGCCAAGGCTTCTTCAGCAGCACCTCCCAAACCCGCGACCTCTTCCACCTAGAAGGACAAGGGCAGCAGGCGCATGGGAACACCATCACCTGCAAGTTCCCCTCCAAGTTACACAGCATCCTGACTTGGAAGTATATCGCTGTTCCTTCATCGTCGCTGGGTCAAAATCCTGGAACTCCCTCCGTAACAGCACTGTGGGAGTACCTTCACCACACAGACTGCAGCGGTTCAAGAAGGTGGCTCACCACCACCTTCTCAAGGGTAATTCAGGATGGGAATAAATGCTGGCCTTGCCAGTGATGCCCAAATCCCATGAACGAATAAAAAATAAACCTGGCGCATCATGTGGCAGCCAGGGTGTACAGCATCAAGTGAAGTAAATCTGGTCATGGTGAAGCCATCCCTGGCCTCCCGGGCAGCAATGTGGTCGGGTGCTGAGGCCCTCTGCCCTGTGCAGCATCAGGTGATTGCGGAGAAGGTTGGTGTTATTGTTGGTGCTGCTGGTGTTGGGGTTGATCGTGGTCAGATTCTGAGGACCAAGGTGAAACAGTATAAATGGCACCCATGCTGATGGAATAGATGGCAGGTGAAGTTGAGATGACAGACGCGATCTGTCAATGGTGAGAGAGGTTGTTCCAATGAGGTGACACTGGATAGCGAGTTTGCTCCAAACACTTGCAGCCTGTATAAAGCAATGTGCTCCAAATGAAGTAAGCAACAGCTTTTGCACTTGGAAAATGAACAGCTGTGAGGTGGGAGCTTTTATAGTACATTTCAAGCTGTCAGCTAATCAGCTGATTCAATGGCAATTCAACTCCCGCCTCAGGTTAACAGACATGGTCCACGAGCAGCGTGGACCCCGTGGGCGAGCAGTTAAATTAAAAAAGTAAGGTTAAAACCATTATTAAGGGTTTCTCAACAAGCCAATAATTGCTTTAATTGGGTCACCCGCCTATGCGGGTCGGGTTCAATCCAAGATCACAGATGTGCCATTGGGAACGGCGCATTGCACTTGGATGACAGCAGGTTCCCGACCCGCTGTCAAAAAAAAATCAAATTTCTCAGCCAACCCGCCACCAATCCTGCCCGCTGACCCCCCAGAAAATTCTGGCCAATGGCTTCGGTCCTCCAAATATTTAGTTGGATGAAATTTCCGCTCATCCAGTACAGGATGTTGGATAAGCAATCTGACATTTTAGAGACCATGGAGGGGAGGGAGAAAATAACAGAAGGATATGCTGATAGGGTGATATGATGTAGGGTGGGAGGAGGCTAGTCTGGAGTTTAAACACCAGCATAGACCAGTTGGGCTAAATGGCCTGTTTCTGTGCTGTAAATTCTATGTAATTCTATGTAATGTGCATTGGAAGTTAATGGCACTGCAATATTTTATAAGTCCTTTTATGTTAAAAAAAACATTTTCGTGACATCAGCCCTAAATTTGCCTTTCATCAAAACCATGACTCCTTGCCCTACTGTCACAGTTTAACCTGAAGTAATGTTCCAGAATTACCTTTATGCTACCAATTGCTATGGTATACTTCTATAAGATCCCCTCTTGTTTGCTGCCTTTCAAGGCTGAAAATTAAGTTCTTAAAACTGGAGTTTAGCTCTCAGTCAAAACCCAATCAATCACATTATGTTAAAGGTTTATCTATTCATGCTTAAAATCTTTTATAAAAGAACTCTACTGCATTTAAAAATATCAAAAACTTTTCCCCGAATTTGTTGAATGTACACTGATGTATTTGTGAAGAAATATAGTTTAACACCGTTTCATCATCGATGGTGTGGGGGAGGGGGAGCTGTTGCTTCTTCATTATAATGATAATTTGCTGAGTGGGTTCGGTTATAACTCATATATCATTCCATGGAACAGTGTCCTGACAATCACACTCTATTCATGATGTTAACGAAGCAGAATTTCACATAAGAGTGAGTTCGATACAAAATGTCTGCTCCTGAATGTCAAACTAGCAGTTCAACACAATACTGATGGATGACTGAAAGAAACTAGCATGTGTATAGGTCTCCCCTTTTATAACATTCAAGAAACATGGGCCATTATTATAGAATATACCCCGCTCTATACATATCTATTCGGCATCTCGCTGTTCAAAAGTTAGAGACTGTTCAAAATATATTTCAAAGTGTCCTGTCAGGTGGACGTAAAATATCCCATGACACTATTTCGAAGAAGAGCAGGGGAGTTATCTGCAGTGTCCTGGCCAACATATAAACCTCAACCAACATCATTAAAAAAAACAGATGATCGGGTCATTATCACATTGCTGATTGTGGGACCTTGCTGTGTGCAAATTGGCTGCTGCGATTCTTATATTACAACAATGACTACACTTCAAAAGAGTACTTCATTGGCTTAGAGCATTTTGGGATGACTTGATGCTGTGAAAGGTGCTAAATAAGTGGAAGTCTTTTTTAAAAATCTGTGCCTGTGCTGCAAAGTACATAAAAATTACCACGTGACTCGTGTAATAAGCCCAAACTTCCAAAACGGTTGATTTCAGAGACTCTAATGAAACAAGTCTAATATAACAATCTTGGACTTTATATAATTAGGGTGTAATTTTTCACCGCACACGGCGAGCGAACTTGGCGACCCCAAGCTGTAACATCACTCCTGTTCCATGGTCAAATTTTCTTATTGCCCCAGGATCATGACGAAAAGCAGAAACAATTCCAAACTCTTACTTACCGCCAACCACTTCCTGTGACTTCTCTCCACCGCATCCCAACTTCACCTTAGACATGGAAGAGTAAACTTCCTGGAGCTCTGAGATCACTCAATGAGATCATGGATCAGATAACCAGGAGTGGCGTGAATTGGTGTGCCGGGAGTTCTGCACTCCATTCGCTGATCTGCGCTCCCGTTGAGCGATGGTCCGGGATCTGAGCCTTGCAAATTTTACCCCTAACTATGAGGAATGCATGAATTTTCTTGTGTCCAAAATCAGGGCTATCCAGACAGCTGCTTCTGTTTTCGCTGACCCTTCTCCCCGCAATCTGCTCAACTCCCAATCCTCCCTCCTGTCCTTCTTTCTTAATCATCCCATATTAAGCAGTTTCTCCCCATCTGTCTCTCAATGCTTAATGCGTTTATCACATCTATGAAGCCCACATCATGCTCTCTCATATTCCCTCTCCCATTCCACGTCCAGACCATCCAACTTCCCCTCCGAAGGCCCACACTTACTGCCATCATCAAAAAAACTCTCTACCCACTCTCAACTCCTCCATTCTTTCCAACTGCCATCTTATATCCAACCTTCACTTTCTTTCCAAAGTCTGGGAACACATAAAAAATAAAATTTATATAGCACCTTTCATGACCTCAGGACGTCACAACTTGTTTTACAGCCGATGAAGTAGATTTAAAATGTAGTCACGTTTGTAATGTAGGAAACATTGCGGGCAATTTGTACACAGCAAGGACCCACAAACAGCAATGTGATAATGACCAGATTACCTGTTTTAGTGATGTTGACTGAGGGATCAATATCGGCCAGGACACTGAGGTTAACTCACCTGCTCCTCTTCAAAATAGTGCCATGGGATCATTTACGCACATCTGGGAGGAAAGACAGTGTTAAATCCGTGTATCTTGATGTTGTTTGTCCTTCAATAACTTGACAAGAGACTGCAGGGAACAATCAACAGGTGTTTACTGGATGAGGGTTACTCTAAAACTAATAGTACAGATCCATACTCAGGGTTATATACAGGTGTGGTCACTGCCGGTACTACAGTATTCAGGAGCTGTAAAAAGTAGTTCTCCCCTTAAAGGTACATACACTACAATTCCTCCCCTTTTAGATTAACAGTACCATAACATTCATTTAACAATTAAATATCAACTAATTACAATTAACACTGTTAACATGCAACATTAACTGAAAATAGTCTATTTATAAATTCAGTCTTTGGGGAGGCTTCCTGATCCTTTCTGGATAGCACCTTTCCTGAGTGTCTTGCTCTTGGTGCGGAGGCGATTCTGGCCCCCTGTCATCGGTTGGTTCATCAGCTTCCGATGCTACTGTTTCTGGGGTAGATGCTACCTGTATGTCGGGTTCATCACCAGGTACGCGAGACATGGGGTTGACTCGTTCCTGTGACTCTAGGATCTGGTCAACATGGCGTCTCACAATGTTCTCCCCAACATCCACTGTGTACATTAGTGGCCCCTGCCATGTGCATATCGTTCCTGGTTGCCATTTCTCTGTTCGGTAGTCGCGGGCCAAGACTGGTTGCCCTACATTGAAGCTCCTTGTCGGCTTCTCATTGATGTGCTGGAATTGCTTATTCTCAACATCTCTTCGTACATTTGGTCTGAGCAAATCCAGACGAGATCTCAACCTTCGGTTAAAGAACATCATGGCCGGGGTCTGGTTGGTGACTGCATGTGTCGCATTTCTGTAGGCTAACAGGAAAGTGTCCACCTTATGCTGCAGTGGAATGTCGTCATCGCACATGGCCCTTACTGCTTTTTTAAAGGTTTGTACGAACCTCTCAGCCAATCCATTTCTGGCTGGATGATACGGGGCGGATGTGTAATGCCTTACACCATTCCTTTTCATAAATCTTCGAAACTCTTCGGACACAAACTGTGGTCCGTTATCAGAGCAAATCTGCTCTGGCAAGCCGTTCCTGGCAAATATGGTCCATAGGACTGCAATAGTTTTCTCCGTGGTGGTGGAGGACATTTTGATCACCTCAGGCCATTTCGAGTGCGCATCCACGGCTATTAAAAACATTGAGTCCATGAATGGACCAACAAAATCAATATGCACCTGTTGCCATGGAGATGAGGGCCACTCCCATGGGTGTAGAGGGGCATGTGGTGGTGCATTCTGGACCTTCTGGCATCCTGAGCAGCTCTTTGTCAGGTCCTCGATTTGCTGATCGATCCCCGGCCACCACACATAAGCCCTAGCAAGGCTTTTCATTTTCACCCCTCCCAGATGGCCTTCGTAAAGCTCATTGAGCACTCTCTCCTTTAACTTGGGTGGAATTATCACTCGGGATCCACACATCAAGGTCCCCTGGCATACTGACAGCTGTTCTCTTCTGGATGAGAATGCTGGCAACAGTGAGTCGCCATGTGTTGGCCATCCCTTCACCGTCAAGTCATATACCCGAGACAGTGTCAGGACATTTCAGGTCTCCTTCTCTATATCAGCGTTAGTTACTGGCAAGCGTTCAATTATAGTCGAATAAAATATTTCGACAGGGTCCACTGCTGGTGCTTCCTCCGCAGTAGGCAGTGGCAGGCGTGATAGCCCATCAGCGTTTCCAAGCTGTTTCGTGCCCTTATACTCGATTTCATATTGGTTCGCCCCTAGAAAAAGGGACCATCTTTGTAGCCGTTGCGCAGTCATCACCGGAACGCCCTTCTTTGGATTAAAGATGGAGACAAGTGGTTGGTGGTCAGTCAGCAAGGTGAACTTCTGCCCGTGCAGATAGTGGTTGAACTTTTTCACTCCCCACATTAGGCTGAGGGCCTCTCTGTCAATCTGGGCGTAGTTACGCTCGGCTGAGGTTAGTGACCGAGACGTAAAGGCTACTGGCCTCTCCGAGCCGTCCGGGAATTTGTGCGACAGCACCGCTCCAGTGCCATAGGGTGATGCATCACACACCAACCGAATAGGTAGTGCTGGGTTGAAATGAGCCAACACCTCTTTTGATGTGATCAATTCTTTGCACCTCTGGAAAGCTCGTTTACATTCGTCATTCCACTTCCATGGTACCCCTGTTTGCAGTAGGGTGTTCAGTGGGTGTAGTACTGTAGACAAATTTGGCAAGAACTTATGGTAGTAGTTGACCAGCCCGAGGAACGACCTCAGTTGTGACACATTTTCCAGTGCTGGAGCCTTGACTACTGCCTCAATCTTTTCAGGGGACTTATGTAACGCCTCTTCATCAATAACATGGCCACAATACGAGATCTGCTTCTGGAAAAACTCGCATTTGTGGCGATTAGCTCGGAGCCCATATTCCTTCAATCTAGTGAGCACTTGCTCCAGGTTGGCGAGGTGATCGCTATCATTTTCACCCGTGACCAGGATGTCGTCCAAATAACACTGGGTCCCTGGAATCCCTTGCAGGACTTGATCCATTGCCCTTTGCCAAATAGCTGGAGCTGATGCTATCCCGAACACCAGCCGGTTGTATTGGTAGAGACCTTTATGAGTGTTGATCGTGAGGTACTGTTTCGAGGCTTCTTCTACCTCCATTTGCAGGTACGCCTGGGCCAGATCAATCTTAGTGAAGCGTTTCCCTCCAGATAGTGAGGCGAAAATATCTTCAATCCGCGGAAGCGGATATTGTACAGTGTGAAGGACTGGGTTCACTGTCACCTTAAAGTCCCCACAGATGCGAACCTTCTTTGGTTCCCCAGGCGTATTACTCAACAACCTCTTCATTACAGGAACGATGGGTGTAGCCCACTCGCTCCAGTCCACTTTGGACAGTACTCCTGAATGTTCCAAACCTTCCAGCTCTGCTTCGACGGCTGGGCGGATCGCATAAGGTACCGGTCTGGCCTTAAAAAACTTTGGGCTTGCATTTTCCTCTATTTTGATCGTCGCTGTTATACCTTTTAGTGTCCCGAGTCCCTCCTGGAACACTTCTTGTGCATCAGTTAGCATTTTTGACAGTCGTCAAGGTGTGACGTCGTCATCCTTTTTGGCATCTATAGTCAGTGCTTGTATGGAATGCCAATCTAGCTGTATCTTCCGGATCCATTCACGTCCTAGTAGTGGTGGTCCTCCATCTGGCAATACATATAGGTCCATTTCTGGTGTTTCCTTGCCGTTATATATAATGTTCACCCTTATTTTTCCTTTGGGGTAGACTTTTTGCCCCGTGTACGTCTTCAAGACAATCTCTATATCTCTCAAGGGTATATGTGAGAATAGCCGCTTGTAGTCCCTTCGGTTTATGACTGTTAGGGCTGATCCTGTGTCCAATTCCATTTTCACTTGGACTCCGGCTATCTTGAGCGTGACCCAGATAGTTTGGTGATCCTCCGTTTTGATCACATTATGTAGTTTCAGACAACCCAGCTCCTTGCTTCCAGAGTCTGTATCACTTTTCTGTTCGTCTGCACTACTCTCCGTCACCTTATGTACCTTCTTGTACTTCTCCTGTGGGGATTTCTTGCTGCTGGTTTTCTTTTCCGACCTGCAGACTCTTGCTATATGTTCTACTTTTCCACATTGTCTGCACACTTGGTCCTTGAACCAGCAATCCTTACGGTCGTGTGTTGTTCTGCCGCAGCGATAGCACTTCACTGTTCCGTATGACATTTCATTTGTGCCATATTATTGCGGTCTCCATTGTACCTCTGCCACGCCCCGAGCTGCTGCTTCATGTGATACTGCCATGCTGAAAGCCTTGTCCAGCGTAAGATCCTTTTCTGATAGAAGCCGTTTCTGGGTTCCTTCACTTTGAAGCCCACACACAAACTTGTCCCTTAAAGTATCTGCTAGTCCCGTTCCAAACTGGCAGTGTTTCGATAGCTTGCGCAGTTCTGTTAAAAACTCAGCATTACTTTCATCTTTATGCTGGTTCCTTTTGTGAAACTTAAATCTTTCCGCTATCAGCAGCGGGGTGGGGTCTAAGTGGTCCTGTAGGATTGACACTATGTTTTCAAAATCCTTTTCCACTGGCTTCTCTGGGGTTACTAGGTTTCGCAGTAAGCCATACGTTTTTGCACCCATTGAATTCAACAATACCAGTGCTTTCCTGTCATCTGGCACTTCATTCGCCTTGCAGTACACTTCTATGCGTTCGACATATGTCGTCCAATCTTCGACTTCATTGTCGAACGCTGTGACACTGCCACTCTTCGGCATCCCTGGGTGTGGTTAGACTGGCTCAAAATGGCTTCTCCCGTAGTACCGGCAGTGACCACACCTGTACAGATCCCTACTCAGGGTTATATACAGATGTGGTCACTGCCGGTACTGCAGTATACAGGAGCTGTAAAAAGTAGTTCTCCCCTTAAAGGTACATACACTACAATTAGGGCCTTGGTCTAACATCTCATCCGAAAGGCGACACCTCCGACAGCGCAGCATTCCCTCAGGAGTGTCAGCCTAGATTTTGTGTTCAAGTCCCTGGAGTGGGACTAAACCCCACAACCTTCTGACTCAGAGACAAGAATGCTACCACTGAGCCACAGTTAACACCTGTTGCCTTGTAACTATACTCCACCTTTCCCACTACTCTGTTTGAGACCTTCAATTACACTGCTCCCTGCCTGCAAGACTGAGACTGCACTGGGTCAAGGTCCTAAATGGCATCCTGTATGACTTTGACTGTGATTTGCTGTCTTTCCTCATTTTCCTTGATTTCTCCATGGTCTTTGATGCTGTTGATCATTCTATTCTCTTTCACCGTCTTTACTTTCCATCACCCTCCGCTGCACTACTCTCTGCTGGTTCTGCTTCTACCTGTTGCACTAAAGACCTTACATTACTTCCAACACCTTCTCCTTCAGTCACTTCTCATGTACCCCAAGGCTTCATCGTCAGTCCCCTCCTCTTCATCATATTTTTGCTACCTGTCCCTCAATATTCTCTCCCTAGATCCTATGGTCTCCTACTACCCTTCCTGCAGCCTTATCAAACCCCTTGCCTTCGGCATGCCTTCCCTCCCACTCGATTTTTCCAGTCTCTCCTGTTTCACCTTCTGCCCGGAGTCCACTGTCCTTCTTCTGCCTTCTTGATGCGTTTTGTTATACATCTCTACACATACAGAGAACAATAGAAATGTAAATTGCTGTTGCTGTAAACGTTCCCATTGCTTTAGGTTGGTTTTAACAATACAAGATGCTTTATATATTTACTTCTGTCAGATGTACAGAAATTATAGAAAACCAGTCATATTAGAAACAGGACAGCACAAAGAGGTTGAAAATCAAAATCACTTTATTGATCTGTAAGTCACGATGTTCAATTGTATTGTGACGACATGCTGTTCCTTCCTCGCCTCCCACACCCACACTCCCCCCCCTCCCCCTCCCTGCCTCTGCACCTGCTTAATATCTGTTACAACTCCAGCTTTTTCCAGTTCTGATGAAGGGTCCCAGACCTGAAACGTTAACTCTGTTTCTCTCTCCACGGATACTGCCTGGCCTGCTGAGTGTTTCCAGCATTTTCTGTTGTTACCATATATTGTCTTCTGTATTGCTGGCTGGCTGGCAGCTCTGCTTGTTCCCAGTGGAATAAAGTTATTTGAGATGTGTAAGAAATGAAACTTCTCTTCTGGTAACAGATGGACTAGATTGTCTCTTTCACTTTATCTTTAGTTAATCATATTGGAAATTAACTTGAATCAACTCTTGGAATACCCTTCATTTTGCTGATCTTACTTATTCTGTTGCTGGTCGATAACTGACAAGCAAACGTCAGCCACAAAATAGTTATTGTTAGACATGCTACTGATTCATACATTCTAAATTGCTATATAATGAAATGCAAATGTAACTTAACACTGTTTTTCCCATTTTATTTTCCCTTCATTTCCTAATCATTTTCCCACCAGCACTGTCACTAGTCTCCTCACAGGTTCACACAGTTGGGTTCATCAAGTAGTCCATGCTGTGACCTTCTACATGGCCAATGCCAGTTCTGATTTCTGATCAATCAAGTGGGGCACTTGTAATGGGGAAAGTGGGGGGAATTTCCCAATCATCTCACGATGAAATTCTCGTCAAGTGCAAAATACTTTAATGAAGTAGGAGTCCATTTAGCTCCCAACCAGATATTTTAAATATTTGCGATAACAGAATACAAAGGTGTGAGGTACAGTAAGTATACAAGCAGAGGAAATTGTAGGCCATGTCCAAATTTTACAAAAGTTAACACATGCAAAAACTAGCAAAGCAGGCAGTTAAAATTCCAAGCAAAAGATATTGGGCTGGATTTTACCAGCCCTGAGGAGGCAGGTTTGGAGGCAGGACTGCTGGGAAAATACCAAAAAATGGGAGCGGATGCAAAACCCACTCCCAACCCGCCTCCAACCAATCTTCCTGGAATCCGGGTCCCCGATTTGCGCAGGGACCCGTCTCCTAGTGGCGGGAAGAGGATTATAGCCACTTAACTGCCTGTTAACAGGTAGTTAACAGGCAGTTAAGAGGCTTTTTCCAATTTTTCAACTGCTGCTGCGAGCTTCCCGACATGGGGGAACCCCACCAGTGTAAGTGAGGTGTGCTGTGGGTCTGTTGTTATGTTTGTGTATAGATGACAGCTGGAGAAGTGGTGTGAAGGATGCAATGGGACAATGGTTAGTATCAAAGGTAATAAAATGTTGTGAAAGTCATTTTTAATGTGGTTAGATGTTTCTGCAGGTGACAAGCTGTGAACGGTTTGTGTGGCCTCATCTCATCGGGAGAAGTGACAGATGGCTTCTGCAATCTCAGCTGCCATCTGTTTTATCCTAAGGAGAGAGTAATTGGAGAGCCTGGGTGCAAGGGCTCACCTTTGTACAGTGATTGTCAGTGTTTGACAGCACCTCAAGTTCAGAAATTCCTTTGTGTATTATTTTAGTGCAGTCACGAACCTGTTTACGCAGATTAATGTTAAAGAAGAGTAACCACTTGGGGAAAGTACAACATGGCCACTTGGCCATTAGTTCACGTAACGATACCACAACATGAGGGAGGGAAAGGAAATTTTACGTGAACGAATTAAACTGTGCATTATCAGAGGAAATTATGTCCCTCAAGAGCTGAATTTGTGGAACAAGGGTGGAAAAAGTGTTCATGAAATCAGAAGAGTTAAAAGTTAGGGTATTTATGTTGCCCTCTTCTGTCTCCTTCAACATGGGTTTAATTATTGCAATAAAACTGCAGTAAAATGGCTGCAGCCCACTCCTCGATATATACTGGTTAAATCTGCTAGTCTATAAATGTCTGCTATCATTACTATTTATTTTTGTTTTAAATAACAATGCAAAGAAAACGTTATGGATATGAATTATGGATAGAGGTTTTCTACTGCGGCAATTTGATTTACACACGCATCACCTTCAGTCGCATTAAGCCGTTGTTTTGCCTTTAGATCAGGGAGAGTGAGGCTAATTGTAATGCGCCGAGTTGAGATAAGCTAATTCAGTACAGACCAGAGGTCAGACCTGAAACCTTCCTGTTGAACGTGGGTCAACAGCGTACCACAAAGTGCCGCTGAGTCAATGAGGAGATTTTTAGTTCTTTCTTATATACTTCCATTACATAAACAAAAAACTGGCTGCGTAATTTATCCAGTGAAGGTCAATGTTCCCTGTGTTGAGATACCGCAGCAAACGTGGGAGTCGAGACCAGAGTTAGTTAAACACAACTGCTTTAATCAACCTCATGGCAAAGAGGAACTGGAAAAGACTGCACAACCACTTAAATACTCCCCAGACAGGAAGTGCTCCCGGCAGCCTGTCCCTGCGGGAAACAGGTTGCTGGAGTAGAGGGCCCCCGGCTGGGGGCGTCTGCTTAAACTGTCCGTGCCGCCGTGAGCAGATTATGTCCAGTGGTGGCGTGTCGCCACAGAGCTCCCCCCAGAATCCGCTTAGGAGGAGTGGACGAGTCGTGACGGTGGTCTAATGGTTCTGCCGGAGCGGCTCTGAGTGGTCGCCAGTCTAGTTGGTGGGGCCGGGCGGTTCGCCGCCGGCTGTGCTGGCTTGCTGGTGGGACGGCCTCTAGTTGGAGGTCGGGCCATGGGGACCTGTTCCCCTGGTTCTGTGTGTGCTGGTTTGAGCCGGTCGATGGAGACTGTGTCGACCCTGTTGCCGAGTCGCAGCTTGAAGACCTTGTCCCCGGTTTGTAGTACCTCGTACGGTCCGTCGTACGGGGGTCGCAGGGGTCCGCGGTGCGCGTCGTGTCGCACGAAGACGAAGCGTGCCTGCTGTAAGTTTAGCGGGACGTGAGGTGCGAGTTGGCCGTGTCGGTTGACCGGAAGTGGGGCGAACTGTTGAGCGGAAGAGAAAGAGTTGAGCCACTGCTGTTCGGCCGACCAAGGCGTGGTAGCCTCCGGAAGGAATTCGCCTGGGACGCGCAGCGGTTGTCCGTAGACTAACTCCGCTGCCGAGGACTGGAGGCCTTCCTTGACCGCGGTGCGTAGGCCTAGTAGCACCCACGGTAGGCGGTCAGTCCAGGTACTGTCCTGCAGGCCGGCGCGGAGTGAGGCCTTGAGTGACCTGTGGAAGCGTTCACACAGCCCATTGGCCTGCGGGTGGTACGCCGTGGTTCGGTGGAGCGTCACCCCGAGGTTGCGTGCTGTGGCCGTCCAGAGTTCGGAAGTGAACTGGGCGCCTCTGTCGGAGGTTATGTCGGCCGGTACGCCGAACCTTGAGACCCAGGTGTTAACGAACGCCCTGGCGATGTCGGCTGTGGTGGTGGAGGGCAGCGGCACTGCCTCAGGCCAGCGTGTGTAGCGGTCGACCATCGTGAGGAGATAAGTTTGGCCTTGCGATGGCGGCAGAGGACCGACGATGTCGACGTGTACGTGGTCGGAGCGGCGGCTGGGTACCTCGAAATCTCCCAGGGGTGCTTTTGTGTGTAGCTGTACCTTAGCCGGTTGGCAGGCGAGGCAGGAGGTGGCCCAAGTCCGAACATCTTTGCTGAGGCCGCGCCAGACGAAACGCTGGGAGAGGAGTTTGACGGATGCGCGGGCACCCGGATGGGAGAGCACGTGTAGCACGTCGAAGATGCGGCGGCGCCAGGTTGCAGGGACGACCGGCCTGGGTTGGCCGAGTGAGACGTCGCAAGTGACTGCCGTGGCTTCGGGCCCGTGCGCGACCTTGGCTAGGCGTAGCCCTGGCAGGCTGGTAGCCGCCGAGAGGAGGTCTGGGTCCGTGAGCTGGGCCGCTGCTAGTTGCACGTAGTCGACCGCGAGGTGATTTGCGCAGATGGCAGGACGGGAAAGGCAGTCGGCGACAACGTTGTCTCTACCAGAGACGTGCTGGATGTCCGTAGTAAACTCGGACACGGCCGCGAGCTGGCGTTGCTGCCCAGCGGACCAGGGTTCGGTGTGCTTGGCCATCGCGTATGTGAGCGGCTTGTGGTCCACGTACGCGGTGAAGGGGCGACCCTCCAGGAGGAACCTGAAATGGCGGACCGACAGGTGGAGCGCGAGAAGCTCGCGGTCGAAAGTAGAGTATTTGACCTCCGGGGGGCACAGTTGGCGGCTGTAGAAGGCAAGTGGCTGCCACGCGCCATTGACCCACTGCTTGAACACGGCTCCGACCGCGTGGTCGGAGGCGTCGGTGGTGAGCGCGACCCGGGCATCGGCCCTCGGGTGCGCGAGCAGGGTGGCGTCGGCGAGCGCGTTTTTGGTGGCGTCGAAGGCGGCTGACGTGTCAGTGGTCCAGGCTACGGCCATCTTGCTGGATTTACCTCGGAGGGAGTCGTATAGGGGCTTCATGAGGGCTGCAGCGCTGGGGATGAACCTGTTGCAGAAGTTCACCATCCTGAGGAACTCCTGGAGGCTCTTGATGGTGTTGGGGCGGGGGAATTGCTGGACAGCCTGCACCTTGTTGGGCAGGGGGACGGCCCCAGCAGGGGTGATGTGGTGACCGAGAAAATCGATCTCGGTTAGGCCGAATTGGCACTTCGCCGGGCTGAGGATGAGCCCGTGTTGGGCTAGGCGCCCGAACAGGATGCGAATGTGTTCGAGGTGTTCCTGTTGGGAGGAGCTGGCCATGAGAATGTCGTCTAGATAGACGAATAGGAAGTTCAGGTCCCGGAGGACTGAGTCCATAAGGCGCTGGAAAGCCTGGGCTGCATTCTTGAGGCCGAAGGGCATCCTCAGGAACTCGAACAGGCCGAATGGGGTGATGACGGCTGTTTTGGGGATGTCCGCGGGGTGTACGGGGACTTGGTGGTAACCGCGCACCAGGTCAACCTTGGAAAAGACGGTTCGTCCGGCCAGTCGGGCCGAGAAGTCCTGGATGTGCGGCACCGGGTATCGGTCGGGGGTGGTGGCGTCGTTGAGGCGGCGGTAGTCCCCGCAAGGGCGCCAGCCTCCGCCGGGCTTGGGGGCGATGTGGAGGGGCGAGGCCCAAGGGCTGCTGGAGCGGCGGATGATGCCGAGTTGTTCCATGGTGGTGAACTCGGCCCACGCGATTTCCAGCTTGGCTGGGTTGAGTCTGCGGGCGTGGGCAGAAACCGGGGGGCCGGTGGTGGGGATATAGTGCTCCACACCGTGTTTGGCGGCTTTGGCCGAAAAGGTCGGGTTAGTGAGGGCGGGAAACTCGGCTAGAAGTGCCGAGTAGTCGTCCGTGGCTCTGGCAAGGCAGTAGGTCATCAGGCCGGCCGAACGGGCCGGGGTAAATGCGCCAGCGATGGGGGCCATAGTGTTGATGTCGACGAGGCGGTGCCTCGGAATGTCGACAAGGAGGCCGTGGGCGCGTAGGAAGTCGGCGCCGATGAGTGGGCAGAGGACCCTGGCTGTGAGGAACTCCCAGCGGTAGTGGCGGCCTGCGAGGTCGAGCGTGACCATGCGGGTGCCATATGTGCGGATGTCAGAGCCATTGGCTGCAGCCAGCGTGATACCCTGTGCGCCGCGTTGGATTTCGAGGGCGGAGGCGGGGGTGATGCTGTGCTGGGCCCCTGTGTCACACAGAAATCGGCGGTTGGTGCTGTCGTCGGTGACGTACAGTAGAGGCCCCTTTTGCCCCGCGGCCATCGTGGGGGCCGGTGCGGGGGGGGTTTGAAAGTGCACGGTGGCGTGCAGCGTTGGGCCCTAGTGCCAAAACGGGTGTGGTAGTACCAGTGACCCGGAGTGGTAGGGCGGTTGGGCCTAGTGGGCCGGGAAGACCGCGTGGTCGTTGCCGTGAGGTCGGGCGTGACGTCGCGGGCGGACTGCGCAGAGAGCAGCCGGTCGGCCTTTTCGGCTATCTCATTCAGGTCCGTAGAGCCAGATTCCACAATGAGCGGGCGGATGCTGGCGGGGAGCTGCCGAATGAAAAGCGTGCGAAAGAGGGCGCCGGTGTTTTTGTCGTCCGAGAGGGACAGCATGTGGGAGAGCAGATCCGACGGTGAAGCGTCACCAAGGCCGGGGAGGTCGAGGAGTTGGCAGTTGCGCTGGTAAGAGGACATTTGAAATTTTTTAAGGAGCGCAGCCTTCAGATGTTCGTACTTGCCTTCCGCTGGTGGCTCCTGCAGCGCTGCCCAAACCTTGGGGACTGTGGCGTAGGTGAGAGAGGCGACGAGGTAGTCGTACTTCGTGGCGTCGATTGTAATGTGTTTCAGCCGGAATTTGGACTCGGCTTGAACAAACCAGGCTTCGGCCAGGTTCTCCCAAAAGTCCGGTAGTTTAACCGTGACTGCGTTTGTATCCGCCATGCTAGCTTAGGATTCGTCCTGAACGTCGGGGTCACCAGTGTTGAGATACCGCGGCAAACGTGGGAGTCGAGACCAGAGTTAGTTAAACACAACTGCTTTAATCAACCTCATGGCAAAGAGGAACTGGAAAAGACCGCGCAACCACTTAAATACTCCCCAGACAGGAAGTGCTCCCGGCAGCCTGTCCCTGCAGGAAACAAGTTGCTGGAGTAGAGGGCCCCCGGCTGGGGGCGTCTGCTTAAACTGTCCATGCCGCCATGAGCGGATTATGTCCAGTGGTGGCATGTCGCCACACCTGTAATTTTTTGGGGGGTGCCGCGTGGCCCCTTTAGTGGGTGCCCGGCCCATTCAAAAGTCCACGCGTGTGCAGGTTTTTTTTTCAATTTAAAAGCCGGCTCACCAGCTGCGTGAGACCCCGGAGCCCCGCATGGCTTAAAGGGGACGTTGGTGGAGGCCTTATGCCACAAAACAATTTTGTCACATGGGCATTATTCTGACAGTCCAATACTGAGGACCTCTCAACTGCCAGCAAAGGCATGGCGCTAACCTGCTTTAATACTGCGGCATTGCAGCACTGCAATATCGCACATGCACATATGTGCAGTGCATCGCGCTCACTGTAACAATCAGCCAGATTTTCAACAACAACTTTTGTTGCTTAAGTTCCACTGAAAAATTACATTTTCCAGTTTTTTTTTGTAAGTGCTCCATGCAGGCCAGAGAAGTCTTATGTTTCAATGGGTCTGGGCTGAATTTGTTGCTCACAGGTGGAATAGCGGTGGCCTCAACATCCTTGGGGTAAGGAGTTGCAGAATAATCAGTAAAGGTTCCCGATCCTGATGACTATCCTGTGATACTTACTGGAAAGTTCATGTGAAGTGAGGATAGAATTGGGCTCGGCTATGAGGTGAATAGCCTGCTGTCACTGTTGAGGCTCCAATTGGAAGAGTAACCACTTGGGGAAAGTACAACATGGCCACTTGGCCATTAGTTCACGTAACGGTACCACAACATGAGGAGGGGGGGAAAGGAAATGAGAGAACTTACAGAATACAGAGTTTTATCAAACATAAAAGTGAACAGTGCATCGCTGCACTCAAAGTAGCAATTTAAAGTACACGGCAACTCTTGTTGAGGCTGTGGCACTCAGACTCATCTAGAGAAAGCTCACTATCTCAACGTAAGAGCAAACGCTCAGAGGAAGAAACTAACATAATGGCAAAAGACATTCTCAAAACGAGGTGGAGTTGTTTAACGAGGAGAACCTAAGACGATAAAAACCAAGTAGGAGGATTTGTCCACATGAACAGGAGCATTTTATTGTGGGGGACATCGCAAACCACACTAATCCCACCCTCAACCAATATAAATGAACCACCGTGTCAACCGTGGCTCAGTGGTAACACTTTTGCCTCTGAGTCAAATGGTTGTGGGTTCAAAGTCCCACTCCATGAGACTTGAATACCTAATCTAGGATGACACTCCAGTGCAGTACTGAGGGAGTGCTGCACTGTTGGAGATGCCATCTTTTCAATGAGACATTAAACCGAGACCCCGTCTGACCTCTCAGGTGGGTGTAAAAGTTCTGTGGCATTATTTTGAAGTGCAGGGGAGTTCTCCCTGGTGTCCTGGCCAATATTTATCCCCAAAAAACAGATTATCTGGTCATTATCATATTGTTGTTTGTGAGAACTTGCTGTGCACAAATTGGCTGCCACATTTTCTACATTATAACAGTGACTATACTTCATAAGTACTTCATTGGCTATAAATTATTTTGGGATGTCCCGATCTCATGATAGGCCCTATATATATTCTAGCATTTAAAAAAATATATATTTGTACACTTTCACTAGATACTGACTAGCTCGGCAACACCATAACTGACACTGGGCTGGTCTTCCTCCCTCATCTCTTCAGCCAATTATAGTGCCCAACTGTTGCCCTGACTAAGATCAGCCAAGTGACCAATATGTAGGGGCACAACATGACCAAAATACGATGGAAGCAGCAATGTCAGAACCTGCTCTAGACCCAACAGCAGCTTTATATTCATCAAGCATAAACTTCACTTGTTATGGTAAAGGTCTGCAATCTCAGAAGATATTTAGAGGCAAACCTACATGAAGTCAGTCACTCTTGGGACACCAAGAATCTCAGATAAAGTGCAAGATTCCTATTCAATCTGTTGTCTCTACAGCTAGGACACAGCAAAGCTGATCCAGTGAGCTGCTCTCCAGACTAGTGCAGCAACACTCTAACTGACACATTTGCAGGAGGTTTTTCCTCACACCAACAGATAGTTACTCTGTGGTCATCCTTTCATAGCACGCTAGCTCCAGATCTTGGGACAATGCATGATTTTTGAAACTGCTATGTGGTGTGTCCCATTGCCTCTCCTATTGCTGAACTTTAATCTCCATCTACTTTAAAAACGTGACACTCCGACTTTCAGAAAGTCTGGTATAGGCTGGAAACATCATCTGTTCAAAAGGACACAGAAGGTAAGGGCAGTGTTTAGCTTGATGAACTGTCAGTGGGACTCTCAGACTCCTCACATTGGTCAGCTCTTGATTCCTTATTAAGATCATAATTTGTGCAAGGTCTGAGCGCTCCAGGAATACTCTCCCTGTTAAATCCGTGAATTTTGATGTATGGTGTCCTTCAATAAATCGACAGAGACTGCAGAGGAACAATCAACAGGTGTTTACTGGATGAGGGTTACTCTAAAACTAAAAGTACAGATCCCTACTCAGGGTTTATATACAGGTGTGGTCACTGCCGGTACTACAGTATACAGGAGCTATAAAAAGTAGTTCTCCCCTTAAAGGTACATACACTACAATTCCTCCCCTTTTAGATTAACAGTACCATAACATTCATTTAACAGTTAACACTTTTAACATGCAACATTAACTGAAAATAGTCCATTTATAAATTCAGTCTTTGGGGTGGCTTCCTGATCCTTTCTGGATAGCGCCTTTCCTGAGTGTCTTGCTCTTGGTGCGGAGACGATTCTGTCCCCATCGTCGGTTGGTTCATCAGCTTCCGATGCTACTGTTTCTGGGGTAGATGCTACCTGTATGTCGGGTTCATCAGCAGGTACGCGAGACATGGGGTTGACTCGTTCCTGTGACGCTAGGATCTGGTCGACATGGCGTCTCACAATGTTCTCCCCAACATCCACGGTGTACATTAGTGGCCCCTGCCGTGTGCATATCGTTCCTGGTTGCCATTTCTCTGTTCGGTAGTCGCGGGCCAAGACTGGTTGCCCTACATTGAAGCTCCTTGTCGGCTTCTCATTGATGTGCTGGAATTGCTTATTCTCAACATTTCTTCGTACATTTGGTCTGAGCAAATCCAGATGAGATCTCAACCTTCGGTTAAAGAACATCATGGCCGGGGTCTGGTTGGTAACTGCATGTGTCGCATTTCTGTAGGCTAACAGGAAATTGTCCACCTTATGCTGCAGTGGAATGTCGTCATCGCACATGGCCCTTACTGCCTTTTTAAAGGTTTGTACGAACCTCTCAGCCAATCCATTTGTGGCTGGATGATACGGGGCGGATGTGTAATGCCTTACACCATTCCTTCTCATAAATTTCCGAAACACTTCGGACACAAACTGTGGTCCGTTATCAGAGCAAATCTGCTCTGGCAAGCCGTTCCTGGCAAATATGGTCCGTAGGACTGCAATCGTTTTCTCCGTGGTGGTGGAGGACATTTTGATCACCTCAGGCCATTTCGAGTGCGCATCCACGGCTATTAAGAACATTGAGTCCATGAATGGACCAGCAAAATCAATATGCACCCGTTGCCATGGAGAGGAGGGCCACTCCCATGGGTGTAGAGGGGCATGTGGTGGTGCATTTTGGACCTTCTGGCATCCTGAGCAGCTCTTTGTCAGGTCCTCGATTTGCTGATCGATCCACGGCCACCACACATAAGCCCTAGCAAGGCTTTTCATTTTCACCCCTCCCAGATGGCCTTCGTGAAGCTCATTGAGCACTCTCCCTTAACTTGGGTGGAATTGCCGCTCGGGATCCACACATCAAGGTCCCCTGGCATACTGACAGCTGTTCTCTTCTGGAGGAGAATGCTGGCAACAGTGAGTCGCCATGTGTTGGCCATCCCTTCACCGTCAAATCATATACCCAAGACAGTGTCGGGTCATTTCGGGTCGCCTTCTCTATATCCGCGTTAGTTACTGGCAAGCGTTCAATTATAGTCGAATAAAATATTTCGACAGGGTCCTACTGCTGGTGCTTCCTCCGCAGTAGGCAGTGGCAGGCGTGATAGCCCATCAGCGTTTCCATGCTGTTTCGTGCCCTTATACTCGATTTCATATTGGTTCGCCCCTAGAAAAAGGGACCATCTTTGTAGCCGTTGCGCAGTCATCACCGGAACGCCCTTCTTTAGATTAAAGATGGAGACAAGTGGTTGGTGGTCAGTCAGCAAGGTGAACTTCTGCCCGTGCTGAGGGCCTCCCTGTCAATCTGGGCGTAGTTACGCTCGGCTGAGGTTATTGACCGAGACGCAAAGGCTACTGGCCTCTCCAAGCCGTCCGGGAATTTGTGCGACAGCACCGCACCAATACCATAGGGTGATGCATCACACGCCAACCGAATTGGTAGTGCTGGGTTGAAATGAGCCAACACCTCTTTTGATGTGATCAATTCTTTGCACTTCTGGAAAGCTCGTTTACATTCGTCATTCCATTTCCATGGTACCCCCGTTTGCAGTAGGGTGTTCAGTGGGTGTAGTACTGTAGACAAATTCGGCAAGAACTTATGATAGTAGTTCACCAGCCCGAGGAACGACCTCAGTTGTGACACATTTTCCGGTGCTGGAGCCTTGACTACTGCCTCAATATTTTCAGGGGACTTATGTAACCCCTCTTCATCAATAACGTGGCCACAATACGAGATCTGCTTCTGGAAAAACTCGCATTTGTGGCGATTAGCTCGGAGCCCATATTCCTTCAATCTAGTGAGCACCTGCTCCAGGTTGGCGAGGTGATCACTGTCATTTTCGCCCGTGACCAGGATGTCATCCAAATAACACTGGGTCCCTGGAATCCCTTGCAGGACTTGATCCATTGCCCTTTGCCAAATAGCCGGAGCTGATGCTACCCCGAACACCAGCCGGTTGTATTGGTAGAGACCTTTGTGAGTGTTGACCGTGAGGTACTGTTTCGAGGCTTCTTCTACCTCCATTTGCAGGTACGCCTGGGCCAGATCAATCTTATTGAAGCGTTTTCCTCCAGATAGCAAGGCGAAAATATCTTCAATCTGCGGAAGCGGATATTGTACCGTGTGAAGGACTGGGTTCACTGTCACCTTAAAGTCCCCACAGATGCGAACCTTCTTTGGTTCCCCAGGCGTATTACTCAACGACCTCTTCATTACAGGAACGATGGGTGTAGCCCACTCGCTCCAGTCCACTTTGGACAGTACTCCAGAACGTTCCAACCCTTCCAGCTCTGCTTCGAAGGCTGGGCGGATCGCATAAGGCCTTAAAAAACTTTGGGCTTGCATATTCCTCTATTTTGATCGTCGCTGTTATGCCTTTTAGTGTTCCGAGTCCCTCCTGGAACACTTCTTGTGCATCAGTTAGCATTTTTGACAGTCGTCCAGGTGTGACGTCGTCATCCTTTTTGGCATCTACCGTCAGTGCTTGTATGGAATGCCAATCTAACTGTATCTTCCGGATCCATTCACGTCCTAGTAGTGGTGGTCCTCCATCTGGCAATACATATAGGTCCATTTTTGGTGTTTCCTTGCCGTTGTATATCACGTTCACCCTTATTTTTCCTTTGGGGTAGACTTTTTGCCCCGTGTCCATCTTCAAGACAATCTCTGTATCTCTCAAGGGTATATGTGAGAATAGCCGCTTGTAGTCCCTTCGGTTTATGACTGTTAGGGCTGATCCTGTGTCCAATTCCATTTTCACTTGGACTCCGTCTATCTTGAGCGTGACCCAGATAGTTTGGTGATCCTCTGTTTTGATTACATTATGTAGTTTCAGACAACCCAGCTCCTTGCTTCCGGAGTCTGTATCACTTTTCTGTTCGTCTGAACTACTCTCCGTCACCTTATGTACCTTTTTGTACTTCTCCTGTGGAGATTTCTTGCTGCTGGTTTTCTTTCCCGACCAGCAGACTCTTGCTATGTGTCCTACTTTTCCACACTGTCTGCACACTTGGTCCTTGAACCAACAATCCTTATGGTCGTGTGTTGTTCTGCCGCAGCGATAACACTTCACTGCTCCATATGACATTTCATTTGTGCCATATTCTTGCGGTCTCCGTTGTATCTCTGCAGCGCCCCGTGCGGCTGCTTTGTGTGATACTGCCATGCTGAAAGCCTTGTCCAGCGTAAGATCCTTTTCTGATAGAAGCCGTTTCTGAGTTCCTTCACTTTGAAGCCCACACACAAACTTGTCCCTTAAAGTATCTGCTAGTCCCGTTCCAAACTGGCAGTGTTTCGATAGCTTGCGCAGTTCCGTTAAATACTCAGCATTACTTTCGTCTTTATGCTGGTTCCTTTTGTGAAACTTAAATCTTTCTGCTATCAGCAGCGGTGTGGGGTTTAAGTGGTCCTGTAGGATTGCCACTATGCTTTCAAAATCCTTTTCCACTGGCTTCGCTGGGGTTACTAGATTTCGCAGTAAGCCGTACGTTTTTGCACCCATGGAATTCAACAATACCAGTGCTTTCCTGGCATCTGTCACTTCATTCACCTTGCAGTACACCTCTATGCATTCTATATATGTCGCCCAATCTTCGACTTCATTGTCGAACGCTGTGACACTGCCACTCTTCGGCATCCCTGGGTGTGGTTAGACTGGCTCAAAATGGCATCTCCCGTGCTCTCCCTTCTTCTCCGCTGGCTCAAAATGGCGTCTCCCGCGCTTTCCTTTCTTCCCGCGCTCTCCCTTCTTCTCCACTGTGGCTCAAAATGGCGTCTCCCGCGCTCTCCCTTCTTCTCCGCTGCGGCTCAAAAATGGCGTCTCCCGCGCTCTCCCTTCTTCTCCGCTGCGGCTCAAATGGCGTCTCCCGCGCCTCCTTTCTTCCCCCCCGTGGACGCTGCTCAGCCCTTGAACACCGGCCACGCTCTGCGCATTTTCCTGCATGCCTCTCTCATTGACGCCGCTCGGTTCTGAACCCCGGCTGCGCCCTATGCACTTTACCCTCTCTCTCTTTTTTTTTTTCCGTCGACGCCGCTCAGTCTTCAACCCCGGCTGCGCCCTGTGCGCTTTACCCTCTCTCGTTGACGCCGCTCGGTCTTCAACCCCGGCTGCGCCCTGTGCGCTTTACCCTCTCTCTTACTCCGTCGACGCTGCTCGGCCTTTTTCTGTGCCATCGGTCGGCTCCAGCCGCCGCCGTCTGGGAAGGGTCTGCACCGTACCTGCTGCCAGCCCGCTGCGTTGGATCGTCGTGACTGGAGAACCAAGCCCAGCTCTCCACAGCCTCCTCTGCGATGCTCAAGTCCTCTCTGGATGGTCGACGCCTGCACTGGTGGAATCGGCCTTCTTCTGCAGAGTTGCAGGTAGGTTCGAATCGACTCGTCGCCAATGTTAAATCCGTGAATTTTGATGTATGGTGTCCTTCAATAAATCGACAGAGACTGCAGAGGAACAATCAACAGGTGTTTACTGGATGAGGGTTACTCTAAAACTAAAAGTACAGATCCCTACTCAGGGTTTATATACAGGTGTGGTCACTGCCGGTACTACAGTATACAGGAGCTGTAAAAAGTAGTTCTCCCCTTAAAGGTACATACACTACACTCCCGAGGGGATTTCCCTTGTCCACATGATAATCATGGTCTCCTTTCATCCAGCCCCCTGAGGAGTTTGTGGCTTTTAGTCATTCTGAAGGGAGGTGCTGTTCTCTCAGATGTCAGTGGCGGTTGATGATCAATCATCACAGCACCCAGGACATCGCTGCAGGAGTTTCTCAGGGCAGTGTCCTAGGCCCAACCATCTTCAGCTGCTTCATCAATGACCTTCCCTCCAACATAAGGTCAGAAATGGGGATGTTCACTGATGAATGCGCAGTGTTCAGTGCCATTCACTACTCCTCAGATAATGAAGCAGTCCATGCCTGCATGCAACAAGACCTGGACAACGTTCAGGCTTGGGCTGATAAGTGGCAGGTAACATTCGAGTCACAGAAGTGCCAGGCAATGACTATTTCCAACAAGCGAGAGTCTAACCACCACCCCTCGACATTCAATGGCATTACCATCAATGAATCCCCCACCATCAACATCCTGGGGGTCATCATAGACCAGAAACTTAACTGGACCAGCCACATAAATACTGTGGCAACAAGAGCAGGTCAGAGGCTAGATATTCTGCAGTGAGAGTCTCACCTCCTGACTCCCCAAAACCTTTCCACCATCTACAAGGCACTAGTAAGGAGTGTGATGGAATACTCTCCACTTGCCTGGATGAGTGCAGCTCCAACAACACTCAAGAAGCTGACATCATCCAGGACAAAGCAGCCCGCTTGATTGGCACCCCACCCACCACCTTAAACATTCACTCCCTCCACCACCAGCGTACCGTAGCTGCAGTGTGTACCATCTACAAGATGCACTGCAGCAACTCACCAAGGCTTCTTCGGCAGCACCTCCCAAACCCGCGACCTCTTCCACCTAGAAGGACAAGGGCAGCAGGCGCATGGGAACACCACCACCTCCAAGTTCCCCTCCAAGTCACACACCATCCTGACTTAGAAGTATGTCGCTGATCTTTCATTGTCACTGGGTCAAAATCCTGGAACTCCCTACCTAACAGCACTGTGGGAGTACCTTTACCACATGGACTGCAGCGTTTCAAGAAGGCGGCTCACCACCACCTTCTCAAGGGCAATTAGGGATGGGCAATAAATGCTGGCCTTGCCAGTGACATCTATATCCCATAAACGATTTTTAAAAAACTTTTTATTCCCCTGCACATTAAAGCAGCCAAAAGTTATTTTCAATCAAGCGTCTGACTTGTGGAAAATGACAAAAAGTGGTGCACAAATGTAAAGATGCTGAGAATATCCCCTCACTTGCAAGAAAATATTTTTTCCCTACACAGCTCATGTCTTTAACTGATGCTGCGTTTGCCTTAAAATTCTGGCAACAATGGCTGCCATGACATGGTTAATGAGACAGTGGATTGTTTTCAACCATGCCCCTGGAGGTAATGGTACCCTAGCAGCAGGAATGTTGCCTCTAAGTGTGGGCCAACATTTTTTCTGTCTGCTGATAGACTGAGTGGTGGTGAGGTTTCAGATCACTGGCCTGTAAGTGAGGCAAAACCTTTGATTTTGTTTGTTTTTAAAATTTACTATAACGTTCCCCCCCCCCCCCCCCCCGCTTGGCCTTTTCTTTTTAAGTTATCTTCTCTTTTTAGGTGTCTTTTTATCTCCTTACAGACACTCAAGCCAAGAAGATGAGTGTCAACTTGCTCCCAATTCTCATTCTTACCTGGGTTATGATGAAAATCCATTCAGCCTTGATTAACACTCAGAGAAACTAGAATGAAACTGGCCTGTGTGGCATTGCTACGACTTTTGTGTTCTTGTCCCCATTCTCCAGACTGAAGTTGCATGGGTCAATGCCATTCTACAGCTGGCTATCAGGAGCTGTGTCAGCACAGTTGACAAAGGCCATTCCTCTGTTGTTTTAAAAATTCGTTCATGGGATGTGAGCATCGCTGGCAAGGCCAGCATTTATTGCCTATCCCTAGTTGCCCTCGAGAAGGGCAACTATCAATATCCTGGGGGTTACCATTGATCAGAAACTGAACTGGACCAGCCATATAAATACTGTGGCTACAAGAGCAGGCCAGAGGCTGGGAATTCTGCGGCGAGTGTCTCACCTCCTGACTCCCCAAAGCCTTTCCACCATCTACAAGGCACAAGTCAGGAGTGTGATGGAATACTCTCCACTTGCCTGGATGAGTGCAGCTCCAACAGCACTCAAGAAACTCGACACCATTCAGGACAAAGCAACCCGCTTGATTGGCACTCCATCCACCACCTTCAACATTCACTCCCTCCACCACCGGCGCACTGTGGCTGCAGTGTGTACCATCTACAAGATGCACTGCAGCAACTCGCCAAAGCTCCTTCAACAGCACCTTCCAATCCCGCGACCTCTACCACTTAGAAGGACAAGGGCAGCAGACGCATGGGAACATCACCACCTACAAGTTCCCCTCCAAGCCACACACCATCCTGACTTGGACCTGGATCGCCGTTCCTTCACTGTCGCTGGGCCAAAATCCTGGAACTCCCTTCCTAACAGTAGTGTGGTGTATCTACACCATATGGACTGCAGCGGTTCAAGAAGGCGGCTCACCACCATCTTCTCAAGGGCAATTAGGGATGGGCACTAAATGCAGGCCTAGCCAGCGACGCCCACATCCCATCAATGAATAAAAAAATTTTAAAAGGTGATGGTAAGCCGCCTTCTTGAACCACTGCAATCGGTGTGGTGAAGGTGCTCCCACAGTGCTGTAGCCTTTACACATCACCTCCCCAAAGTGGCACATCTGAGGTTAGAACATTACTTCTACATTTAAATATAACTCTACTGCAGTTCGTCCAACACGTGTAATGCAGTGAACTTCCTCTTTTAAAGAAAATCAAGAACCTGCCCATTTGTTTCCATACTTAAATGACCTGTTAAAATCACATTCGCAGATTCTGCATGTTTCACTCCTTTGCACACACGAACATATGAAAATGACAGCAGGAAAAGAGCAATTGGTCCATCAAGCCTGTCCCACACTCATTATGATTGGATCATCTTGACCAGAAACGTTCTCCACACCCACGTAGTCATGTAATCTCCTGGGGGAGGCAAAAGAAACAGAGAGAAACCCAGGGCCAATACGGGGGAAAAAACTCTGGAAAATTCCTTTCCAACCCCGAGGTGATTGAAAACCAGGCTAGATGACATGGACCATGTGCTAGTTATCTGTTAATCCACTTACCTTCTAAACAATTCTGTGATTGCATTAGTTGGGCTTTTTTTACGGGCACTCCGCCATTTACAGCTTTAATGATCAGAGAGTTTATGCCAATCAGATTTCCGGCCTGCATTTGAAAGAAAATTTGTAAGTCTCTGAATAAACTATCACAATGGATTTTTCAAACGTGCATCCGCGAGGCTGACAACTTCATGGATAGCATGTTTCCGGAGGTGGTCATCCCGCAGCTTAAGATTGTACAGGCGGAGAGGGAATGTGTGACCGCCAGACAGTAGAGGAGGACCAGGCAAGTAGGGCAGGATTCCCCTGAGTGCATCTCGCTCGCTAACCAGTTTTCAGCTCGGAACACTGGTGGGGGCGATGGTTCCTCTGGGGAGTGCAACCAGAGCCAAGTCCACGGCTCCATGGGTGGCTCAGCTGCACAGGGGGGAAGGAAGAAGTGTGGAAGAGCAATAGTGATAGGGGATTCAATATTTAAGGGAGCAGACAGGTGTTGCTGCGGCCGCAGACGTGACTCCAGGATGGTATGTTGCCTCCCTGGTGCCAGGGTCAAGGATGTCACTGAGCAGCTGCAGGACATTCTGAAGGGGGAGGGTGAACAGCCAGAGGTCGTGGTCCATATCAGTACCAACGACATAGGTAGAAAGAGGGATGAGGTCCTGCAGGCAGATTTTAGGGAGTTAGGAAAGAGATTAAAAAGCAGGACCTCAAAGGTAGTAATCTCCCAGTGCCACGTGCTAGTGAGTACAGAAATAGGAGGATAACAACAACAACTTGTATTTACATAGCGCCTTAACATAGTAAAATGTCCCACGGTGCTCCACAGGAGTATTTTAAGGCAAAAAATTTGACACCGAGCCACATAAGGATAAATTACAGCAGGTAACCAAAAGCTTGGTCAAAGAGGTAGGTTTTAAGGAGAGTCTTAAAGGAGGAAAGAGAGGCAGCAAGGCAGAGAGGTTAAGGCAGGGAATTCCAGAGCTTAGGGCTTAGGCAACAGAAGGCATGGCCACCAATGGTTGAACGATTATAATTAGGGATGCTCAAGAGGGCAGAATTAGAGGAGCGCAGATATCTCAGGGGGTTGTGGGGCTGAAGGAAAGTACAGAGATAGAGAGGGGTGAGGCCATAGAGGGATTTGAAAAAAAGGATGAGAATTTTGAAATCGAGGTGCTACTTAACCAGGAGCCAATGTAGGTCAGCGAGCACAGGGGTGATGGGCGAACGGGACTTGGTGCGAGTTACGACACAGGCAGCCGAGTTTTGGATGACCTCAAGTTTACATAGGGTGGAATGTGGGAGGCCAGCCAGGAGTGCATTGGAATAGTCAAGTCTAGAGGTAACAAAGGCATGGATGAGGGTTTCAGCAGTGGATGAGCTGAGGCAAGGGCGGAGACGGGTGATGTTATGGAGGTGGAAGGAGGCGGTCTTTGTTATGCTGCGGATATGTGGTCGGAAGCTCATTTCAGGGTCAAATATGACACCAACAGCGAACAGTGTGGTTCGGCCTCAGACAGATGTTAGGGGGAGGGATGGAGTCAGTGGTTAGGGAACAGAGTTTGTGGCGGGGACCGAAAACAATGGCTTCAGTCTTCCCAATATTTAATTACCCTACACTTGGGAGTATGATATTATAGCTATTACTGAGACATGGCTGAAAGAAGGATAAAGCAGATGAATGCATGGCTGGAGAGATGGTGCAGAAGGGAGGGCTTTAGATTCCTGAGGCATTGGGACCATTTCTGGAGGAGGTGGGACCTGTACAAGCCGGACGGGTTGCACCTCAACAGGACCGGGACCAATATCCTCGCTGGGGGGGTTTGCTAGTGCTGTTGGGGAGGGTTTAAATTAGCTTGGCAGGGGGATGGGAACCTGAGAGTAGATACAGAAGGGAGAGAATCAAAGCTGGAAATGGAAGGCAGAAAATCAGTAAGCGAGTTTGGAAGGCAGAGGAAACAAAGGCTGGAAAATAGACAACAAGCGAGTTTGGCAGTGCTAAGTGGTATAGACTTCAAGGCAAGGAGACTGGGGAATAAAGCAGATGAGCTGAGGGCACAGATAGATACGTGGGAGTATGATATTATAGCTATTACAGAGACATGGCTGAAAGATGAGCAGGAATGGAAGCTCAACATTCCTGGTTACAGGGTTTTCAGATGAGATAGAGAGGGGATAAAAAAGAAGGGGGGGTCGCAATATTGATTAAAGAAACAATTACAGCTATGAGAAGGATCATTCAACGAGGCCATATGGGTTGAACTGAAAAGCAAAAAAGGGGCAATCACACTGCTGGGAGTGTACTATAGACCCCCAAACAGTCGGAGGGAGATAAAAGAGCAAATATGTTGGCAAATTTCTGAGTGCAAAAATAGGGCAGGAATAGTAGGAGATTTCAACTTCCCTAATATTAACTGGGATAAAATTAGTGTGTAAGGTATAGAGGGAGTAGAATTTTTAAAATGTATTCAGGCAATTTTTTTTAGCCAGTACGTAGCAAGCCCAACAAGAGAGGGGGCGGTTCTGGACCTAGTTTTAGGGAATGAAGCTGGGCAGGTGGAAAGGATATCAGTGGGAGATCAAATCAGTTAGATTTAGCATAGTTATGGAAAAGGGCAAGGATAGACCAGGAATAAAACTTCTAAATTGGGGAAAAGCTAATTTTACTAAGCTGAGATGTGATTTAGCCAAGTGGACTGGAGACAGAAACTTGAAGGTAAAATCAGTGTCAGAGCAGTGGGAGGCATTCAAGGAGAAGATAGTGAGGGTTCAAAGCAAGTATGTTCCCTTAAAGAAAAAGGGTGGGACTAACAAATCTAGAGCTCCCTGAATGTCAAAGGGCATACAGGGAAGGATAAAGAAAAAAAGGGAAGCTTATGACAGATACCTAGGGCTCAATACTGCAGAAATCCTAGCGGAATATAGAGAGTGCAGGGGGGAAATTAATAAGGAAATTAGGAAAGCAAAGGGAGGGCATGAAAAAATATTGGCAAGTAAAATCAAGGAAAACCCAAAGATGTTTTATAAATATAAATATAAATATAAGAGCAAGAGGTTAATTAAAGTAAGAGTAGGACCTATTAGGGACCTGTGTGTGGAGATGGAAGACATGGGTATGGTTCTTAATGAATACTTTGCATCTGTTTTCACAAAAGAGAGGGACGATGCAGAAATTGCAATCAGGGAGGAGGATTGTGAAATATTAGATGAAATAAACATAGTGAAAGAGGAAGTATTAAGGAGTTTAGCATCTTTGAAAGTGGATAAATCCCCAGGCCCGGATGAAATGTATCTCAGGCTGTTAAGAGAAGTAAGAGAGGAAATAGCAGAGGCTCTGACCATTATTTTCCAATGCTTTCTGGCTACAGGTGTGGTGCCGGTGGACTGGAGGACTGCTAACGTGGTACCGTTGTTTAAAAAGGGAGAAAGGGATAGACCGAGTAATTACAGGCCAGTCAGCCTAACTTCGGTGGTGGGAAAATTATTGGAAAAAATCCTGAGGGACAGGATAAATCTTCATTTAGAAAGATACAGATTAATCAGGGACAGTCAACATGGATTTGTTAAGGGAAGTTCATGTCTGACTAACTTGAGGAGGTAACAAGGAGGGTCGATGAGGGTAATGAGTTTGACGTAGTCTATATGGATTTTAGCAAGGCTTTTGATAAGGTCTCACATGGCAGACTGGTCATGAAAGTAAAAGCCCATAGGATCCAAGGCAAAATGGCAAGTTGGATCCAAAATTGGCTCAGAGGTAGGAAACAAAGGGTAATGGTCAAAGGGTGTTTTTGTGACTGGAAGGCTGTTTCCAGTGGGGTTCCAAAAGGCTCAGTACTGGGTCCTTTGCATTTTGTGGTATATATCAATAATTTGGACTTGAATGTAGGAAGTATGATTAAAAGTTTGCAGATGATACAAAAATTGGCCGTGTGGTTGATAATGAAGAAGAAAGCTGTAGACTGCAGGAAGATAGTAATGGATTGATCAGGTGGGCAGAACAGTGGCAAATGGAATTCAACCTGGAACTGGCAGTTATGTCCTTCAGGACTCAGCCAGCTCAGTCAGTAGTGGTGCTACCGAGCCACTCCTGGTGATGGACATTGAAGTCCTCCATCCAGAGTACATTCTGTGCCCTTGCTTCCCTCAGTGCTTCTTCCAAATGGCATTCAACATGGAGGAGTACTGATCCATCAGCTGAGGGAGGGCGGTAGGTAATAATCAGCAGGAGGTTTCCTTGCCCATACTTGACTTGAAGCCATGAGACGTCATGGGTCCAGAGTCAATGTTGAGGACTCCCAGGGCCACTCCCTTACGACTGTGCCGCCACCCCTGGTGGGACAGGACATACCCAGGGATGGTGATGGAAAAGTTTGGGAATGGTATGATTCTGTCAGGCTGTTGTGGGACAGCTCTCCCAATTTTGGCACAAGTGGTAATGTCACTGGGTTAGTAATCCAGAGGACTTTGCAGGATTGACTGGGCTGGGTGTGCCGTTGCCATGTCTGTAACTGGTGCCGAGGTCAATGCCGGATGGTCTGTCCAGTTTCATTCTTATTATGTTTCGTAGCAGTTTGTTACAACTGAGTGGCTTGCTAGGCCATTTCAGAGGGCAGTTAAGAGTCAACCACATTGTTGTGGGTTTGGAGTCACATATAGGCCAGACCAGGTAAGGACACTAGTGAACCAGATGGGCTTTTATGACAATCCGATAGTTTCATGGTTACCATTACTGATACTAGCTTTTTATTCCAGATTTATTTAATTAACTGAATTTAAATTCCCCAGCTGTTGTGGTGGGATTTGAACTCACATCTCTGGATCATTAGTCCAGGCCTCAGGATTACGAGCCCAGTGACATTACCACAATGCTACCATTTCCTTTCTGTGCTGTAAATTTCTATGATTCTATGAATCACCAGAAAGTGAGTACAGACCACTGCAAGGAAACAGAAAGTGCCGAGAGACCCTAACCTCGACAGAGGTTAATTAATTCATAAATTACTTTTGTACGGGGATTGCACCAGTGGCACATTTTGTCTCCTGTTTTTGCTGACAATGTTTTGAACTTTATCACAACCTGTGATCAGAAAAGTTGCTGACTCAGAGATTTTATCCTCGGAGGAATTTCAGGCTATTAAATAAAACTTTAAAGTAAGTGCACACACAAAGTGGGACAGTCTGCAAAATGTAGTCAAGACTTGTGCATTAGGAATGAGCCGTATTATTAAGGATCAGTCTTCAACTTCTGTGTGAAAGAAACTGTTGTGTTCAAAAAGCATTCTTGTTGAAATTTTTGGAGATTTCCACTCTCCTCAGCTTCACACTTTTTTTTCATTCAGACCAATGCAGTAACATTTGAATCACTGGTTGAAGATTAATGGAATTGTCAAGATTTCAAAATTTTTGTCAAAATTCCCTAGAATTTAGAAGGTTAACGGGTGATCTGATTGAATTTTTCAAGATATTAAGGGGAACAGATAGGGTAGATAGAGAGAAACTATTTCCGCTGGTTGGGGATTTTAGGACTGGGGGCATAGTCTAGAAATTAGAGCCAGACCTTTCAGGAGTGAAATTAGGAAACACTTCTATACACAAAGGGTGGTAGAAGTTTGGAACTCTCTTCCACAAATGGCAATTGATGCTAGGTCAATTGTTAATTTTAAATCTGAGATTGATAGCTTTTTGTTAACCAAAGGTGTTAAGGGATATAGGCCAAAGGCCAAACAGATATGGAGTTAGGTCGCAGATCAGCCATGATCTCATTGAATGACGAACAGACTCGAGGGGCTGAAGGGCAGAATCCTGTTCCTATGTTCCTAAGGTTAAAGGACGTAAAAAGTAAAACCAAATCCATTCCAACAAGTTCCAATGCTGAATAGAATCGTAGGACTTTGTTTATGGGAATCAGAGAAGAAAATCATCATTACATTGGTCTCTCCATTGTGCTCTGCCCCAGGCCAGTTCCTAACTCAAGTCTGAGATTCTTGAGCCACTTACTAGGGAAGAGTAGCTGAGGTGGCTTCCCATTGCCTTCCTCACAGTTTTTATGTTCTCTTAGATGGGTTGCAACCAAGGCTTAAGCGTCCTTTACGATGGGAAATGCCACACACACCCATTGGACGCAAGTATCCCTGCTGGACGTCAGCCCAGTATTCAGAGCCGGGGATGAGAATGGAACTAGGGAAGGTGAACTGGAAAAAAAATTGACAAACAAAGGGAACAGCAGTGGCAAATATTTAAAACAGTGATCAATAGAGCTCAGGAGAAATATATTTTGCTAAAAAACAAGAACAAATTAGCCAATAATGAAACACTATGGATGAATAAAGAGATAAGGATAAAATTTAAACTAAAGAAAAAGGCATACACTAAGTCCATAGACAATAATGGAGAGGATGACAAAGCAGAATACAAAGAGGTTAGGAAAGAATAAAATAAAGCAATTAGGAAAGCAAAGCGGAACTACAATTAAATTATCAAGGAATATAAAAAGAAATAGTAAAGTATTCTACATACACATAATAACAGAAGAAAAATCAGGACAGGGATAAGACCACTAAGGGATGCACATGATAAACTCACAGGTAATGACAGCAAAATGGCAGAAATATTGAATAGTTCCTTTGCCTCGGTATTTACCAGGGAGACTAACATGGTGGGCATGACATTAGAATAAGAGATCAAAAAAGATATTAAAACATTTAAGATAGAAACGGGGGAGATAATTGATAAACCAATCAAACTTCAAGAGGATAAAACCCCTGGTCCGGATGGACTGCATCCGTGCATATTAAAAGAAGTTAGGGAAGACATAGCAGAGGCACTGTTACATACATATAACAATTCATTAGAAAAAAGAGAATAATGCCAGAAAACTGGCAGACAACTAATGTTATTCCCAGTGTCAGCTGTGGCTCAGTGGGTAGCACACTCGCCTGAGTCAGAAGGTTGTGGATTCAAGTCCCACTCCAGGGACTTGAGCACATAAAGCTAGGTTGACACTCCAGTACAGTGCTGAGGGAGTGCTGCACTGTCGAAGGTGCCGTCTTTCAGATGAGACATTAAACTGAGGCCCTGTCTTTCGGATGAGACGTTAAACCGAGGCCCCATCTGCTCTCTCAAGTGGGCGTAAAAGATCCCATGGCACTATTTCGAAGAAGAGCAGGGGAGTTATCCTGGTGTCCTGGCCAATATTATCCCTCAACCAACATAACAAAAACAGATAATCTGGTCATTATCACATTGCTGTTTGTGGGAGCTTGATGTGTGCAAATTGGCTGTCGCGTTTCCCACATTGCAACAGTGACTCCACTCCAAAAGTACTTCATTGGCTATAAAGCACTTTGAGATGTCCAGTGGTTGTGAAAGGCGCTATATAAGTGCAAGTCTTAATTTCTATAGTTAATAAGGGAGATAGATCCAGTCCAGCGAACTATAGACCAGTTAGCTTAACATCAGTGGTAGGAAATGTAATGGAATCTTTAATCAAAGATGCAATGGGAAAAAATCCAGAAATTGAAAATATAATAGTCAGCATGATTTCAAAAGGGAAGGTCATGCTTGTTCAACCTTACTGAATTCTTTGAAGAAGTAACAGAAAGAGTAAACAAGGGTAATGTAGCAGATGTATATTTGGATTTTCAAAAGGCGTTTGATAAAGTACCGCATAGTAGATTCATGACTAAGGTCAGAACCTGTGAAGTCAGGAAAAAGCAGCAAAATGGATAGCAAGCTGGCTACAAAACAGAAAACAGGGACGTATAAGGGCAGCTACTCAGACTGACAAAAGTTGTGAAGTGGTTTTCCACAGGAATCGGTGCTGGGACCACTACTGTTCACAATTTACATTAACGATGTGGACTTGGAAAGCAAAAGTACAATTTCTACATTTGTGGGCAACAGCAAATTAGGGGGTGCAGTTAATAGAAAGGAAGATTGTGACAAAATACAAGAACACATTACTAAACTTGCAGAATAGGTGTTTAATTGGCAAATTCATTTCAATATAGATAAGTGTGAGGTTGTAGGTATTCGGGTTCACCAATTGTAGGTGTTGGACAAATGCCTATCAAATAATCGAGGTCAACTCCAGGAGAACAATCAAATAGTTCTTTAATGCAAGAATAATCGAATTCCAACAGCTGGCTGAGATTGGTACAGGAGAGCCATTAAGTAGGTCTTAACCAGACGGAGACGCCACGAGGACTGACTGGGCAGTCCCGTGGATTGCGTCATGACGTCATCGTGTTTTCCCGCGCTTGGGCGTCACGTGATGTGCGGCATGACATCATCGCGTTTGCCCGCGCTTGGGGCGGTCACGTGATGTGCGATGTGACGCCATCGTGTTTGCCCGCGTCATCGCGTTCGCCCACACTCCCAAAGGGGGAACGCCCCGCACAGGCAAACCGCATATATACATCGTTACGTTAAAGGGAATTATGTACGGTAAGTAGGGGACACTCGGTGGTACCGCTACATGCGCCCCCCCCCCAGAATTCGCTTTAACGGACAATGTCAAACGATGAGATGGTCTGACGAGCCTGTCCGAATGACTCCTGTAGTCTCGAGACGGAGACTGTTGGGTGGCTGGCGGTCTGGCGGGCGGTCGTACTTGGTCTGCCGTAACGACGATGGGTGGTCGGTGGTCTCGGCGGTCATGCTGTCTCGACTTGGCGGGCGAGGTCCAAATATGTGGTCCAGTAGATGGGGTCTTGAGCGGATCCCGATGTGTGTAAGGGTGAATAAAACATATTCAGCCCTGTGAAGGACCATGGAAGCGTGTGACCTCTGCAGCCCGTGGTTTGAAGTGGGCGCCGGGGCGAAACAGCTGGCCGCGTCATAGTGACTGGCAAGTTGGGCAGACGCGGACCATGGCTCTGTCATTGTTAGAAGAAGGTCCCCAGTCTGACGAAATCTGCAGGAACGCCGAACGGGCGATCCAGGAGGAAATAAACGTGGACCTTGGCAGGTCGGTGAACTCGCCGACAGGCGAGCGAACTCTTCGGCAGTCGGGAATGCACGGAATGGTGCGTGCCGTAGTGCTACTACGGTAACACAGAAGAGAGTGAACCGTTGCTGCGTTGATCAGTGATCAGTGATGACAGCAATTTTTGCGTGGCCGATCACGGCCGCGGGATGCCCGTTGGACCCATCCTCGATGGTCGCAGCGTCAGTAGATGTTTGCTTTTGTTGAGGGGAAAACTGTAGAGAGTGCGGCAACGCTTCTAGTTGTTATTGATTTAGGGGGAAAACTGCCGGGAGGGCGGCAGCGCTTCTCGTTGTTGTTGATTTAGGGGGAAAACTGCCAGGAGGATGGCAACGCTTCGCCTTCGCGCCGAAAAGCGTGGTAGAAGAAACCGACCAGCAGGCTGATGGGCTGGTGCGGCGGTGGCAGGGGATGGGTCCTCGTGGTTTGCGAGGGGCGAATCTTCGTGGTTTGCGAGGGATGGGTCCTCGTGGTTCGCGAGGGAGGAATCCTCATGGTTTGCGAGGGAAGAATCCTCGTGGTTTGCGAGGGGTGGGTCCTCGTGGGTTGCGAGGAGCGAATCCTCATGGATTGCCAGGGGCAAGTCCTCGTGGGTTGCGAGGGGTGAGGCCTCGTGGGTTGCGAGGGGTGAGGCCTCGTGGGTTGCGAGGGGTGGTTTGCGAGGACTGAGTCCTCATGGCCTCTCCGCCGGGGCACGCTCCGATCCTGTGAGCCCGAAAACGTGCTGCACCCGCGCTGTGAGGGTGTTATACTTGCTGTTCTGCCGTGGGGTTGTCGAAGAGGCTGACGCTCCGAAATTTGGTAGAGCTGTCGAAAACGGAGACCGTATCCAGGTACGTGGTCTGCGCCATTTCGATGTTGCACAGGGCGAACGGGGCTTCTACCAGAATAAAGCACGAGGGCGATTGTTGCTCCCAGTGTTGCGGTAGCTGAGCGAAACGGCTGTAGCTTCCATGTGTGCTTCGCTCGTGAAAAGCGTTCACAAAAAATCGGGGTCCAGCTGTGCTGCTTTCATGAAAAACGTTCACGAAAAACAGGGTCACCAATGTAGGTACTGATGAGCTCCCGTCCTCACGTCATTGGTCACCAATTGTAGGTATTCGGGTTCACCAATTGTAGGTGTTGGACGAATGCCTATCAAATAATCGAGGTCGACTCCAGGAGAACAATCAAATAGTTCTTTAATGCAAGAATAATCGAATTCCAACAGCTGGCTGAGATCGGTAAAGGAGAGCCATTAAGTAGGTCTTAACCAGACGGAGACGCCACGAGGACTGACTGGGCAGTCCCGTGGATTGCGTCATGACGTCATCGCGTTTTCTCGCGCTTGGGGCGGTCACGTGATGTGCGGCGTGACATCATCGCGTTTGCCCGCGCTTGGGGCGGTCACGTGATGTGCAACGTGACATCATCGCGTTTGCCCGCATCATCGCGTTTACTCGCGTCATCGCGTTCGCCCGCGCTCCCAAAGGGGGAACGCCCCGCACAGGCAAACCGCATATATACATCGTTACGTTCAAGGGAATTATGTACGGTAAGTAAGGGACACTCGGTGGTACCGCTACAAGGTGGTGAATTTTGGTAGGAAGAATAAAGAGGCCACATACTGCTTGGATAATAAGAGGCTAAATGGGGTAGAGGAGCAAAGGGATCTAGGGCTACTGATACACAAATCACTCAACGTAGTGACGCAGATTAATAAGGCTACAAAACATGCTAAACCAAGTACTGGGATTTATTTCTAGAGGGATATAATTGAAAAGCAGGGTAGTCATGTTAAACTTGTATAGAACCTTGGTTAGACCACACTTGGAGTATTGTGCACAATTCCAGTCTCCACATTATAAAAAGGATATAGAGGCATTGGAGAAGGTGCAAAAAAGAATTACAAGGATGTTACCAGAACTGAGTGGTGAGAACCATCAGGAAAGACTGGACAGGCTGGGACTTTTTTCTCCAGAAAAGAGAAGGCCGAGAGGTGACCTGATAAAGGTATTTAAAATGATGAAGGTGTTTGATAGGGTAGACATAGAGAAGATGTTTCCACTTGTAGGGGATTCAAAAACTAGGAGCCATAAATATAAGATAGTTACTAATAAACCCAATAGGGAACTTAGGAGAAAATTCTTTACTCAAAGAATGATAAAAATGTGGAACTCGCTACCACAAAGAGTAGTTGAGGCAAATAGCATAGATGCATTTAAGGGGAAGCTAGATAAACACATGAGGGAGAGAAGAATAGAAGGGTTAGATGTAGAGAGCTGGGAGGAGGCTCATGTACGACATAAACGCCAGTATAGACCAATTGGACTGAATGGGCTGTTTCTGTGCTGTAGATGCAATGTAACTTAGAGGCAGGAATACTATCACTGAGACAGTGGCCACGCCATCCAGGCGCAAGTACCAGACTGGATGTCAACCCAGTATTTGAGACCATGGTGATGAAATTAGTCTTCGCACGAAATGCATTCATAGTGAATCGGCAGCCCATTTTACCCCTTGCTTGATTTTCTTTTCCAGTCATTTCCATGGAAAAGGAAATCAGGCGCCCTGTAAAAGGGGCTGTCGATTCACTATAAATCACACTATTGGTGAAAAACAATTGCATCCCCCCCATATTCTAGTCCCAACTCACCAGGACTGTCTGATGCAGGGCTCAAACCTTTCACTACACTAAGCCAAAGACTCGCTCCCAGCATTATGTACCGAGATATAATTGAAAAACTCTTAGCACTGAGAATCAGAGGCACTGCCAGACCACCCGTATTCTAAGCAAACTTTGTAGGTCTTTTGTGACACCAGGGACTAGGGACAGGGAGACGAGGCTTGTAGCAATGCCACACAAGCCAGTGGTAACCAAGGCTCAATGAACTTCACTCATAAGAAAGCAGATAGGAATGGAAATTGCTTCAGTTCCTTGCACTTATTAATTAAATGATGTGATATCCACTCAACCAGAATTGCAATCATAAATCTTTAATTAAAGTGCTGATAGCAGCAGAGTGCAGGGGACCAGGGATCACTCCATATTATCCATTTAACAGAATCTCAGAGTCTGCCTATTTGCAGCAATTAGACACTGTGGTCTTAAAGGGACAGATCATGTTAAACACAAGAAAATAGTATATTGTCCATTACACGATGTAAATCTCCTCTGATAGCCAACTTGCCGTGAGCAAAGCAATTGCTGATCAGCTAGTAATTCAAATAAAGCTTGATATAATTTTGAAGTATTATATCATCACTAGGTGCCAATTGTACATTTAGTAAATACTCCAGAATGTCTTACTTCCATGGCATACTAAATGCAGGACAATTATTTCACTAACTATTTGGTTCCTTAAAATTAAACACGGCCTTTTGAGTAGGTCTTATTTTCTGAAGCGTTCAGCAAACTGCCGAATGTGAGACTTTGCATGATATAGCAGGTACCTCCTCCAGCAGAATGATGTTTTTACAGCAGTTTCTTTGGATAGTTTTCATTTTTGTTTATAGTTGTGTTATTATATGCTCAATTACTCTAATATTCTGCAGTTGCCACTTGTGCACTGACAATGTTGTCATAATAATGTTTTGACAGCAATTTACGTTTCCTTCACTCTTGTCATTTGTATGCTTTTCAGATGTTAATGCAGTTAAAATGGCAATATGTATCACTGACATGCACTGCCATTTGATGACAGCATTTAGTATTGACTTGTATTCCTTTCCTGATTGGCTGCCACATTCATCCATCAATTATGCCCATTTGTGAAAGGCACTGAAGGTGTAAAAGTTTGTACTTTTACCAAGATGCAGATGTTTGAAATTTTTAAACAGAGTAATGTTTTCAATATCTGCCCTTGACGAGGTTCTCAGAGCCTAATGACAAATGGCCAATGAAAGACTTAATTTTGGTGTATGTTTACTTCAGGACCAGCCTTGAAATTACAAGATCTATTCTGCCCATTGACTGAATGTCCTGTTTACTTTTGCAGACCATGTTGACAGCAATCTCGATGAGTGCCATCGCTACCAATGGTGTTGTGCCAGGTATGAATGCTGCCGTTTACAATTGTTAACTGATAATGTTTGAGGAATGAATAGAAAGATGCATGGTTGAGAATCTAAAAACAGGGAGTGACTGGAAAACATATGAACTGTGTCTGCACATGAGTACTCTAACTCTCTGTCCCTGCTTCACCTCCAGCTGTTGATTCAAGGCAAATTTAAATCACTGTCCAACTCAAATGAGACAGCCCACTGTGAACATGGAACATTAAATCAGTGAAGGGTGGATTCAAATTAACTCTGTAATAATGCAGCAGGATTTCTTCCTTTTCTTCATTAATCTCCCAATATTGGGGAAAGTGGCAGGCGTCCCACTTGTAGGTCTTGTCACTGAGTTCCACAAGAGTGGTTCATGTTGACTCAGCCTCCTCTTTTTAAACTCACTCTACAATGAACAATTCACCTGGGATTGGAAATCGTGGAACAGATGTATTCCTCCACTCATTTTAAAAGGACAGTGTTTTAATTGAAGTTTTTTTGGGGGGTTTCATCCCATGGTCTCCTTTTTGCTACTTCCCATTGTCCCTTTCAGTGCAGATGACTGGATTGGCTGGTTCACAGATAACTCCATTATGTGCCTGCTGGTATTTCTCTCCTCCACGATGGAGTGCTGCTGTTCCATCCAGGAGCTCAGCTAAGCATAACTAAAATTTGTTGATTGCAGGCAGAAAACCTTGAGTATTGATCAAAGGAGCAATTCAAACTCATCTCTGCCTCATTATAATTCAACAACTGCATACTAAAGCTACTGAGCCCTCAAGTAGTAATTTGGGAATGTTTCTAGGTAACCATTGCCCAGTAGCTAAAAGGTAGAATAAACAGTTGGGAAACCAAGTTTGAATACTAATCTTAGTTGACATTCATATTCAGCTAAAAAGTAGGACCTCGAAGGTAGTAATCTCTGGATTACTACCAGTGCCACGTGCTAGTAAGAGTACAGAGAACAGGATAGTTAGGCTAAATACGTGGCTTGAGCAGTGGTGTAAGAGGGAGGGTTTTAAATTTTTGAGGCATTGGAACCAGTTTTGTGGTAGGTGTGACCTATACAAAAGGGACGGTCTACACCTGTGCAGAGATGGAACTGATGTTCTCGGGGTAATTTTTGATAAAGCAGTTCGGGAGCATTTAAACTAGTATGGCAGGGGGCTAGAAACCTATGTAGTGAAATAGAGGAAAGTGAAAGGCAGACAGAAATAAATGATAAAAGGGTGAGGAACAAAAAACAAAGGGCCAAACTAATTCATAAAAAATGTGAGCATAAAAAAAGCCTGAGGGTTTTATACCTTAATGCGAGAAGCATCAGGAACAAGGTAGATGAATTAGCTGTGGAAATAGAGGTTAATAATTATGACCTAATTGGGATTACGGAAACATGGTTGCAGGGTGAGCAGGGCTGGGAGCTTAACATACAGGGGTATTCAGTATTTAGGAAGGATCGACAAAAAAGAAAGGGAGGAGGGGTAGCATTGCTAGTAAAAGAGGGGATAAATGCAATTGAAAGGAAGGATATTAACTCAGTTAATACAGAATCTATATGGGTGGAGCTAAGAAATAGCGAGGGGCGAAAAACATTAATAGGAGTGGTATATAGGCCTCCAAATAGTAAAATAGAGGTTAGGGAGGGCATCACGAGGGAAATTAGAGAAGCGTGCAATAAGAGCACAGCTGTCATCATAGGTGACTTTAACTTACATATAGATTGGACTAGCCTAATCAGTAAAAATAATGAGGAGGAGGAATTCCTTGAGTGTTTGAGGGATGGTTATCTGGATCAATATGTCGAGGAACCAACTCGGGAACAGGCTATATTGGACTGGGTACTGTGCAATGAGAAGGGACTAATCAGTAATCTTGTTGTACGGGGACCCTTGGGTCAGAGCGATCATAACATGATCGATTTCTCACTCGAAATGGAGAGCGAAGAAATTGACTCAGAGACTAAGGTCCTGAATTTAAACAAGGGGAATTATGATGCCATGAGACGGGAACTGAGTAGGTCTGATTGGACAACGTTCCTGGGAGGACTGGAGGTAGATAAACAATGGCAAACATTTAAAGATAGAATGACAAAATTGCAAAAATTGTTTATACCAATCTGGCATAAAAGGAAATCTAAAAAGGTGACTCAACCGTGGATAACAGGGGAAATTAGAGACAGCATAAAATCCAAAGATAGGGCGTATAAAATAGCCAAAAAAAGCGCCAGAGCGGAAGATTGGGAACAGTTTAAGATAGAGCAAAGGAGGGCAAAGGGCATAATCAAGAGGGGCAAAATAGCTTACGAAAACAAGCTGGCGGAAAATATAAAAACTAACTCCAAAAGCTTTTATAAGTATATCAAAAGGAAAAGACTGGTGAAAACCAAAGTTGGTCCATTGCAGTCAGATACGGGGGAATATATAATGGGAAATAAGGAAATGGCAGATCAACTAAATGCATACTTTGGGTCAGTCTTTACGAAGGAAGACACAAAAAACCTCCCTGGGATATCGGGAAAAATAGGGACATTGGCAAAGGAGGAACTGACGCAAATCAATATCTCTAAGGATATGGTGTTAAGGAAGCTAAAGGGATTGAAGGTGGACAAATCCCCAGGGCCTGATAACATGCATCCTAGGGTACTGAAGGAGGTGGCCCTAGAGATAGCGGATGCACTAAGGATGATTTTTCAGAATTCATTAGACTCGGGAACAGTGCCGATGGATTGGAGGGTAGCTAACGTTACCCCACTATTCAAAAAGGGGGGTAGGGAAAAAGCAGGTAATTACAGACCTGTAAGCCTTACATCAGTTGTGGGCAAAATGCTGGAGTCCATCATTAAGGATGAAATAGCGGAGCACTTAGCAAATGGGGACAGGATAGGACAGAGTCAACATGGATTTACAAAGGGTAAATCGTGCTTGACTAATCTATTGGAATTTTTTGAGGGAGTAACTGGTAGAATAGATGGGGGAGAGCCAGTAGATGTGGTGTACCTGGACTTCCAAAAGGCCTTCGATAAGGTCCCACATAAAAGATTAGCATGGAAAATTGAGGCTCATGGGATAAAGGGGAAAGTTTTGGCGTGGATAGGGAACTGGCTGTCAGATAGAAAACAGAGAGTTGGAATAAACGGCTCATTTTCTGAATGGCAGGCAGTAACAAGTGGGGTACCACAGGGATCTGTCCTGGGCCCCCAGCTGTTCACAATTTACATTAATGACCTGGATCAGGGAGTCGGATGCAGCATTTCCAAATTTGCAGACGACACTAAACTAGGAGGGGGGGTGGGCTCAGAGGAAGAGACCAGGAAGCTCCAGAGCGATTTGGACAGACTGGGCGATTGGGCGGATAAATGGCAGATGCACTATAATGTGGACAAGTGCGAAGTTATCCACCTTGGGTGCAGGAACGGGAGGGCAAATTATTATTTAAATGGCAATAGATTGGGAGAGGGGGAAGTACAGAGAGACCTGGGTGTTCTTGTACACCAGTCACTGAAGGCGAGCATGCAGGTGCAACAGGCGGTCAAGAAGGCAAACGGTATGCTGGCCTTCATAGCAAAAGGGTTAGAATACAGGAACAGGGATACCTTGCTGCAGCTGTACAGGGCACTGGTGAGACCACACCTCGAGTACTGTGTACAGTTTTGGTCGCCTCATCTGAGGAAGGATGTTCTTGCCATGGAGGGGGTGCAGCGGCGATTCACCAGGCTGATACCAGGAATGGCGGGAATGACCTATGAGGAGAGACTATGTAGTTTAGGGATGTACACACTGGAGTTTAGAAGATTGAGAGGGGACCTCATAGAAGTGTATAAAATTCTGACAGGTCTAGACAGACTGGATGCAGAAGGAATGTTTCCCTTGGCGGGTGAGAACAGAACTAGAGGACATAATTTAAGGATAAGGGCTAAACCATTTAGGACAGAGATGAGGGGGAATTTCTTCACTCAGAGAGTGGTGAACCTGTGGAACTCATTGCCACAGAGGGCAGTGTACGCCAGCTCATTAAATATATTTAAGAGGGAATTAGATATATTTCTACGGGCAAAAGGGGTTAAGGGTTACGGAGAGAAGGCGGGGACGGGATACTGAATTAAAGGATCAGCCATGATCTCATCGAATGGCGGAGCAGGCACGAAGGGCCGAATGGCCTACTCCTGCTCCTATCTTCTATGTATCTATGTATCTATGTAGGACAAGTTTTGTCTGCCTGAGACCAAATGTTGCCACGCTATTGCAACCTAATACTCAATGTGACTATTTTATGCTTATTTGACTGCTGATTTATTCAAACAGGAAAGGTTGATTCAAATCAGGTATATATCCTTTGGAGAGAATGCAGAGGAGAGTCAACAGAATAATACCAGGGATGTGGGACTTCAGTTATGTGGTGACATTAGAGAAGCTGGGATTGTTCTTCTTGGAGCAGAGAAGGTTAAGGGGAGAGTTAATAGAGATGCTCAAAATTATGAGGGGTTTTGAGGAGAATGTGTTTCCTCTGAAAGTGGGTCGGTAACCAGAGGACACATAGAGTCAGAGTTAAACAGCTCACAAAGAGGCCCTTCCGCCCATCGTGTCTGCGCCGGCCATCAAGCCCTGTCTATTCTACTCCTATTTTCCAGCACTTGGTCCGTAGCCTTGTATGCTATGGCGTTTCAAATGCTCATCTAAATGCTTCTTGAATGTTGTGAGGATTCCTGCCTTTACCACCCTTTCAGGCAGTGAGTTCCAGATTCCAACCACCCTCTGGGTGAAAAAGTTTTTCCTCAAATCCCCTCTAAACCTCCTGCCCCTTACCTTGAAACTATGCCCCCTGGTTATTGACCCCTCCACCAAGGGGAAAAGTTCCCCTCTATCTACCCTATCTATGCCCCTCATAATTTTGTACACCTCAATCAGGTCCCCCCTCAGCCTTCTCTGCTCTAAGGAAAACAACCCCAGCCTGACCAGTCTTTCTTCATAGCTGAAGCGCTCCAGCCCAGGTAACATCCTGGTGAATCTCCTCTGCACCCTCTCTAATGCAATCACATCCCTCCTATAGTGTGGCAACCAGAACTGCACACAGTATTCCAACTGTGGCCTAACTAGCATTTTGTACAGTTCCATCATAACCTCCCTGCTCTTAAATTCCATGCCTCGGCTAATGAAGTGAGTATCCCATATGCCTTTTTAACCACCTTATCTACCTGTCCTGCTGCCTTCAGGGATCTATGTACATGCACACCAAGGTCCCTCTGATCTTCTGTCCTTCCTAGGGTCCTACCATTCATTGTGTATTCCCTTGCCTTGTTAGTCCTCCCAAAATGCATCACCTCACACTTTTCAGGGTTAAATTCCATTTGCCACTGTTCTGCCCATCTAACCAACCCGTCTATATCGTCCTGTAGCCTGAGGCTTCCCTCCTCGCTATTTACCACTCCACCAATTTTCATGTCATCTGCGAACTTACTGATCATACCTCCTACATTCATATCTAAATCATTAATATACACTACAAACAGCAAGGGACCCAGCACCGATCCCTGCGGTACACCACTGGACACAGGCTTCCAGTCACATAAACAACCTTCGACCATCACCCTCTGCCTCCTGCCACTAAGCCAATTTTGGATCCAATGTGCCAAATTGCCCTGGATCCCATGGGCTCTTACCTTCTTGACCAGTTTCCCATGTAGACTACATCAACTGCACTACCCTCATCCACACACTTAGTCACTCTCTCAAAAAATTCAATCAAATTGGTTAGACATGATCTCCCCCTGACAAAGCTATGCTGACTATCCTTGATTAATCCTTACGTCTCCAAGTGGAGACTGATTCTGTCCCTCAGAATTTTTTCCAATAATTTCCCTACTACTGATGTTGGGCTAACTGGCCTGTAATTCCCTGGTTTATCCCTACTACCCTTTTTGAATAATGGTACTACGTTAGCTGTTCTCCAGTCCTCTGGCACCTCCCCTGTGGCCAGAGAGGTTCTGAAAATTTTGTGTCAGAGTCCCTGCAATCTCCTCCCTTGCCTCACACAGCAGCCTGGGATACATCTCATCTGGGCCTGGGGATTTATCCACTTTTAAGCCCACTAAAACTGCTAGTACCTCCTCCCTCTCAATACTAATTTGTTCAAGTATATCACAATCCCCTGTCTGATTTCTATGCCTACATCGTCCTTCTCCATAGTGAACACAGATGCAAAATATTCATTTAAAACCTCACCTACATTTTTTGACTCAACACACAGATTGCCACTTTGGTCCCTAATGGGCCCTACTCTTTCCCTGGTTATCCTCTTGCCCTTAATATACTTATAAAACACCTTGGGATTTTCCTTTATTTTGCCTGCCAGTGTTTTTTTGTGCCCCCTCTTTGCTCTCCTAATTTCTTTTTTAAGCACCCCCCTGCACTTTCTATACTCCTCTAGGGCTTCCACTGTTTTTAGTCCTTTGTATCTGCCAAAAGCCTCCCTTTTTTCCCGAATCCATTCTTGTATATCCCTTGACATCCAGGGTTCCCTGGGCTTGTTAGTCCCACCCTTGACCTTTACGGGAACATGTTAGCGTTGTACTCTCTTTATTTCCTTTCTGAAAGACTCCCACTGCTCTGATGTGGATTTTCCTACAAGTAGCTGATCCCAGTGTACTTTGGCCAGATCCTCCCTTATCATATTAAAATCGGCCTTCCCCCCAATTTAGAACCTTTATTTCCGGTCCATCTTTGTCCTTTTCCATGACTATCTTAAATCTCACCGAATTATGGTCACTGTCACCAAAATGCTCTCCTACTGACACTTCCACAACTTGCCCGGCTATATTCCCTAGAATTAGGTCCAGTACCCCTCTCTTGTAGGACTTTCTACATGCTGGCTCAAAAAGCTCTCCTGGATGCACTTTAAGAATTCCGCACCTTCTAAGCCTTTCACACTCTGACTATCCCAGTTAATATTGGGGAAGTTGAAATCCCCTACTATTATTACCCTATTATTTCTACACTTCTCTGAGATTTGCCTACATATCTGTTCCTCTATCTCCCCCTGACTCTTTGGGGGCCTATATTACACTCCCAGCAAAGTGCTTGCCCCCTTTTTGTTTTTAAGTTCTACCCATATGGCCTCATTAGAGGAACCTGCTAAGATAACATCCTTCCTTACAGCAGTAATTGACTCCTTGATTAATATTGCGACACCACCTCCTCTTTTACACCCCCCTCTGTCTCGCCTGAAGATTCTATACCCCGGAATGTTGAGCTGCCAGTCCTGCCCCTCCCTCAACCATGTCTCTGTGAAAGCAACAATATCATACACCCATGTGTTCATCAACACCTTCATCTGCCTTACTCGCAAGACTCCTTGCATTAAAATAAATGCCATCCAGCCTTGCCGTTACATATTTGCTCTGCCTTCCAGGCTGACTTGTTTTTTCCTCTATATTTGGCTGTGCATCACCCCCTACTATTGCTCCACTCCGTATCCCATCCCCCTGCCAAGTTAGTTTAAACCCCCCCCTCCCCCAACAGTACTCGCAAACCTCCCCGCAAGGATGTTGGTGCCGTTCCGGTTCAGGTGCAACCTGTCCGACTTGTACAGGTCCCACCTTCCCCAGAAGCAGACCCAGTGATGCAGGAAACTAAAGACCTCCCTCCTGCACCAATTTTTTAGCCACGCATTCATCTGCTCCATCCTCCTATACTCACTAGCACGTGGCACCGGGAGTAATCCAGAGATTACAACCTTTGAGGTCCTGCTTTTTAATCTGCTACCTAGCTTCCTAAATTCTTGTTGCAGGACCTCATCCCTCTTTCTACCCATGTCGTTGGTACCAATGTGAACCACAACCTCTGACTGTTCGCTCTCCCCCTTCAGAATGCCCTACAGTCATTCAGTGACATCCTTGACCCTGGCACCAGGGAGGCAACATACCATCCTGGAGTCACGCCTGCGGCCACAGAAACATCTATCTGTTCCCCTTACGATAGAATCCACTATCACTATTGCTCTCCCACTCTTTCTCCTCCCTCTGCTGTGCAGCTGAGCCATTCGTAGTGTCACGGACTTGGCTCTTGCTGCATTCCCCTGAGAAACCATATCCCCCAGCAGTATCCAAAATGGAAAATCTGTTGGAGAGGGAGATGGACCCAGGGGACTCCTGAAATACCTTCCTAGTTCTTTTACTCTGTCTGGCGGTCACCCATTTCCTGTCTGCCTGTGCACTCTTTACCTGCGGTGTGACCACCTCGTTAAGTGTGCTATCCACAAAGATCTCAGCTTCGTGTATGCTCCACAGTGACTCCAGCCGCAGCTGCAGCTCCGAAACACAGATTTTGAGTAGCTGCAGCTGGAGACACCTCCTGCACGTGTTCGGCCTGGACACCGAAAGTGTCCCTGACTTTCCACATAGCACAGGAGGAGCACTCCATGCTGCCGAGCTGCCCTGCCATGTCCTACCCTTAATTTACTCCCTTTACTTCCTTTAAATTAAAGAATATTAAATACACTAGGGACCTTACTTCCCTTTAAACACTACTTACTCTAAACTAGAGACCTTACTTTTACTTTAGCAACTGGACTGTAGAAATACTCACCAGGTCCTGGAAGCTGACAAAGATAGAAAAAGAAAGGAACACTTCCCTCCCCGAGCTCCCTCATTCACCAAACTCACAGCTTAACACTTTGTTCCGAGCTGCACTCCATGACAAACTGCACTCTAGCCTCCCTTATTTATACTGTTGAGATTTAAGATAATTGCCAAATGAGCCAGCGGGAGATCAGGAGAATATTTTTTACGCAGCATGCTTTTTTGATCTGGAATGCACTGCCTCAATGGGTGGTGGAAGCAGATTCAATAGTAACTTTCAAAAGGGAATTGGATATATGCTTAAAGAAGAAAACTTTACAGGGCTGTGGGAAAAGAACGGGAATAGGACTAATTGGACAGCTCTTTCGAAGAGGCCGGCATAGGCACAATGGGTCGAATGGCCTCCTCTGTGCTGTAAGATTCTATGCCTCCATTTTATTTAAGGTTTTACTGTGAATTTCAAATGTGAAGATGCCTTTGTTGGTGCCCACAGACCTTCAGTTTAGGAAGTGTGACACTGATTGAAGTAATTGAAATGGAACTTTAAGATGTCACTGCAGAGAGGAGAAAATCCTGGACACTCCCCTTAACCAATATTTTTAATATAGCAACAGGCACAAGGTTATTTTGCAATATATGTCAATATAGAGACACCTTCCTTTGTATGTTTCTGAGCATAGGAACAGTGTGGAATGAGAAAAGGCCATTTGGTCCATTAAGTTCACTCCTTCCAACAGATCATATACAATTTGCACTCACAAAGGTATTATCCAATTTATCTAATCTCGCAAGTGAGGTTAAGAGGTCTATAAAGACAATGCTCCTTGATACCTAAAATAATCAAGCACAATTCTGGTATATCAATCTAACATTACAATCCACACTCTGCAAACTGATACTGTGTTCATGGTCCTAGCAACAAAGGAGCCACTGTATTCCATGGACTATTTTTGTTGTCTATGTCTATATTTACCCTTATAATCTTTACTTGTGTTGGTAATCAGATATATTCATCCAGAAATCTTTTTAAAAGTGTACACAGCATGAACTGCTTTTGATGAAAATTTACTTTACTTATCTACCACTCTGTAATGAGAAATCTAGTCTTCAACTCGCTTCAGGTTTATTAACGTCATACTTGTATCCTCTAACTCTGCATTCACTGTTTAAATTAAATAACGTGATTCCATTTGTATTGTTCTTGCCTTTCAGCATTTTAAAAGCCTTGAAGTTATTTATTAAATGGGAAAAGGAAACATTTGTAGGATCATAGGGAAGGAAATTGGTCCTCATTGTTCCGATTTCTGGGCGGAAAATGAGGACAAAATGGACCAATTTTGGGGTGCAACGCTCTGCACCCGATCTGTACCTGTGTTACAGGTGCGGCCATATTGGTAAAGGCTGCTCTACAGGCATCCAGGGTGGCCTCAAACAGGTGTTAGGCCCCTTACATCTGTAATGCCTGATTTAGGCCCTCCTACAGAAATTTGTTTCGGTTGAGTACAGCAGGAGCCAGGTGTGCTCCGTTCAGGGCTCGTAAGTGAATTATTTTTTAAAATGCTGATGTGGATCCAGGAGGAGCAGAAGTTTTCCCACGACTCCACAGTCCGCGCAATCGCCCCCACCCCCACCTGGCTGTTGCTCCAACTCCCCCTTCTCGGGACTTAACCTTCGGGCCTCTGCTGATGCGGTAAGTGGCCCGATCTTCTTCTCAGTGAAAGACATGAGCTGCCTGAGGGGGTGAGACAGGTGCCGCCAGCTTGGGCAAGATATGTTAATGAGGCCCGAGGACCAATTTCAGGCCTGCCTCAGGCCTCCCGGCTGGGCGCGTGCTGTTGGCAGGCTGCTGGTTATGGATCCAAATACGAGCCATAACCAAGTTTCACCCCATAGTCTCTTACAGGCATGATGCAGATACAAGAGCTGGTGGCTCATTAATGTAGAATGACTCATTCATCTCTCTTTATAAAATACATGTCATTTATCATAAACTGAGGGAATAAATGTACTGAAGTGCAAAAAATAAAAAGAGCCTTTCTTTTATTTAAGTAGGATCCTTTGGGGCCAATTACTTTTCAGAACCTTTTACTGTGACTCTTAAATATTCAAATCCTCGTGAGAATCTCACGCCTGAGATAAAGAACGAGCTCGGATCCCAGGTTAGAAAGTTGCCCTTAAGTCCTCTAATCTCTGGTATATAGGCTTCAAACTACCTGCAGAAGTTTTGCTGTCTTCTTCCTCTGATAGTCTTCAGTCCAAATTAATTTTGTCAGTGGTGGTCCTTGAAGTCAAGCACAAAACTAAGTGAGCTGTTGCCTGTGTTTTTGTGAATAATTACCTCGCTCATAAAGTTCCAATGTAACATTTCCAGAATGGGTTTTGAATTGAAAGTGCCATACTCCCTGGAAAGAGATCAAGGGAGTCATTTTGACTTTGTGCAATAGTGTAAAATGGGTGATAGCGAGTCGGCAGCCCATTTTACATCTCTCCCGGTTTTCATTTCCATTGAAGTCAATGAGGAGAGACATAAAAATGCCGATTTGCCATCACCCGCTTTACATTATCGCTCAACACCAAAATTACCCCCACTCAACCGTCTATTCTCTTACAGACAGTGCATGGAGCTGCAATGTGACAGCCTCTGCTCAGAAATCTACAATTTATTGTTCAAATGGTTGTCATATTCAGACTCCAAGTGAATTTTCTCAAAGCTCTGGTTAACCCTTTCAGTAACTTTAAAAAAACAAAAATAATCAAAATACTGCGAATGCAGGAAATCTGAAATAAAAGCAGCAATTGCTGGAAACGCTCAGCCGGTCAGGCAGCATCTGTACAGAGAGAAACTGAATTAACGTTTCAGGTCGATGGCCTGTCATCAGAGACATTAACCCCTCTGTTTCTTTCTCCACAGATGCTGCCTGACCTGCTGAGTGTTTCCAGCATTTTCTGTTTTTATGTCTTTCAGTACTTTCCTTGATTTAAGAGTGTTTAAAATCTGCTAAATAAATAATGTCAAAGCGATACTTTCAAAATACTTTAAAAAAAATTGATTTGAACAAAATTGGTGAAATTTGTTAGGTAATTTCTTTTGCTGCAATCTCATTTCCAAAAGATTGGCCTCTAGTTACAGATTGTGGTAAATATTATATGATCAACAGTATGATCCTCTGTAAATAATGTAAGTATCGAAAGGTTCACTCTTGGGGTATAGTTAATATTGAGGAAGACTGCAATAAAATACAAGAAGGCATTAATAAACTTGCAGAATGTGCATGTAATTGGCAAATGAATTTCAATATAAATAAGTGTGAGGTGGTGCATTTTGGTAGGAAGAATAAGGAGGCCACATACTGCTTGGAAAATAAGAGTCTAAATGGGTAGAGGAGCAGAGGGATCTAGTGGTACGGATACAAAAATCACTAAAAGTAGCGACACATTTTAATAAGGCCATAAAACAAAGCACTGGGGTTCATTCTAGAGGGAGAGAATTGAAAAGTAGTGAAGTTATGTTAAACTTGTATCGAACTTTGGTTAGACCACACTTGGAGTACAATGAACTGTTCTGGTCACCATATTTATAGAAAGGATATAGAGGCACGGGAGAAGGTGCACAAGAGATTTATTAGAATGATACCAGAACTGAGAGATTATACCTATCAGGAAAGATTGAACAGAAAAGAGAAGACTAAGGGGTGGTCTGATAGATGTTTTTAAGATTATGAAAGACTTTGATAGGGTAGATGTAAAGAAGATGTTTCCACTTGTGGAGGAGACCAAAACTAGATGCCATAAATATAAGATAGTCTAATAAATCCAATAGGGAATTCAGAAGAAACTTCTTTACCCAGAGAGTGGTTAGAATATGGAAGTCGCTACCACAAGGATTAGTTGAGGCCAATAGCATAGTTACATTTAAAGGGAAGCTAGATAAACACATGAGGGAGAAAGGAATAGAAGGTTATGCTGATGGTGTTTAATGAAGAATGGTTGGAGGTGACTCGAGCATAAAGACCAGCATGGACCAGTTGGGCCGAATCGGACAGGATCGGACAAAGTCAACATGGATTTACAAAAGGTAAATCGTGCTTGACTAATCTGCTGGAATTTTTTGAGGATGTAACTGGTAAAATAGATAAGGGAGAACCAGTGGATGTGGTGTAGTTGGACTTTCAGAAGGCTTTTGATAAGGTCCTGCATAAGAGATTCGCGTGTAATGTTAAGGCACATGGGATTGGGGGCAAGGTATTGACTTGGATAGAGAACTGGTTGGCAGACAGAAAGCAAAGAGTTGGAATAAACAGGTCTTTTTCCGATTGGCAATCAGTGACTAGTGGGGTACCGCAGGGATCGGTCCTTGGGCCCCAGCTATTCGCAATATATATTAATGATCTAGACAAGGGAACTAGATGTAATATCTCCAAATTTGCAGACAACACAAAGCTGGGTGGGCGTGTGTGCTGTGAGGAGGATGCCGAGAAACCCCAGGATGATTTGGACAGGTTGGGTGATTGGGCAAAAGCATGGCAGATGCAATATAACGTGGATAAATATGAGGTTATCCACTTTGGTGGCAAAAACAGGCAGGCAGATTATTATCTGAATGGCAATAGATTGGGAGAAGGGGAAGTGCAACGAGATCTGGGTGTCCTTGTGCACCAGTCGCTGAAGGTAAGCATGCAGGTGCAGCAGGCGGTTAAGAAGGCAAATGGCATGTTGGCCTTCGTAGCGAGAGGGTTTGAATACAGGAACAAGGATGTCTTGCTGCAGTTGTACAGGGCCTTGATGAGACCACATCTTGAGTATTGTGTGCAGTTTTGGTCGCCTTATCTGAGGAAGGATGTTCTTGCCATGGAAGGAGTTCAGCGAAGATTCACCAGGCTGATACCTGGGATGGCAGGAATGACGTATGAGGAGAGATTGGGTCGATTGGGCTTGTACTCACTGGAGTTTAGAAAAATGAGGGGGGATCTCATTGAAACTTATAAAATTCTGACAGGACTGGACAGACTAGATGCAGGAAGGATGTTCCCGATGGTCGGGGAGTCCAGAACCAGGGGTCACAGTCTAATGATAAGGGGTAGGCCATTTAGGACAGAAATGAGGAGGAATTTCTTCACCCAGAGAGTGGTGAACCTGTGCAATTCTCTACCACAGAAGGCAGTAGAGGCCAATTCATTAAATATATTCAAGAAGGAGTTGGATATATTTCTTAAGGCTAAAGGGATCAAGGGGTATGGGGAGAAAGCAGGGAGCGGGTACTGAATTTGGATGATCAGCCATGATCGCATTGAATGGTGGAGCAGGCTCGAGGGGCTGAATGGCCTACTCCTGCTCCTATCTTCTATGTTTCTATGTTTCTATGAATGGCCTATTTCTGTGCTGTACATTCTATGTAATTCTATATAAATCCTGCACTTGGCTCAGCGGTTTCTATACCGCAAGGCTATACACAATTTTTCCTGGTGCATAGGTTTGAGTTAAAGTATAAATGGGAAATGTCACACATTAGACACTGGAGAGATGAATACATGTAAACTGAAAGTGTTGTGCATGGATTCAAATTACTGGAGCTCCTGCACTTTGAAGAACAGGCCCCTTTAGGTCGGTCACCGATGTAATCTGATTTTCTGCATTAGTGCTGCTTTGGGAAGCGACACAAAGTAAATGTAGCCTGCACTTCATTACAAACCAGATGTGTTAAGGCCTTACTCACAGTGTGAGCACCTATCATATTAATTGTCTAGCGAGCTTTGGAGATGTCATGAAGATTGGAGAATGGATTATGAAATTGATTATTGCTGTTGTTGAAACATATTTCAGACATTAATACAGTATGGGGTTTTGAATGACTGACTTCTGAAAATACTATCTTGTGTTTTTCATACTCTGTGGTCCAAATGTCTACTATGATTTTATTACAGTGTTGCATTTCTAATATTACCTATTGAATCCTGTTCATTACCAACTGGTTGTGTGCTCGTGCAGCCTGGAATTACAATCCAGTATTAGCCAGCTGTAAAAAATGAATGAGAGTAAGAAAGCACCTTCTCCACAGGATGGAAGACAGTAAAGGGTTGTGGGTGGATTATTGAAGCATCTTCATTTACATGTAAAATGGTTTTACGTTACAGTTTTTAGTTTTAATTTATTTTAGTTGAATGAGCGCTCGTCCAGGTAATGTCAATGTCCGGGAATTGAACACTATTCCACTGTGGCACTCTGGGGAGAAATTCGAGTTGCACCGGTGTGGAAGGGGAGGCGCGATCGCAACGCACACCCAAACAAAGATGTCGGCCCCAAGGACCGACCGTACCTGGGCCTCGGTCCTCAACTGCATGAAACCGGAGAGCTGCGGACGACAATCGGGCGTCCCGATGCAGCTCGCCGGTCGGGGCCTTGAGAATTCTGGCTGGGTCCGACGCCGAGCCGAGCCGGCCCGCAGGTAGGTCCTGGGGGGCAATGCAGAGGAGGGAGAGCGGCCATTGATTGGTGTTTTTATGGAGCCAGGAGGAGCTCTGCTCCATAGATAAGAAAGTGTAAAAATGACCAATTTTGCATCGGCTTCCTAAATTTGGCATTAGGGTCCTGATCTACATACGCTGGGCAGCTAACGCCTAATTCAGAGGGCTGCCTGCATGCTTGGAAGCCTTCCAATTTAGAAACAGGCTACTGCCAGGAGAGTTTGGGTGCAAGAGATCATAAACCGAAATTGGTTTCCCTAAGATTAATTTTGCGCCCAAAAAATGGGTGCAACAATATGTAATTTCTCCCCCTTTGGCTCAGCACCAACCATTCCCTAGTCAATGAGTACTGGGTTAAGACTAGAGTTCTTTCACATACGATGCCATTGTAGTGGTAGCCCTGCTGCAGTATAAATTCAATTTATGTAGCAGTGCGAATGGGGACCATACATTATATTTTGACCCTTCACTCCTGATGTTCAGCTGATGGACAGGTAGTTTCCTTGAACTGGTGAAAAATAGAAAGGCATCTCTTTTGTACCATCAGAGGTTTTTTTAATGTTTAGACAAAAGTAAATAGAAGTTGAACCTCTTACTGACTGTAGGGTGCAAAGAAAGAACTTGCATTTATATAGCGCCTTTCATGACCACTGGATATCCCAAAGCGCTTTACAGCCAATGAAGCACTTTTGAAGTGTAATCACTGTTGTAATGTGGGACACTTGGCAGCCAATTTTGCGCACAGCAAGCTCCCACAAACAGCAATGTGATAATGACCAGATAATCAGTTTTAGTGATGTTGATTGAGGGATAAATATTGGCCGAGACACATTGCAGAGCAACATTAAAGAAAAGAACTTGCATTTATATAGCACCTTTCACAACCTCAGGACATCCTAAAGCAGTTTACAACCAATGAAGCAGTTTTGAAGTGTAGTTACTGTTGAAATGTAGGAAACACAGCAGCCAATTTGTGCATAGCAAGGTCCCACAAAGTGCAATGTGATAATGACCAGATCATCTGTTTTAGTGATGTTTGTTGAGGGATAAATATTGACTCCCCTGCTCTTCTTTGAAATAGTGCCATGGGATCTTTTATGTCTACCTGAGAAGGAAGACGAGGCTTCGGTTTAACCTCTCATCTGAAAGCTGGCACCTTCGACAGTGCAGTACTCCCTTAGTACTGCAAGGGATTGTCAGCCTGGATTATGTGCTCAAGTCTTTGGAGTGAGACTTGAACCCACAATCTTTTGACTCGGAGGCAAGAGTGCTATCACTGAGCCATGGCTGACATCTTATATGTAAAGTATATGTAAGATGGCCTCTTGGATCAGGCTAGCACTACCATCTTACATTAGGCTTTTGTCATTGGCACAGTGAAAATTCTGGTGTGTCACCAAAGTGCAACAAAATAGCAGATTTGAAAACCGTTGCCAGTTGTTGAATCCGTGATTCTTAAAGTATGATGTTTTCCAATAACTACACGGAGGCTGTAACTTAACAATCAACAGGTGTTTACTGGAGTAGGGTAGTCTCAAGACTGACAGTACAGAGGCATGCTCAAGGCTTATATACAGGTGTGGTCACTGCCGGTACTACAGTATACAGGAGCTGTAAAAGTAGTTCTCTCTTAAAGGTACATACACTACACCAGTAATTTCCTCTTGAGATTTTCCTGATAGACCACCGTAGACAGAGTTTCCCTGAACTTACATGCAACCCGAGGGTTAATATTTATCAAAATTATGCCTTCGTACCATTTATGGGGATTCTACTTGAACCCAATGTCAGCTCATCTTCTGAACATTTCCATTACTCTCACTACACACACACACATCATTTTTATTATCATTTTCACCAAGTTTGAACAGTAACTCCACCTGTTTAAAATCTTGTCGACAAATAATCCCAGCATCTGTGAATATAGATAAGTCCCTTCAATAATTCAGCAATGATTCATTAGGTTTTCACCCAGCTTAAATATTTTACACTCTGCCACAGCATGTTGTTTGCTCATATATATTTTATGTATATATTCCATCATTTAATCACAAGTTCATATAATGAGTGTTGTGATAAATTCTGACAGATTTGCAGTCGCAGCGTAAGGAACAGTCAGTCATATTTAAATGTTTTGCATCTTTTAGAACTGTACCTTTACAGCCTGTGTTATAGAACTGAAATAGGGAGAATAGCTTTTTTTCCATTTAGTGAGCAGTACAGCTATCTTTTTGGTGCATGGCACACAGGTTTTAAAGAGAGAATTTGCCTTTGGCTTAAATTACTTTAAATATGCTTTCAAGCAAAAGAGGTTGATGCTGTGTTCATCAAGTCATGCAAAAATGAGGTGAATAAATATCTGGTGGGGAAGGGATTGGAGGTTATAGGGAGAGACGGTGGTAAACTCATGATTCTTGTTGCAACAGTGGGAGTTAATGTTGTCAGCAGAGGGCAGAAAGGGCATTAAGGGGAACGGAGCCACGGGGTGGCGGGTGGCGGTAAATGGACTTCAGACACCTATCCACCATGATCTAATTGAGTGCAAGAACCGGCTCGAGTGACTGAGTGGTCTACTCCCGTTCCTATGATCCTAGATAGATACAGTGTATATGAACATATTATCATATTACTATTATTTATTCAATGAATAACTGGCTCTTATACGCAATCTGTATTTGTTTGAAAGTAGCTTGGCTCCTCCTTCAAGCTCCGCAGACAATCAGCAAATCTTGCAACATTTGTATTGAGCAAAGGTTCTGACTGTAACTTGGCTTGTTTGAACTCCTTTGGGCTGATTTTAACTCTTGTCAGTGGCGGAAAATGAGCGCTAGCAGTTTTGCCACCCATCCTACACCCCGCCCAATTTACCCTGCCATTGACTTCAATTGAAAGGAAACTCAGCATTAGTATAATGGGCGGCCGATCTGCTTCTGATGATGAAGAGGCACCAAATTGCGCTGGGAGACTGCTGTGTGTGTGGGGGGGTTTTGTGTGTGGGGGGGTTTTGTGTGGGGGTGGTGTGTGTGTGTGGGGGTGGTGTGTGTGTGGGGGTGGTGTGTGTGTGGGGGTGGTGTGTGTGTGGGGGGGTTTTGTGTGTGGGGGGGTTTTGTGTGGGGGGGTTTTGTGTGTGGGGGGGTTTTGTGTGGGGGTGGTGTGTGTGTGTGGGGGTGGTGTGTGTGTGGGGGTGGTGTGTGTGTGGGGGTGGTGTGTGTGTGGGGGCGGTGTGTGTGTGGGGGTGGTGTGTGTGTGGGGGCGGTGTGTGTGTGGGGGCGGTGTGTGTGTGTGGGGGCGGCGTGTGTGTGTGGGGGGGCGGCGTGTGTGTGTGGGGGGGCGGCGTGTGTGTGTGGGGGGGCGGCGTGTGTGTGTGGGGGGGCGGCGTGTGTGTGTGGGGGGGCGGCGTGTGTGTGTGGGGGGGCGGCGTGTGTGTGGGGGGGCGGCGTGTGTGTGGGGGGGCGGCGTGTGTGTGGGGGTGGCGTGTGTGTGTGTGGGGGGGTGGCGTGTGTGTGTGGGGGGGTGGCGTGTGTGTGTGGGGGGGTGGCGTGTGTGTGTGGGGGGGTGGCGTGTGTGTGTGGGGGGGTGGCGTGTGTGTGTGGGGGGGTGGCGTGTGTGTGTGGGGGGGTGGCGTGTGTGTGTGGGGGGGTGGCGTGTGTGTGTGGGGGGGTGGCGTGTGTGTGTGGGGGGGTGGCGTGTGTGTGTGGGGGGGTGGCGTGTGTGTGTGGGGGGGTGGCGTGTGTGTGTGGGGGGGTGGCGTGTGTGTGTGGGGGGGTGGCGTGTGTGTGTGGGGGGGTGGCGTGTGTGTGTGGGGGGGTGGCGTGTGTGTGGGGGGGTGGCGTGTGTGTGTGGGGGGGTGGCGTGTGTGTGTGGGGGGGTGGCGTGTGTGTGTGGGGGGGTGGCGTGTGTGTGTGGGGGGGGTGGCGTGTGTGTGTGGGGGGGTGGCGTGTGTGGGGGGGTGGCGTGTGTGTGTGGGGTGGGTGGCGCGTGTGTGTGTGGGGTGGGTGGCGCGTGTGTGTGTGGGGTGGGTGGCGCGTGTGTGTGGGGGGTGGCGCGTGTGTGTGTGTGGGGGTGGCGCGTGTGTGTGTGTGGGGGTGGCGCGTGTGTGTGTGGGGGTGGCGCGTGTGTGTGTGGGTGGCTGGTGTGTGTGTGGCTGGCTGGTGTGTGTGGGGTGGGGGGGTTGTGTGTGGGGTGGGGGGGTTGTGTGTGGGGTGGGGGGGTGGTGTGTGTGTGGGGGGGTGGTGTGTGTGTGGGGGGGTGGTGTGTGTGTGGGGGGGTGGTGTGTGTGTGGGGGGGTGGTGTGTGTGTGTGGGGGGGTGGTGTGTGTGTGGGGGGGGTGGTGTGTGTGGGGGGGGTGGTGTGTGTGTGGGGGGGGTGGTGTGTGTGTGGGGGGGGTGGTGTGTGTGTGGGGGGGTGGTGTGTGTGTGGGGGGGGGTGGTGTGTGTGTGGGGGGGGTGGTGTGTGTGTGGGGGGGGTGGTGTGTGTGTGTGGGGGGTTGTGTGTGTGTGTGTGTGTGGGGGGGGGTTGTGTGTGTGTGTGTGTGTGGGGGGGGGTTGTGTGTGTGTGTGTGTGTGGGGGTTGTGTGTGTGTGTGTGTGTGTGTGTGTGTGGGGGGGGGTTGTGTGTGTGTGTGTGGGGGGGTTGTGTGTGTGTGTGGGGGGGTTGTGTGTGTGTGTGGGGGGGTTGTGTGTGTGTGTGTGGGGGGTTGTGTGTGTGTGGGTGGCTGGTGTGTGGGGGGTGGGGTGTGCGTGGGGGTGGGGTGGGGTGTGCGTGGGGGGTGGGGTGGGGGGTGGGGTGTGCGTGGGTGGTGTGTGCGTGGGTGGTGTGTGCGTGGGTGGTGTGTGCGTGGGTGGTGTGTGGGTGGTGTGTGTGTGTGGGTGGGGTGTGTGTGTGGGTGGTGTGGGTGGTGTGTGTGTGGGTGGTGTGTGTGTGGGTGGTGTGTGTGTGTGTGGTGTGTGGGTGGTGTGTGTGTGGGGGGTGGTGTGTGGGTGGGGGGTGGTGTGTGGGTGTGGGTGGTGTGGTGTGTGGGTGGGTGGTGTGTGGGTGGGGGGTGGGTGGGGGGTGGTGTGTGTGTGTGGGGGGTGGTGTGTGTGGGTGGTGTGTGGGTGTGGGTGGTGTGTGGGTGGTGTGTGGTGTGTGGGTGGTGTGTGGTGTGTGGGTGGTGTGTGGTGTGTGGGTGGTGTGTGGTGTGTGGGTGGTGTGTGTGTGTGGGTGGTGTGTGTGTGTGTGGTGTATGTGGGGGGTTTGGTGTGTGGGTGGTGTGTGTGGGGGGTGGTGTGTGTGTGGAGGGTGGTGTGTGTGTGTGGGTGGTGTGTGTGTGGGTGGTGTGTGTGTGGGTGGTGTGTGTGTGGTGTGTGGGTGGTGTGTGTGTGGGGGGTGGTGTGTGGGTGGGGGGTGGTGTGTGGGTGTGGGTGGTGTGGTGTGTGGGTGGTGTGTGGGTGGGGGGTGGGTGGGGGGTGGTGTGTGTGTGTGTGTGGGGGGGGTGGTGTGTGTGGGTGGTGTGTGGGTGTGGGTGGTGTGTGGGTGGTGTGTGGTGTGTGGGTGGTGTGTGGTGTGTGGTGTGTGGGTGGTGTGTGTGTGTGGGTGGTGTGTGTGTGTGTGGTGTATGTGGGGGGTTGTGTGGTGTGTGTGTGGTGTGTGTGGGGGGTGGTGTGTGTGTGGAGGGTGGTGTGTGTGTGGTGAATGTGTGGGTGGGGGGTGGTGTGTGTGTGGGTGGGGGGTGGTGAATGTGTGGGTGGGGGGTGGTGTGTGGGTGGGGGGTGGTGTGTGTGTGGGTGGGGGGTGGTGTGTGGGTGTGGGTGGTGTGTGGGTGGTGTGTGGTGTGGGTGGTGTGTGTGTGGTGTATGTGGGGGGTTGTGTGGTGTGTGGGTGGTGTGTGTGGGGGGTGGTGTGTGTGTGGAGGGTGGTGTGTGTGTGTGGGTGGTGTGTGGGTGGGTGGTGAATGTGTGGGTGGGGGGTGGTGTGTGTGTGTGGGGGGTGGTGTGTGGGTGGGGGGTGGTGTGTGGGTGTGGGTGGTGTGGTGTGTGGGTGGGTGGTGTGTGGGTGGGGGGTGGGTGGGGGGTGGTGTGTGTGTGTGGGGGGTGGTGTGTGTGGGTGGTGTGTGGGTGTGGGTGGTGTGTGGGTGGTGTGTGGTGTGTGGGTGGTGTGTGGTGTGTGGGTGGTGTGTGGTGTGTGGGTGGTGTGTGTGTGTGGGTGGTGTGTGTGTGTGTGGTGTATGTGGGGGGTTTGGTGTGTGGGTGGTGTGTGTGGGGGGTGGTGTGTGTGTGGAGGGTGGTGTGTGTGTGTGGGTGGTGTGTGTGTGGGTGGTGTGTGTGTGGGTGGTGTGTGTGTGGTGTGTGGGTGGTGTGTGTGTGGGGGGTGGTGTGTGGGTGGGGGGTGGTGTGTGGGTGTGGGTGGTGTGGTGTGTGGGTGGTGTGTGGGTGGGGGGTGGGTGGGGGGTGGTGTGTGTGTGTGTGTGGGGGGTGGTGTGTGTGGGTGTGGGTGGTGTGTGGGTGGTGTGTGGTGTGTGGGTGGTGTGTGGTGTGTGGGTGGTGTGTGGTGTGTGGGTGGTGTGTGTGTGTGGGTGGTGTGTGTGTGTGTGGTGTATGTGGGGGGTTGTGTGGTGTGTGTGTGGTGTGTGTGGGGGGTGGTGTGTGTGTGGAGGGTGGTGTGTGTGTGGTGAATGTGTGGGTGGGGGGTGGTGTGTGTGTGGGTGGGGGGTGGTGAATGTGTGGGTGGGGGGTGGTGTGTGTGTGGGTGGGGGGTGGTGTGTGTGTGGGTGGGGGGTGGTGTGTGGGTGTGGGTGGTGTGTGGGTGGTGTGTGGTGTGGGTGGTGTGTGTGTGGTGTATGTGGGGGGTTGTGTGGTGTGTGGGTGGTGTGTGTGGGGGGTGGTGTGTGTGTGGAGGGTGGTGTGTGTGTGTGGGTGGTGTGTGGGTGGGTGGTGAATGTGTGGGTGGGGGGTGGTGTGTGTGTGGGTGGGGGGTGGTGTGTGTGTGGGTGGGGGGTGGTGTGTGTGTGGGTGGGGGGTGGTGTGTGTGTGTGGGTGGGGGGGGTGTGGGTGGGGGGGTGGTGTGTGTGTGGGTGGGGGGTGGTGTGTGGGTGGGGGGGGGTGTGTGGGTGGGGGGGGTGGTGTGTGTGTGTGGGGGGGTGGTGTGTGTGGGGGGGTGGTGTGTGTGTGTGGGGTGGTGTGTGTGTGTGGGGTGGTGTGTGTGTGTGTGGGTGGGGTGTGTGTGTGGGTGGTGTGGGTGGTGTGTGGGTGGTGTGTGTGTGTGTGGTGTGTGTGTGGGTGGTGTGTGTGTGGGGTGGTGGTGTGTGTGTGGGGTGGTGTGTGTGTGTGTGGGTGGGGTGTGGGTGGGGTGTGTGTGTGGGTGGTGTGTGTGTGGGTGGTGTGTGTGTGGGTGGTGTGTGTGGTGTGTGTGTGGGGGGTGGTGTGTGGGTGTGGGTGGTGTGGTGTGTGGGTGGGTGGTGTGTGGGTGGGGGGTGGGTGGGGGGTGGTGTGTGTGTGTGGGGGGTGGTGTGTGTGGGTGGTGTGGGTGTGGGTGGTGTGTGGGTGGTGTGTGGTGTGTGGGTGGTGTGTGGGTGGTGTGTGTGTGTGGGTGGTGTGTGTGTGTGTGTGTGGTGTATGTGGGGGGTTGTGTGGTGTGTGGGTGGTGTGTGTGGGGGGTGGTGTGTGTGTGGAGGGTGGTGTGTGTGTGTGGGTGGTGAATGTGTGGGTGGGGGGTGGTGTGTGTGTGGGTGGGGGGTGGTGTGTGGGTGGGGGGTGGTGTGTGGGTGTGGGTGGTGTGTGGTGTGGGTGGTGTGTGTGTGTGGGTGGTGTGTGTGTGTGGTGTATGTGGGGGGTTGTGTGGTGTGTGGAGGGTGGTGTGTGTGTGTGGGTGGTGTGTGGGTGGGTGGTGAATGTGTGGGTGGGGGGTGGTGTGTGTGTGGGTGGGGGGTGGTGTGTGTGTGGGTGGGGGGTGGTGTGGGTGGGGGGGGTGTGGGTGGGGGGTGGTGTGTGTGTGTGGGTGGGGGGTGGTGTGTGGGTGGGGGGGGTGGTGTGTGGGTGGGGGGGGTGGTGTGTGGGTGGGGGGGGGTGGTGTGTGGGTGGGGGGGGTGGTGTGTGTGTGTGGGGGGGTGGTGTGTGTGTGTGTGGGGGGGTGGTGTGTGTGTGGGGTTGTGTGTGTGTGTGTGTGGGGTGGTGTGTGTGTGTGTGTGTGTGTGGGGGTGGTGTGTGTGTGGGTGTGTGGGGGGTGGTGTGTGTGTGTGGTGGTGTGTGGGTGGGGGGTGGTGTGGGTGGGGGGGTGTGTGTGTGTGTGTGTGGGGGGGGTGGTGTGTGGGGGGGTGGTGTGTGTGTGGGGGGTGGTGTGTGTGGGGGGTGGTGTGTGTGGGGGGTGGTGTGTGTGGGTGGTGCGGGTGTGTGTGGCTGGTGCGGCTGTGTGTGGGGGGGTGGGGGGGTGCGTGGGTGTGTGTGGGGGGGGTTGGTGCGGGTGTGTGGGGGGGTGGTGCGGGGGTGTGTGTGGGGGGGGTGGTGGGGGGGGTGCGGGTGTGTGGGGGGGTGGTGCGGGGGTGGTGTGTGGGGGTGGTGTGTGTGGGTGAGGGGTGGGTGGTGTGGGTGAGGGGTGGGTGGTGTGGGTGAGGGGTGGGTGGTGTGGGATGGGTGGGGTGGGTGGAGTGTGTGGGTGAGGGGTGTGTGTGTGGGGGTGGTGTGTGTGTGGGGGTGGTGTGTGTGTGGGGGTGGTGTGTGTGGGGGTGGTGTGTGCGGGGGGGTGGTGCGGGGGTGTGTGTGGGGGGGGTTGGTGCGGGTGTGTGGGGGGGTGGTGCGGGGGTGGTGTGTGGGGGTGGTGTGGGTGGTGTGGGTGGGTGGTGTGGGTGAGGGGTGGGTGGTGTGGGTGAGGGGTGGGTGGTGTGGGGTGGGTGGTGTGGGTGAGGGGTGGGTGGTTGTGTGTGGGTGAGGGGTGGGTGGAATGTGTGTGTGTGTGTGAGGGGTGTGTGTGTGGGGGTGGTGTGTGTGTGGGGGTGGTGTGTGTGGGGGTGGTGTATGTGCGTGTGTGTGTGGGGGTGGTGTGTGTGTGTGTGTGTGGGGGGGTGGTGTGTGTGTGGGGGGGTGGTGTGTGTGTGTGTGGGGGGGTGGTGTGTGTGTGGGGGCGGTGGTGTGTGTGTGGGGGCGGTGGTGTGTGTGTGGGGGCGGTGGTGCGGGTGTGTGTGGGGCGGTGGTGCGGGTGTGTGTGGGGGGGTGCGGGTGTGTGTGGGGGGGGTGGTGCGTGGGGGGGGTTGGTGCGGGTGTGTGGGGGGGTGGTGCGGGGGTGTGTGTGTGGGGGGTGGTGCGGGTGTGTGTGTGGGGGGTGGTGTGGGAGTGTGGGGGGGGTGGTGCGGGTGTGTGTGTGGGGGTGGTGTGTGGGGGTGAGGGTTGGGTGGTGTGGGTGGTGTGTGTGTGTGGGTGAGGGGTGGGTGGTGTGTGTGTGTGGGTGAGGGGTGGGTGGTGTGTGTGTGTGGGTGAGGGGTGGGTGGTGTGGGTGAGGGGTGGGTTGTGTGTGTGTGGGGGGGTGGTGCGGGTGTGTGTGTGGGGGGTTGGTGCGGGTGTGTGGGGCGTGGTGTGTATGTGGGGGGGGTGGTGCGGGTGTGTGGGGGGGTGGTGCAGGTGTGTGTGTGGGGGGGTGGTGCGGGTGTGTGTGTGGGGAGGTGAGGGGGGTGTGTGTGTGCGGGGGGTGTGGTGCGGGGGGGGTGTGTGGGGGGTGGTGCGGGGGTGTGTGTGTGGGGGGGTGGTGTGTGTGTGGGGGAGTGGTGTGTGTGTGCGGGAGTGGTGTGTGTGTGGTGGGGTGGGTGGTGTGTGTGTGGGGGGTTGGTGTGTGTGTGGGGGGGGTTGGTGTGTGTGGAGGGGGAAATTATCCAATACCAGGCCCAGGGGAACGTGTTGATCTGTGGGGACCTCAATTCAAGAACGGGCGAAGAACCAGACTTCACCAATAATCAGGGAAACAATTACGTTTTCGGGAATAACCACTTTGACATCCCTTCCCTTCCCTTCCCTTCCCTTCCCTTCCCTTCCATACAGGCATAACTGCGACAAGCAGTCAAATACCAACGGAAAACAGCTACTACAGCTCTGTCGAAACCTGGGTCTGTACATTGTCAATGGTAGGTTCATAGGAGACCTCCTAGGAAGATCGACCTATTGCTCACCTCTTGGCTGCAGCACAGTAGACTATATGATTACAGACTTAGACCCGTCCTCTTTCAGAGCATTCACAGTCAAACCACAAACAACACTGTCAGATCACAGTCAAATTACTATGTTCCTCAAAAAGACAGAAACAAACAACATAGAAACACAACCCAGTAAACTGTACAACACCAAAAAATCGTACAGATGGGCCAAAAACGACACGGAAAAATACCAGAAAACAATTAGCAATGCATCAACTCAAGCTCTCTTAGACACCTTTCTGGATAACATATACACTCACAATAAAGAAGGCGTAAACCGGGCAGTTATTAAACTAAACAATATTTTTGATAATTTGGCAACAAATGCAAACTTGAAAGCTCGCAAGAACAAACCCAAAACAAAAAACTATGAAAAATGGTTTGACCGAGATTGCCATAACATGAGGAAAAAACTTAGAAAAATATCAAACCAAAAACACAGACATCCAGAAAACGAGGAATTACGCCTTACTTATTGTCAGACACTAACACAATACAGAAACACACTCAGAACCAAAAAAGAACAATATATTAAGAATACACTCAGCTCCATGGAGGAATCCATTGATTCCAATTGTTTCTGGGAAAACTTGAAAACACTACACAAAAAACAACACGACGATTTGGCCATTCAAAATGGGGACACATGGGTAAACCACTTTGAAAAATTATACCAGAAAAACACACTAAGACCAGAGCAACACCAAATATGCAAAAAACTGGAAAAGCTAGAAATGGCCATAAAAGATAACCAAAACCCGCTAGACGCCATAATAACAGAAAAAGAACTTCTTGAAAAACTCAAGGACCTGCGACCAGGAAAAGCCTGCGGGACAGACGGCATACTAAACGAGATGATTAAACACACAGACAACAAAATGAAACTGGCTATCCTAAAACTCTTCAACTTGGTTCTGAGTGTCGGTTATTTCCCTGATATCTGGAACAAAGGACTCATAACGCCCATATACAAAAGTGGGGACAAAATCGACCCAAACAACTATCGAGGCATCTGTGTAAACAGTAACCTGGGGAAGGTATTCTGTAGCATCATAAACAAAAGACTTATAAACTTCCTTGAGGAGCACAATGTCTTGAGTAAAAGCCAAATTGGATTCCTGCCAAACTATAGAACATCCGATCATATCTTCACTCTACAGACCCTAATTGACAAACACGTTCACCATAACAAAAGCAAAATCTACGCATGCTTTGTAGATTTCCAGAAGGCTTTCGACTCCATCTGGCATGACGGTTTATTCCTGAAACTTATCGAAAGCGGGGTAGGAGGGAAAACATATGATGTAATTAAATCAATGTATACAAACAACAAATGTGCTGTTAAAATTGGAGACAAACAAACAAAATACTTCCCACAGGGGCGGGGGGTGACGCAGGGCTCGCCAATCTCACCGACACTCTTTAATATTTACATAAATGGATTGGCAAAACTACTTGAACAACCTACAGCACCCGGCCTCACCCTATATGAATCCAAGGTTAAATTCCTCCTCTATGCAGACGACCTGGTTCTGCTGTCACCAACTAAAGAGGGTCTACAGCAGAACCTGGACCTGCTGGAGTCGTACTGCCAGACTTGGGCCCTGACAATAAATCCCCAAAAAACCAAAGTCCTTGTGTTCCAGCAAAGATCCAAACATCAGGGACCCAAAATAAATTTCACAGTAGGAACAACCAAAATTGAACAAACCACTAACTACACATACTTGGGCTTAAAAATCAGTTCTACGGGAAACTTCAAACTGGCTGTGAATGAACTGAAAGAGAAAGCAAGAAGGGCTTTCTATGCCATCAAAAAATCAATCCAAATAGAAATCCCAATTAGCATTTGGCTCAAAATTTTCAAATCAGTAATTGAACCAATTGCACTCTATGGCAGTGAGGTATGGGGACCGCTAACTCAACAAGAATTCGCAAAATGGGACAAACACCCAATTGAGATCCTACATGCAGAATTCTGTAAAAGTATCCTCCGGACTCAAAGGAAAACAGTAAACAATGCATGCAAGGCGGAACTAGGCCAATATCCATTAATAATCACTATCCAAAAAAGAGCCACCAAATTTTGGAATCACCTACAAATGAGCAACCCCCAATGCAATCACTACGATGCCCTGAAATGCCAAGAGCTGACCATAAAGAAGAATACCCTCAGTCAACTAGTCCTGGGACTCAGTGAAGTAACTACTAACAATACTAACAATAACCAGCCCCAGGACAGTGACAGGGTAACACAAAGAATTCGACCCAACACAATCGTCGCTAAGCAAAAGGAAAAATATCTGACTTTTTGGGCAGAAACAACAAAAACCCAAAGCAAACTCAATTGCTACTTGGCCCTAAACAGACAATACAACATAGCTGATTACCTGACCATGGTAAAGGATAACAAACTGAGAAGAACCTTGACAAGGTACAGACTTAGCGAACATAGCCTAGCGATCGAAAAAGGCAGACCAGGCTGCCAAGAGAAGACAGGATATGCTCTCACTGCAGTCAGGGAGTAGTGGAGAGACAGATGCACTTCCTCACAGCCTGTGGAAAATATCAGGACATCAGGGAGAATTTCTACCAAAAATTCTCACAAATATGCCCTGAATTCAGAAATCTGAATGACAACCAAAAACTCCCATTCCTACTGGGAGAGGAGAGAAGCTGTGTAACACTGGCGGCACACTGTGTTACAGCTTGCCATGAACAGAGGGACAACCAGTAAACTAAGAAAAGAATATATATAAACAATGCGAATGTATATTTATACACTCAGGGATATACCTGTTTATACACTGTATGAATAGAACTGCGTTTATGTGCTCAACCATAAAGGTGTGTGTGCGTGCGTGCGTGCGTGTGCGCGTGCGTGTGTGTGTGTGTGTGTGTGTCCTTGCAGTGCGACAAACGCTTATGGGCCGCAATGGCCTCTAACTGCACTGTGGGGCTTCTGTGTGAAAGCCCAAACCACTGCTGCCTCAGTCAAAGGAAGGCTCTCTGCAGCATAGCGTATGGAAGAGCCGACTCTTCATTAAACTGCCCATTCTTCTGGCTCCCTCGTGCTCTGTGGCTCACGCAGTGCAATAGGCTCACCTCCGCGACATGATTCCTCCTCTGTCCCTCCTTCCCCCCCACCACCATGAGACACTCCTCTGTTGTGCCAATACAAATTTAAAGAGGTTCACTCGTGATTTCTGCCAGAGTCAGTGGTACAAATCTATGTGCCGACAAGTCAACCTAATGGGAATGCAAAGTGCGTCATGGGTTTTCACGGCCAATGTACTAAGCACAGTACACCTCCGTATCAAACTGCAAGATCATGTAGCTTCAAATCCCATGACTGCCGACATCCCAATACAATGTACTAAGTGCGCCAACAACTCTCACTCCCTCCAGTCACTTTGCTCGCATTCTGGTTCCTCATGAAAAAGACTTACATTTAATAGTGCCATAACTCAGAAATGTCCAAAATGCACTTCATATACAATGAGTTACACTACCCCATATCACTGTGACCTCAATAGCATTTAAGATGCATCCAGGTAAGCCTTAAATGCACAGTATACAGAACAAAAATACACGGCAAGCGTGATTCAATTGTATGACACATCTCAGAGTTCAAAATTAATTCATAAAGTGAGACTCTCGATTTTTTTGTGACACACTCTCGAAGTATCTGTTGTCCTCTCCGTATCAGCAAAGTGCACATGAAGCTTTCAACAGATTACTGTACTACAGTGTCTGCAAGGGAAAGCAAGGATGACTGTAATGTAGTAACAGTGATGGGCTTTATGTGTGGAAATATTTGGATGTAGCAAATACGGGATTTAACAGACTGTAAAAAAAACAGTAAAAAAGTAGCAATTTTAAAATTCTGTTCCTTCATTGGACAGTTAATTTATTAAAACAAACGGTAAAGAAGAATGTTTGCATTCTACTGATAGATTGTAATGTTCTAAAACTGATCATCAGCAGATTTCCAGTTGTTTACGATTTGCCTTCCTTTCCATCCATTTACACTCTATAATTCCCCAATATTTTTTGTTCTGACTAGCTGCATGATGTCGCACTGCTGATCATGAAATCTTGCTGATTCAAATAAAAAATCAATTGGGGCTCAAACATATTGCCAGAATTAGGGCAACACACACGATTTCCAGTAGTGCAGACTGGAACTCACAAACAGAGCATCTTGAGTTCAGATCCAATCTTGCCTGTCATCCAAATCTCCTGACATCTAACCTAGATCTGGCCTTCTATAACTTAAAATTGTGACCCCTGGTCCACTCTTAATTTATTTATTGGGACAAACTGTCAACTGGCACACAACCTATTCCCTTGATTATAGGGTTGCAAAGGGGTAGAAAGTTTCCAGTAAATTTCCGGAAATTTTCCACGGGAAGTTTAGCTTGGGAATTTTGCCCAAAAAAGCACATGCTAGCATAATATTTTTTTTTTTGTATTTCTTTCTCTTTTTTTTCCCCACAGGTCCTCTCTTAAAATTACTAACAGAGATGGAATCTTAATTATTAAGGAATTTCTTAATCAATATATGTTTATCTTCTTACTTGGCTTGTTTTAATAATTACAAGTTTTGTGTGTGACTGTGAACAAATGTGTCCTGATTGGTTGGATGAGTGGATGAGCGATTAGCTCCCTCTATTTGTAATATTTGCATATCGAATTGTGATTGGCCTGCAGGCATCTGTAAGACTGCTGTAGTTTTTTTAAGATCCAGGTTAGGGGTCCTGAGGGAAGTCATTTTGTTTTCTGCTGATGTTGTGATGATGCAGTAAGTAAATCAGACTTTATACCAAATAAACCAGTTACTTGTTGAACTCTGTTGTCCTTCAATTTAAAATATACAAAATAATACACTATTGGTGATGTAGCGTCGTGTGTGTACAGGTCATGCTTCCATCACATGGAGCATCAGCAAAAATGTACTCACCCTGTTGCAATCGTGCTGATCGACCGCAGTTCGACACAGAGATGAATGCCCTTTATTTCTCTGCATAGAACAATGCCACGTTTACCGTCGGATGTGTGGAAGCATTTTACCCCAGGCATTAAAGATGGAAAGACTGTGTACATGTGCAAACACTGTAGAAGGCCATATGTAAAGAATGCCACAAAGATGCAGCAGCATTTATCCAAATGCAACAACTTCACTCAAAGCTCACAGCAGTCAGCCCAGAGTTCCTCTGCTTCCATTCAAGAAGATGATGGTTCTCATTCAGCATCAGGCTCCTTATCAGCAACTCCTGGCCCACTTGGAAGGTTCTTTGATACAATGGATAACCATAGCCAGAAGAATGCAGATGAGCGCCTTGCTCGAGCTGTATATGCAACAGGCTCACCGCCAATGTGTACTGGAAGAGATTTTTCAATGTTATTCGCCCTGCATACTGTCCTCCCACCAGACATGCTTTGTCTACTTATTTGCTGGAGGCTGAGTATAACAGAGTCCAAGGAAAGCTCAAAGACACGAAGGACAACAGACACATACATTGCTGATTAGCTGAAAGCGGTCATCAACGATCTTGGATCACAAAAGGTCTTTGCAGTAGTTACTGACAATGCTGCGAATATGAAGGCTGCTTGGGCTCAAGTGGAGGAGGCCTACCCTCATATTACGTCTATTGGGTGCGCAGCTCATGGACTTAACCTGCTCCTCAAGGACATCATGGGTTTGAGAACCATGGAAGCACTGTACAAGAGAGCCAAGCAAGTTGTTAAGTATGTCAGGGGAAAACAGGTAGTTGCAGCAACCTACAACTCCAAGCAAATGACAAAGAACAAGAACGCCACACTGAAGCTGCCCAACAACACTAGATAGGGTGGTGTTGTCATAATGTACAACAGCCTTCTGGAGGGTAAGGAGTCGCTGCAAGAAATGGCAATATCCCAGTCTGGGGATATGGAAACCACCATCAAGAAAATACTGCTGGATGATGTGTTTTGGGAGAGAGTGGTTAGCAGCCTTAAACTACTCTCACCAGTAGCATCTGCAATTGCTCAGATTGAAGGAGATGACGCTGTCTTGTCAGATGTTCTCAGGCTTTTTACTGATTTAAAAGAACAAATCAGCATTGCCCTACCCACATCCCTGCTGCTCAAAGCAGAGGAGAAGGCAATTGTTCAATTCATACAGACACGTCAAGAATTTTGTGTCAAGCCGATTCATGCTGCAGCATACATGCTGGACCCAAAGCATGTTGGGAGACCAATACTTTCTGGAGAACAGATCAACAGCGCTTACAGTGTGATTTCTACCCTCTCACACCATCTCAATCTGGATGTGGGCAAAGTTCTGGGAAGTCTGGCAAAATTCTCTACCAAGCAAGGTCTTTGGAATGGGGATGGGATATGGGAATCATGCAAGCATATCAGTGCACATACCTGGTGGAAGGGACTTTGTGCATCTGAGGCCCTGTCACCTATTGCATCGGTGATACTCCAAATCCCACCTTCATCAGCGGCCTCTGAACGAAACTGGTCACTTTTTGGGAATACGCATACAAAGGTGCGCAACAGGCTGACTAACAAGAGAGTGGAGAAACTGGTGGCTATCCGGGCGAACCTACAACTTATTGAGCCAGATACAGAAGTGTCCACCACACAGCTAGACACTGACACAGAGGAGGAAATGGACACGTCAGAGCCAGAGTCAGAGAATCAGGAGGAGCAATGAGGAGCAGAAGACTCATGAGTAGAAGACTCAAAGGGACAAAATAAGGACAAATTACAGGCTAAATAAGCTGACGCTCTTTTTATTTTATTTTAGATGGGTCTTTTTTGTGGGGGTTCAATAAAGTTCAAAATTATAACCTAAATAAAGTTTTGAAAGCCTGTTTTTATTTGTATGGAACAGTATGTCTATTTTGACGACAAAGATAATATAAGGGTCAGAGACAAAAACCATCAGTGTGCAAAAAAACTCAAAATTCCTGAAAATTCCCATGGAAAGTTTCCTCTTTTAAAAATTCCCAGAATTTTGCAACCCTACTTGATTATCTTATAAAACTCAATCAAAATACCCCTAAGTTTAGGTTTCTCTAAAGTGTAGAGTCCCAACTCTTTTAGCCTATCTTGATAACTAAGATGCTTCAGACTGGGAATTAGTCTAGTGGCTCCTCCTCTGCACCTTCTCCAAAACCTCAATATCACCCACCATGTGAGGAGACCAAAACTGGACACAGTATTCCAAGTGAGGCCTGACCAAGGTCTTGTAAAAGGACAAAATTGTATGCCTCGTCTTATAATCAATTGTCCTATGAATGCACCTCAATACCCTATTCACTCTAGCTATTGATTCATGGCATTGCTCATGTACCTTTAGAGATGTATGCATTAGAATGCCCAGATCTCTTTCTCCACCTTCATTAATGCTTTTCCCTGAAGGGTGTATGAATGTTGAGCATTCGCCCTACCCACATGCATAATACTGAACTTTTCCAGATTAAACATCATTTGCCAGTCATGAGCTCAATTCCCCAACACATCAAGATCCGCCTGAAGCCTTCGAGCATCGTTTACAGTCCTAACACTCACACAGATCTTGGTGTCATCTGCAAATTTTCTGATCATGACCCCAACACCTACATCTAGATCATTAATAAAAATAGGAAAGAGCAACGGTCCCGACACCGATCACTGCGGAACACCACTGGTGACCAGTCTCCAAACAGATCCAAATCTGTCTATAACTGCTTTGTGCTTCCATCCTTCCAGCCAGTTCTCAATCCAGCTCAATATATTACCACTAATACCAGAGGCTTCAATCTTGTCGAGACGCCTTTTGTGCAGTACCTAATCAAAAGATTTTTGAAAATCTAAGTATACAATGTCTACTGGGCTTCCCTCATCCACCATCTTGGTGACTTCTTCAAAAAATACAATCAGATTTGTAAGACATCACCTTTTTATGAAGCCATGTTGAGTGTCCCTAATATGTATCTATCCAAGCAAACATATATTGCATCCCTAATGATTCCCTCAAGCATCTTTCCTATTACTGATGTCAAACTAATGGGCCTATAGTTACCCAGGTGCGTCTTGTCTCCTTTTTTAAAGATGGGGACTACATTAGCCCCCTTCCAGTCTACAGGAACCATCCCCGAGTGCAGTGAGCTATTACAAATATGGGCTAGGGGCTCACACAGCACGTGTCCCATCTCCCTGAGGACCCACGGGTGGATATCATCCGGCTCGGCTGTTCTATCAAGTTCTTAATTCTATCTGAAACAATATGTTCATCTAATTTAATATTACTAGTTTCATTATTGAAATCATTTAATTCTAATAGTTGACCATTGTCTTCGCACATGCGCCACCCATTTTAATCAAACGTTGAGCGAGCCGAAAAACGATCCTTGAAGGCGCTGCTGCAGATAGCTTACAAAACAACCCAGGTGAGTTTTTTTAAAAGATCTTCATGGGCTAGGGGGACCACAAATGATCACTGGTCCCACAAATATCTTATGGCCCACATGTAGAAAGTCCTACAAGAGAGGGGGCGGTACTGGACCTAATTCTAGGGAATGTAGCCGGGCAAGTGGTGGCAGTGTCAGTAGGAGAGCATTTGGCGACAGTGACCATAATTCGGTGAGATTTAAGGTGGTCATGGAAAAAGACAAAGACGGCCCGGAAATAAGGGTTCTAAATTGGGGAAAGGCCGATTTTAATATGATAAGGCAGGATCTGGCCAAAGTGGACTGGGAGCAGCTACTTATAGGAAAATCCACATCAAAGCAGTGGGAGGCTTTCAGAAGGGAAATAGAGAGAGTACAACGCCAACATGTTCCTGTAAAGGTCAAGGGTGGGACCAACAAGCAAAGGGAACCTTGGATGACAAGGGATATACAAAAATGCATTAGGAAAAAAAGGGGGGCTCTTGGCAGTTACTAAAGACGGAGGAAGCCCTAGAGGAGTATAAAAAGTGCAGGGGCATACTTAAAATAGAAATTAGGAGGGCGAGGAGGGGCCATGAAATAACACTGGCGAGCAAAATAAAGGAAAATCCTAAGATGTTTTATAAGTATATTAAGGGCAAGAGGATAACCAGGGAAAGGGTAGGGCCTATTAGGGACCAAAGTGGCAATCTGTGTGTAGAGCCAGATGATGTAGGCGGGGTTTTAAATGAATTTTTTGCATCTGTGTTCACTATGGAGAAAGACGATGTAGACATAGAAATCGGGCAAGGGGACTGTGACATACTTGAACATATTAGCATCGAGAGGGAGGAGGTACTAGCGGTTTTAGCAGGCCAAAAAGTGGATAAATCCCCAGGCCCGGATGAGATGTATCCCAGGCTGTTGTGTGAGGCAAAGGAGGAGATTGCAGGGGCTCTGACACAAATTTTCAGAACCTCTCTGGCCACAGGGGATGTACCAGAGGACTGGAGAACAGCTAACGTAGTACCATTATTCAAGAAGGGTAGCAGGGATAAACCAGGGAATTACAGGCCAGTGAGCCTAACATCTGTGGTAGGGAAATTATTGGAAAAAATTCTGAGGGACAAAATTAGTCTCCACTTGGAGAGGCAAGGATTAATCGGGGATAGTCAGCATGGCTTTGTCAAGGGTAAATCATGTCTGACAAATCTGATTGAATTTTTCGAGGGGGTGACTAGGTGTGTGGATGTGGTTTACATGGATTTCAGTAAAGCTTTTGACAAAGTCCCGCATAGGAGACTGGTCAAGAAGGTAAGAGCCCATGGGATCCAGGGTGCCTTGGCGCGTTGGATCCTAAACTGGCTGAGTGGCAGGAGGCAGAGGGTGATGGTCGAAGGTTGCTTTTGTGACTGGAAGCCTGTGTCCAGTGGGGTACCTCAGGGATCGGTGCTGGGACCCTTGCTGTTTGTGATCTACATAAATGATTTGGATGAGAATGTAAAAGGTATGATCAGTAAGTTTGCAGATGACACGAAAATTGGTGGGGTGGTAAATTGCGAGGAGGAAAGCCTCAGGCTACAGGACGATATAAACGGGTTGGTCAGATGGGCGGAAAAGTGGCAAATGGAATTTAACCCTGAAAAGTGCGAGGTGATGCATTTTGGACGGACAAATAAGGCAAGGGAATACACAATGAGTGGTAGGACCCTAGGAAGTACAGAGGGTCAGAGGGACCTTGGTGTACATGTACATAGATCCCTGAAGGCAGCGGAACAGGTAGATAAGGTGGTTAAAAAGGCATATGGGATACTTGCCTTCATTAGCCGAGGCATAGAATATAAGAGCAGGGAGGTTATGATGGAGCTGTACAAAATGCTGGTGAGGCCACAGCTGGAGTACTGTGTGCAGTTCTGGTCACCTCACTATAGGAAGGATGTGATTGCTTTGGAGAGGGTGCAGAGAAGATTCACCAGGATGTTACCTGGGATGGAGCGCCTCAGCTATGAAGAAAGACTAAACAGGCTGGGGTTGTTTTCCTTGGAGCAAAGAAGGCTGAGGGGGGACCTGATTGAGGTGTACAAAATGATGAGGGGCATAGATAGGGTAGATAAAGAGGAACTTTTCCCCTTAGTAGGGGGGTCAATAACAAGGGGGCATAGATTCAAGGTAAGGGGCAGGAGGTTTGGAGGGGATTTGAGGAGGAACTTTTTCACCCAGAGGGTGGTTGGAATCTGGAACTCACTGCCTGAAAGGGTGGTAGAGGCAGGAACCTTCATAACATTCAAGAAGCATTTGGATGAGCACTTGAAATGCCATTGCATACAAGGCTATGGACCAAATGCTGGAAAATGGGATTAGACTGGACAGGGATTGATGGTCGGCGCAGACACGATGGGCCGAAGGGCCTCTTTCTGTGCTGTATAACTCTATGACTCTATTGGTTCATCGCTCTGCCACCCGCCCTTGCCCCTGCGATTGTTAAGATACAGATTCCGGCTTGGCTCCGTGAAAGAGCTGCCTGTGAGCGCTAGTACAGCACTTGCAGCACGTTGACAGGAACCAAGTGAGGCTCGGCCCTCAAAATGGCTCCCGCCTTGCGGCAAGGACTTTGAGCAGGCGTCACATGTTCCCCACCCCCCTCCCCCCACACCCACACCCACCCACCCCACACCCCACACACACATGCCAGTCCAGAATCCATCCGTTGTGTGCTGACCTCTATAGCTCCCCTGGTTTTAACTTTATGTTTTGGGGATGTGGTTTAGCTCTGGGTTCTTGCTCCAGCTGTTTTTCTTAGTCCCGGGTTGCAGCCATTGAAACCATCATCCCCACAAGGAACCAGAAAGGCTAATGTTACTGTTTTGGGGGAGTGAGGTGTGTAATGAAGGTGCATCAGCATACCCCACTCCCAGACCACCAGCCATCAGCATACCCCACTCCCAGGCCACCAGCCATCAGCATACCCCACTTCCAGACCACCAGCCATCAGCATACCCCACTCCCAGACCACCAGCCATCAGCATACCCCACTCCCAGACCACCAGCCATCAGCATACCCCACTCCCAGGCCACCAGCCATCAGCATACCCCACTCCCAGACCACCAGCCATCAGCATACCCCACTCCCAGGCCACCAGCCATCAGCATACCCCACTCCCAGGCCACCAGCCATCAGCATACCCCACTCCCAGGCCACCAGCCATCAGCATACCCCACTCCCAGACCACCAGCCATCAGCATACCCCACTCCCAGACCACCAGCCATCAGCATACCCCACTCCCAGGCTACCAGCCATCAGCATACCCCACTCCCAGACCACCAGCCATCAGCATACCCCACTCCCAGGCTACCAGCCATCACCATACCCCACTCCCAGGCCATCAGCTATCAGCATACCCCACTCCCAGGCCACCAGCCATCAGCATACCCCACTCCCAGGCCACCAGCCATCAGCATACCCCACTCCCAGGCCACCAGCTATGTGTAACTCAATATTATCATGACTTCCATTAAGTATACCACGAAACTTTCCAAACTGATTCCCCGTGCCTACATTCCCCAAATCAGCTGGCAGCTGCACCAAGATGCATCCTTACACTGTTTCCATTCAAACTCTCATTTGTAATTCATTTCCAGTCCTTCCTCCTACGACCAACACAACCGTGCAGCTCCCTGCCTTCATCTGTCTTCCTGATTAACTGCTATCTCCAGTCTTTCACACAACATATTTGCTTCCTAATTATCATTCAAATAATCCAAAATGATTCATCACTATAATATATATGGCTCTACTTCCAGTTCCGTTGGCCCGGGCCAGCTGTTATATTCAAATCTTCTTTTTAAAAAAATGATTAAAATGGAATTATAAAAATCATTTACCACTGTAGCATGCGCTCGGAAAGGAGCTGACTGAGTAATCTTGTTTCGAGACGCCCTCAATCTAAAAAGGTTGATCAGAAACTTACTAGTATTTGCCCAGGAGCACTGCAACTGCAAAAGTAGTTACACGACAACATCAGTCAAAAGATCTATTTAGTTTTTTGCCTCACAATAATTTGGAGCCTGGGCCATTTCCTCCGAACTGCTCCTATTCCTCTGCCATAACTTCATCAGACGGAAACCCATGTTTATCCTACTGAGATCACAGGGTGGCACAGATCAGCCCATGGGTATCTCCAGGGATGCCATCGTTTTTATTTCTTAATTAAGCTGCCAGGATACCCGCTTGAATTGTGCAAGAAAGTATAGCCATCCCCCACTGCATAGCTTTCCCCTCTTACTCGGGAGAACCAGCTGAGTCCGGCAGCCCTGCCCCTGCTGGAGAAGGCCGGCCTGCTATGGTCTTCATTTTTAAATACAAAAGTTGCATTTAACAAGATACAATTAACAAAAGTAAATGTGGGTCCCTCACAGGCTGAGACAGGAGAAATTATAATGGGGAATAAGGAAATGGCAGAGAAAATAAACAAATACTTTGGGGCAGGATTTCCCCGTTGTCAATCTTTGTTATTTTGACAGCGGAACCGCCTCCAAACCCGCACTGAGTGCTGGCAAAATTCAGCCCTTTGTGTATGTCTTCACGGAAGAAGACGCAAAAAACCTCCCGGAAATAGTGGAGAACCAAGGGTCTAGCGGCGAGAGCGGGATCTGAGGAGCGACACCAGCGAGGATAAAAGGAGCAGCGCCTGAGACCAGTGGCGAGAGTGGGATGGGAGGAGCGACACCAGCGGGGATACAAGGAGCAGCACCCGAAACCAGCGGTGAGTGTGACATCTGAGGAGCGACACCAGCGGTGATAAAAGGAGCAGCGCCCGAGACCAGCGGCGAGAGTGGGATGGGAGGAGCGACACCAGCGGGGATACAAGGAGCAGCGCCCGAGACCAGTGGCGAGAGTGGGATGGGAGGAGCGACACCAGCGGGGATAAAAGGAGCAGCGCCCGAGGCCCGAGACCAGCGGCGAGAGCGGGATCTGAGGAGCGACACCAGCGGGGATAAAAGGAGCAGCGCCCGAGGCCCGAGACCCGAGACCAGCGGCGAGAGCGGGATCTGAGGAGCGACACCAGCGAGGATAAAAGGAGCAGCGCCCGAGACCAGCGGTGAGAGTGACATCTGAGGAGCGACACCAGCGGGGATAAAAGGAGCAGCGCCCAAGGCCCGAGACCAGTGGCGAGAGTGGGATCTGAGGAGCGACACCAGCGGGGATACAAGGAGCAGCGCCCGAGACCAGCGGTGAGAGTGACATTTGAGGAGCGAGACCAGCGGGGATAAAAGGAGCAGCGCCCGAGACCAGCGGCGAGAGCGGGATCTGAGGAGCGACACCAGCGGGGATAAAAGGAGCAGCGCCCGAGACCAGTGGCGAGAGCGGGATCTGAGGAGCGACACCAGCGGGGATAAAAGGAGCAGCGCCCGAGGCCCGAGACCAGCGGCGAGAGCGGGATCTGAGGAGCGACACCAGCGGGGATAAAAGGAGCAGCGCCCGAGACCAGTGGCGAGAGCGGGATCTGAGGAGCGACACCAGCGGGGATAAAAGGAGCAGCGCCCGAGACCAGCGGCGAGAGTGGGATCTGAGGAGCGACACCAGCGAGGATAAAAGGAGCAGCGCCCGAGGCCCGAGACCAGCGGCGAGAGCGGGATCTGAGGAGCAACACCAGCGGGGATAAAAGGAGCAACGCCCGAGGCCCGAGACCAGCGGCGAGAGCGGGATTTGAGGAGCGACACCAGCGGGGATAAAAGGAGCAGCGCCCGAGACCAGCGGCGAGAGCGGGATCTGAGGAGCGACACCAGCGGGGATAAAAGGAGCAGCGCCCGAGACCAGCGGCGAGAGCGGGATCTGAGGAGCAACACCAGCGGGGATAAAAGGAGCAGCACCCGAGACCAGTGGCGAGAGCGGGATCTGAGGAGCGCCACCAGCGGGGATAAAAGGAGCTAGCCGGGAGCTGCGCGTACCGACCTGAGGAAGGGGGGCGGGGGACTCAAAGTGTGACGTCACAGGAAAGCAGGTAAGTGATTGGTTAGTGAGTATTTCTTTTTTCTAAACTTGGGCATTGGTTTAAATTAAGAGCTGGGATTAAAAACTAAACATAGATAATTGATATTTCAAAACTTGAAAACCTAATTGATTGAGCCTCTCTTGACCAACACCAGTTTGCCTATCGTGCAAACAGATCAACGGAGGATGCAATCACAACTGCTCTACACTCGGCACTGAATCACTTAGATGGTAAGGAGACCTACATCAGAATGCTGTTCATAGACTACAGATCAGCATTCAACACTATCGTCCCCAACAAGCTGGCCACCAAACTCCACACTCTTGGCCTGAACACTTCCCTCTGCAACCTGACCCTGGACTTCTTAACAAACAGACCCCAGTCTGTCAAATTAGGTAACCACACCTCCACGCCCCCCCCCCCCGACCCTGAACACGGGGGCCCCACAAGGATGTGTGCTGAGCCCCCTCCTCTACTCCCTCTTCACCCACGACTGTGTGGCTGTTCATGGTTCCAACACCATCATCAAGTTTGCGGATGATACCACGGTAGTAGGCCAGATCACCAACAACGATGAGTCAGCCTACAGGGAGGAGGTCCAGCATCTCGTGAAGTGGTGCGCCGATAACAACCTGGCCCTTAACATCAAGAAAACCAAAGAAATCATTGTGACTTCAGGAAGTCTAAAGGCGGAAGTCACACCCCCATCCACATCAATGGGGCTGTGGTGGAAAGGGTGGACAGCTTGAAGTTCCTCGGAGCCCACATCACGGAAGACCTCTCCTGGTCCCTCAATACCTCCTCTCTGGTGAAGAAGGCCCAGCAGCGCCTATATTTCCTAAGGAGGCTGAAGGGATGTAACCTGTCACCCCTGATCCGCTCTAACTTTTACCGCTGCACAATAGAGAGCATCCTGACGAACTGTATCACAGTATGGTATGGCAGCTGTAGCTACTATGACCGGAAAGCCCTGCAGCGGGTAGTCAAAACTGCCCAACGCATTACCGGCACCCGGCTACCGACCATAGAGCACATATACCAGAAACGCTGTCTACGGAGGTCACGGTCCATCATCAAAGACCCTACCCACCCCAGCCACAGTCTGTTCGCCCTCCTGCCATCTGGGAGACGCTACAGATGCATTCGCACCCGTACGACCAGATTTAGGAACAGCTTCTTTCCCAGGGCTGTCATCCTACTGAACTCCACAAATAAACTCTAAAGCCTACACATCTGCCAATGCACATAAGAACATAAGAAATAGGAGCAGGCCAAATCTTCTATCACTCTGCATCCACCCGAACCCATGTGATCTCCCGGGAGAGGCGAAAAACCAGATAAAGACCCAATGGCCAATTTGGGAGAAAAAAATCTGGGAAATTCCTCTCCGACCCATCTAGGCGATCGAAATTCTCTTGGGAGCCGCAAGCCTACATTTCATTGTACTGCACTTGTGCACTAACAATGACAATAAAAGTTGATTTGATTTGATTTGATTTGATTGAATAAAATATAATAGAGATGGCAGGGCAGGCGATGTGTTGCAGCTGTTGCATGTGGGAGCTGGTGGACACCAGTGTGATCCACAGTGACCACATCTGCAGTAAGTGTTGGCGGCTCGAGGAACTTCAGCTCAAAGTTGATGAGCTGGAGTCCGAGCTTCAGACACTGCGATACATCAGGCAGGGAGAGAGTTACTTGGACACTGTGTTCCAGGAGGCAGTCACACCCCTTAGATTAAATAATTCAAATTTGGTCTGTTGTCAGGGACAGGAGGGTGTGACTACAAGTGAGGCAGGTATGGGGATCCAGAAGGTAGCATTGGAGGAGCGTCAACCCTTGCACTCGTCCAACAGGTTCGAGGTTCTTACTCCCTGTGTGGGCAAGAGCAGGGACTGCAGGGAGGATGATCAAACTGACCACAGCACCGTGGTTCAGGGGGCCATTCAAGTTGGCGGAGTAAAAAGAAATGTAATAGTGGTAGGGGACAGTATAGTTAGGGGGATAGATACTGTTCTCTGCAGCCGAGAGCGTGAGTCCCAAAGGCTGTGTTGCCTGCCCAGTGCCAGGGTTAAGGACATCTACTCTGGGCTGGAGAGAAATTTGAAGTGGGAGGGGAAAGATGCAGTTGTTGTGGTCCACATAGGCACCAATGACATAGGTAGAACAGAGAAAGAGGTTCTGCTGAGGGAGTATGAGCAGCTAGGGGCTAAATTAAAAAGCAGAACCACAAAGGTAATGATCTCTGGATTTCTACCTGTGCCACAAGCAAATTTGCATAGGGTAAATAAGATCAGAGAGATGAATGCGTGGCTCAAAGACTGGTGTGGGAGAAATGGGTTTCGATTCATGGGGCACTGGCACCAGTACTGGGGTAAGAGGGAGCTGTTCCGTTGGATGGGCTTCACTTGAATCATGTTGGGACTAGTGTCCTGGCGAATCGAATAACTAGGGCTGTAGAGAGGGCTTTAAACTAAATAGTGTGGGGGGGGGGGTGGTGTTCAGGTGAGCAGGAATTTAAAAAGTCAAAGAGAAAGGAGAAGGCAATAGAGCAGGGTAGCGATGGGAGTAATGGTAACCAGAGTGTGACAGGAAGGGACAGAATGTATAAAAATAAGAGTGCATTGGAAAGTGGGGTCAAAGCACGGAAAAATAGTAAAAAGACAAAATTAAAATCTCTATCTGAATGCATGCAGCATTCGTAACAAGATAGATGAGTTGGCAGCACAAATAGATATAAATGGGTATGATCTGATAGCCACTAGAGACGTGGTTGCAAGGTGACCAAGGCTGGGAACTGAATATTCAGGGGTATTTGACATTTTGGAAGGATAGACAGAAAGGAAAAGGAGGTGGGGTAGCTCTGTTAATAAAGGATGAGATCAGTGCAGCAGTGAGAAATTATATTGGCTCAGAAGAGCAAGATGTAGAATCAGTTTGGGTGGAGATAAGAAATAATAAGGGAGAGAAGTCACTGGACTAAAGGTGGACAAGTACCCTGGACCTGGTGGCTTGCATCCTAGGATCTTAAAAGAAGTGGCTGCAGAGATAGTGGATACATTGGTAGCAATCTACCAAAATTCCCTGGATTCTGGAGAGGTCCCAGCGGATTGCGAAACCGCAAATGTAACGCCCCTATTTAAGAAGGGAGGGAGATAGAAAGCAGGAAACCAGGGAACTATAGACCAGCTAGCCTTAACAGCTGTCATTGGGAAAATGCTGGAATCTATTATTAAGGAAGAAGCAGCAGGACATTTAGAAAATCATAATACAGTCAAGCAGTCAGCATGGTTTTATGAAAGGGAAATCATGTTTGACAAATTTGCTGGAGTTCTTTGAGGATGTAACGAGCAGGGTGGATAAAGGGGAACCAGTGGTCGTGGTGTATTTGGATTTCCAGAAGGCATTCGATAAGGTGCCACATAAAAGGTTACTGCGCAAGATAAGAGCTTACGGGGTTGGGGGTAATATATTAGCGAGGATAGAGGCTAACTAACAGAAAACAGAGAGTCAGGATAAATGGGTCATTTTCCGGTTGGCAAACGGTAACTAGTGGGGTGTCACAGGGATCAGTGCTGGGGCCTCAACTATTTACAATCTATATTAATGACTTGGATGAAAGGACAGAGTTTAATGTAGCCAAATTTGCTGCTGATACAAAGATAGCTGGGAAAGCAAGTTGTGAAGAGGACACAAAGAATCTGCAAAGGGATATAGACAGGCTAAGTGAGTGGGCAAACATTTGGCAGATGGAGTATAATGTGGTAAAGTGTGAGGTTATCCACTTTGGTAAGAAAAATAAAAAAGCTAATTATTATTTAAATGGAGAGAGATTACAAAATGCTGCAGTACAGAGGGACCTGGGGGTCCTTGTGCATGAAACACAAAAAGTTAGCATGCAGGTACAGCAAGTAATCAGGAAGACAAATGAAATATTGGCCTTTATTGCAAGGGGGTTGGAGTATAAAAGCAGGGAAGTCCTGCTACAGCTGTATTGGTGAGAACACACCTTGAGAACTGCGTACAGTTTTGGTCTCCGTATTTAAGGAGGGATATACTTGCATTGGAGGCAGTTCAGAGAAGGTTCACGAGGTTGATTCCTGAGGGGGTTGACTTATGAAGAAAGGTTGAGCAGGTTGGGCCTATACTCATTGGAATTTAGAAGAATGAGAGGTGATCTTATTGAAACATATGATACTGAGGGGGCTTGACAAGGTAGATGCAGAGAGGATGTTTCCCCTCATGGGGGAATCTAGAACTAGGGGCATGGTTTCAGAATAAGGGGTCGCCCATTTAAAACTGAGATGAGGAGGAATTTCTTCTCTCAGAGGGTCATAAATCTGTGGAATTCTCTGCCCCAGAGAGCTGTGGAGGCTGGGTCATTGAATATATTTAATGTGGAGATAGACAGATTTTTGATCAATAAGTGAGTGAAGGGTTATGGGGAGTGGGCGGAGAAATGGAGCTGAGCCCAAGATCAGATCTGCCAAATGGCTGACTCCTGCACCTATTTCTTATGTTCTTATGTTCTAGCGAGAATGAGGAACTGAAAGAAATTAGTATTAGTAAAAAAAATAGCACTGGAGAAATTAATGGGACTGATGGCCTACATCCTAGGGTTTTGAAAGATGTGGCTATAGAGATAGTGGATGCATTGGTTGTCAAATAGATTCTAAAATGGTTCCTGCAGATTGGAAGGTAGCAAATGTAACCCCACTGTTTAAAAAAAGGAGGGAGTGAGAAAACGGGGAACTACAGACCAGTTAGCCTGACATCAGTCGTAGGGAAAATGTTAGAATCTATTATTAAGGACATAGTAACAGGGCACTTAGAAAATAATAATAGGATTGGGCAGAGTCAACACGGATTTATGAAAGGGAAATCATGTTTGACGAGTTTTTTGAGGCTGTAGCTAGCAGAATAGATAAGGGGGAACCAGTGGATGTGGTGTATTTGGATTTTCAGAAGACATTCGATAAGGTGCCACACAAGAGGTTATTAAACAAAATTAGGGCTCATAGAATTGGGAGTAATATACTAGCATGGATTGAGGATTGGTTAACGGACAGAAATGGCCGACCCCTTATTCTGAGACTGTGACTGTTCCAGACTCCCCAGCCAGGGGAAACATCTACCCTGTCAAGCCCTGTAAGAATTTTGTATGTTTCAATGAGATCACCTCTCATTCTTCTAAACTCTAGCGCATATAGGCCTAGTCTACTCAATGTCTCCTCATAGGAAAATCCCCCATCCCAGGAACCAGTCTGGTGAACCTTTGTTGCACTCCCACTCCAGGCCAAAACTGTACACAATCACTCAGAGGGTGGTGAATCTTTGGAATTCTCTACCCCAGAGGGCTGTGTCGGCTCAGTCGTTGAATATATTCAAGAACGAGATCGATAGATTTTTGGATATTAAGGGAATCAAGGGATATGGGGATGGTGCAGGAAAGTGAAGTTGAGGTAGAAAATCAGCCATGATCTTATTGAGTGGTGGAGCAGGCTCGAGGGGCCGAATGGCCTACTCCTGCTCCTATTTCTTATGTTCTTAATTAACATTTGTAACACGCACCATTGAGAACCGAAGGAAGATTTGTTTTACAAATGTCAAACCGCAGGAAAGCAGAGGCTGAATTCAATTATCTCCCAAACACATCAGCCGAGGATTCACCTGATCATGTCACTCAGGTTGGAACTAAAGAGGCCGTATCACGTTGCAAGGAAAAATCTCCACAGGATCAATATAGAGATATATCCACCTGGAATTTCAAAATTGCAATGGACTGAAAATCGGGTGGGTTCTATAACGGGCGGGTGATCCGCTCTGCCAGATTGCCACCCATACATAAGAAATAGGAGCAGGAGTAGGCCAATCGGCCCCTCGAGCCTGCTCCACCATTCAATTAGATCATGGCTGATCTGTATCTTAACTCCATATACCCACCTTCGTTTGGTAACCCTTACCTAACAAAAATCTGTCAAACTCTGTTTTGAAATTTTCAGTTGACCCCCAGCCTCAACAGCTTTTTGGGGGACAGAGTTCCAGATTTACACTACCCTTCGTGTGAAGAAGTGTTTCCTGACATCACCCCTGAACGGCCTAGCTCTAAGTTTATGGTTAGGCCTCCTTGTTCTGGACTCCCCAATGCTTTTAACAGCTTCAAATCTAGATAGCCCCATAATGATGCCCGAGGTCTGTCTTGGTTAAAATGAAACAAACTATTTAATTGCTTTTCACACAATTTGGCAGCAAAATGTCAACCAATGATCCATGACACCACTGGGTGTTAAACATTTGTTGCCACCGTTTCCATTTGTTTTAGGTATGTGTTATTATTGATAATGTTACTGCTCTTCTTCCTTTCTTCTTCCTCTCTGAATGACAGTTCACATTCCTGTTCTGAGTCTCTTCATCTCCTAGACTCCTCCTTTCCTTGTCACCACCCTCTCCCTCAGCTTCGACTTCTCCATCTTAACACTCTCCCTATATGTATCTCCCTCTCAACACTCTTGCTTCTGATCTGTCCTCTCCCATCCCTGACTATCTGTTTCCATCTCACCACTCCCACTCCTAGACTGTTCCATTCTATCTCACTACTCTCCACCCCAGCCCATCATTCTCCATCTCACACATTCACTCCTGGCCTGTACCCACACCTCACTGGCCTCAACGTGCACAGTTCTGGCCTCCATATTATAAAAAGTATATAGCGGCACTGGAGAAGGTGCAAAAATTTTTACAAGCATGATACCAGATATGAGAAATTATACCTATCAGGAAAGATTAAACCAACTGGGGTACTTTTCTCTAGAAAAGAGATGGCTGAGGGCTGACCTGATGGAGATCTTTAAGATTATCAAAGGGATAGGGTAGACATAGGGAAGATGTTTTCACTTGCAGGGGCAACCAAAACTAAAGGCTATAAATATAAGATAGTCACCAATAAATCCAATAGGGAATTTTGGGTTAGAGTGGTCAGAATGTGGAACTTGCTACCACAAGGAGTAGTTGAGGCAAATAGCATAGATGCATTTAAGGGGAAGCTAGATAAACACATGAGGGAGAAAGGAGTTAGAAGGATATGCTGATAGGGTGAGATAAAATTGGGTGGGAAGAGACTTGTGTGGAGCATAAACACTGGCAAACACCAGTTGGACCAAATGGCCTGTTTCTGTGCTGGACATTCAATATGATTCGATGTAATGCATAGACATCAAGGCCAGAGGTGATTTTAGGGACCCAGGCTTCAACCACATGAGGCTGGGTGGAGCTGAGCAATGCAGGCTGGGCATAGACCTGGGTTTTTGGGGGGTAAGTTCATGAGACAGGTGCAGAAGAAGGTGCTTCAGCCCTGAATTCTTCTCCTCCCATTACCTTTTTATCAATGAGCAACGTCACGGGAAAAGAAAGGGTTTTTCTTTATTCGTTCTTGGGATGTGGGCATTGCTGGCAAGGCCAGCATTTATTGCCCGTCCCTAATTGCCCTCGGGAAGGTTTTGGTGAGCCGCCTTCTTGAACCGCTGCAGTCTGTGTGGTGAAGGTACTCCCACAGTGCTGTTGGGAGGGAGGCAGGATTTTGACCCAGCGACGATGAAGGAATGGCGATATATTTTCAAGTCAGGATGGTGTGTAAATTGGAGGGGAAAATTGCAGGTGATGGTGTTCCCATGCGCCTGCTGCCCTTGTCCTTCTAGGTGCTAGAGGTCGCGGGCTTGGGAGGTGCTGCCGAAGAAGCCTTGGCGAGTTGCTGCAGTGCATCTTGTAGATGGTACACACTGCAGCCACGGTGCGCTGGTGGTGGAGGGAGTGAATGTTTAAAGTGATGGATGGGGTGCCAATCAAGTGGGCTGCTTTGTCCTGGATGAGTCTAGCTTCTTGAGTGTTGTTGGCGCTGCACTCATCCAAGCAAGTGGAGAGTATTTAATCACACTCCTGACTTGTGCCTTGTAGATGGTAGAAAGGCTTTGGGGAATTAGGAGGTGAGACATTCGCTGCAGAATACCCAGCCACTGACCTGCTCTTGTTGCCACTGTATTTATGTGGCAGGTCCAATTCAGTTTCTGGTCAATGGTGACCCCCAGGATGTTGATGGTGGGGGATTTGGCGATCGTAATGCAGTTGAATATCATGGGGCGGAGGTTAGATTCTACCTTGTTGAAGATAGTCATTGCCTGGCACTTGTGTGGCAAGAATGTCACTTGTCACTTATCAACCCAAGCCTGAATGTTGCCCAGGTCTTGCTGCATGCGGGCGTGGATTGCTTTATTATTTGGAGAGTTGCGAATGGAACTGAACACTATGTGGAAACATCCCCACTTTTGACCTTATGATAGAGGGAAGGTCATTGATAAAGCAGCTGAAGATGGTTGGGCCTAGGACACTACCCTGAGGAACTCCTGCAGTGATGTCCTGGGGTGAAGATAATTGGCCTCCAACAACCACAGCCATCTTCCTTTCTGCTAGATATGACTCCAGCCAGTGGAGAGTTTTCCCCCTGATTCCCATTGATTTCAATTTTACTAGGGCTCCTTGATGCCACATTCGGTCAAATGCTGCCTTCTCGTCAAGGGCAGTCACTCTCAGCTCACCTCTGGAATTCAGCTCTTTTGTTTATGTTTGGACCAAGGCTGTAATGAGGTCTGGAGCTGAGTGGCCCTGACGGAACCCAAACTGGGCATCAGTGAGCAGGTTATTGGTGAGTAAGTGCTGCTTGGTAGCACTGTCGATGACACCTTCCATCACTTTGCCGATGATTGAAGGTAGGCTGTTGGGTTGGTAATTGGCCAGATTGAATTTGTCCTTTTTGTGGGCAGGACATACCTGGGTAGTTTTCCACATTGTTGGGTAGATGCAAGTGTTTTAGCTGTACTGGAAACGCTTCAGCCTTATGTTTTGCACTCAATGCTGGGCTCCACCATCATTGAGGATGGGAATGTTCATGGAGCCTCCTCCTCCTGTCAGTTGTTTAATTGTCCACCACCATTCACGACTGGATGTGGCAGGACTGCAGAGCTTTGATCTGATCCGTTGATTGTGCGATCGCTTAGCTCTGTCTATAGCATGCTGCTTTCACTGTTTAGCATGCATGTAGTCATGTGTTGCAGCTTCCCCAGGTTGGCACCTCATTTTTAGGTACGCCTGGTGCTGCTCCTGGCATGCTGTTCTGGACTCCTCATTGAACCAGGGTTGGTCCCCTGGCTTGATGGCAATGGTAAAGTGAGGGATATGCTGGGCCATGAGGTTACAGATTGTGGTGGAGTACAATTCTGCTGCTGCTGATGGCCCACAGCGCTTCATGGATGCCCAGTTTTGAGTTGCTATATCTGTTCTGAATCTATCCTATTTAGCACGGTGGTGGTGCCACACAACACGATGGAGGGTGTCCTCAGTGTGAAGACGGGTCTTCGTCTCCACAAGGACTGTGCGGTGATCACTGCTATCAATGTTGTCATGGACAGATGCATCTGCAACAGTTTTGATTGATGAGGATGAGGTCAAGTAGATTTTTCACCTTGTTCTCTCACCACCTGCCGCAGGCCCAGTCTGGCAGTTATGTCCTTCAGGACTCGGTCAGTAGTGGTGCTACTGAGCCACTCTTGGTGATGGACATTGAAGTTCCCCCACCCAGAGTACATTCTGTGCCCTTGCTACCCTCAGTGCTTCTTCCAAGTGGTGTTCAACATGGAGTAGTACTGATTTATCAGCTGAGGGAGGGTGGTAGGTGGTAAGCAGCAGAAGGTTTCCTTACCCATACTTGACCTGAAGCCATGAGGCTTTGTGGGGTCCGGGGTCAATGTTGAGCACTCCCAGGGCCACTCCCTTTCAACTGTATACCACTGTGCCACCTCTTCTGGTGTCCCTGCCCTGTTGGTGGGACAGGACCTACCCATGGATGGTAATGAAGGAGTCTGGGACATTGGCTGAAAGGTATGCTTCTGTAAGCATGACTATGTCAGGCTGTTGCTTGACTAATCTGTGTGAAAGCTCTCCCAATTTTTACACAAGTCGCCAGATGTTGGTGAAGAGGACTTTGCAGGGTCCACTGGGCTGGGTGTGCCATTGTCGTGTCCGAAGCCGGTGCCGAGGTCGATGCCGGGTGGTCCATCCAGTTTTATTCTTATTATTATTGTTTTCTGTCGCAGTTTATTATCACTGAGTGGCTTGCTGGGCCATTTCAGAGGGCAGTTAAGAGTCAACCACATTGCTGTGGGTCTGGAGTCACACATAGGCCAGACCAGGTAAGGACGGCAGATTTCCTTCCCTAAAGGCCATTAGTGAACCAGGTGGGTTTTTACGACAATCCGATAGTTTCATGGTCACCATTACTGATACTAGCTTTTTTTAATTCCAGATTTATTTAATTAACTGAATTTAAATTCCCCAGCTGCCGTGGTATGATTTGAACTCACATCTCTGGATCATTAGTCCAGGCCTCTGGATTACTAGCCCAGTGACATTACCAATGTGCTACTGTTCCCGGGTAAAGAGACCATCTTATGTAAAGAAAAAGAAACTCCGCTGAGGTTGGGGAGCGGGTGGAGAGAGGGATCCTATTGAGAATAGAGAAGGAGAGAGCCTGTTCAAGAGAGGAATGAGAAACGCACCCACCCTGCTGAGCAGGTAGGAAGAGAGAGGGGCTCTCATCATTAGTCCTTCCCAACTGTCATTAAGCTTTTGTACTCTATGTACTTACTGGTACCTAATTTTTCCCTTTTTCGTTCTGTTTTGTACAAGTTATTTAGGATCAGCCTATCTCTTAGCAGGTCTCTGCTTTGCTTTCCATTCCCCTCTCTCCCCTAACCTGTCTCCTTAGCTCCCAAAAGGAGCTTGATACCAGATAGAGTCCCTAATGGTGAGCATGGGTTACAGCTCTATCTCCAACCCGTGCTCATATCTTTCGAGGCTCCATGCCACGAGTGAACCCACAATTTCTGCTCCACATACCTACGCTAATCCATTGCTCCCCTACCTTTTAAATCTAACAAATGCCAGAAATATTTCACAGGAGATACTTTATAAATTTTGCATTTCAACCTGCTAGCTGCACCAGGTATAAATCAACGAAACAAACTCAGTGGAGGCGCTTTAGAAAAAGATAAATCGCTGAATGAGTTTAGATTCTACAACTCACAACCCTCAGAGGTTCTCCTGTCAGACATCACTTGGGGGTTTATTAAAGAGCAGCTCTCTGTCGCGTACTTGCTGTGTATTATGAGAATGTCAATGAGCATTGAATAATGAAAAGGAGAAAGGGAATTCTACTCCTCACAAATAGGTGGATTCTTTTTTTAAAGTTGCTTTTTTCTGTAAATTTGATTCAAAGCGAGTAGCACACCTGACACTGCACCGTGGTTGCTATTATCAATATGGGTGTGCTGAGGGAACTGATGATGCACTCTCCCACCCACCAACAGTCAGACCCACGCCTCAGAAACTGCACCATACTGCAAGTGACGTAGTTGTCACTGTATTGGGAATGGTTAGTTAGGGGTGTGTTTTTTTTAAATAAGTTAAATTTTTAAAAACTACTTAAAGCATGGAATGCGGCTTCCTCAATTGCTCAGTGAGTTTTTCCAATGAATAGTTTAACCAAACAGATCAGGAAGATCCCTGGCTCAGTGCCCAGGGTGTTAGCTCATCTCAATAAGAGTGTGGGTAATGCCACTCCAATTGACTTCAGTGACCCTTAGTTCAGGAGTCAAAGATTTGGCCAGGATTCCTGCTCCTGCCCGCTATCCAGGGATTCCAAGCACAAGTGTTTTTTTTTAATTCGTTCATGGGATGTGGGCATCGCTGGCAAGGCCAGCATTTATTGCCCATCTCTAATTGCCCTTGAGAAGGTGGTGGTGAGCCGCCTTCTTGAACCGCTGCAGTCCGTGTGGTGAAGGTACTCCCACAGTGCTGTTAGGGAGGGAGTTCCAGGATTTTGACCCAGCGACGACGAAGGAACGGCGCTATATTTCCAAGTCAGGATGGTATGTGACTTGGAGGGGAACTTGGAGGTGGTGGTGTTCCCACGTCCTTCTAGGTGGTAGAGTTTGTAGGTTTTGGAGGTGCTGTTGAAGAAAATCGAAGTGTGTGTTGAACTTGGCTGAGGACCGGATTGGGTGCAGCTGCAATGCCTCTCACAGTACAATAGCCTTTTGACGCACTCACACATGACAATGGCCCCTCGAACAAGGTACCAGAAGACAACCACAACCTAGACAACTAAACACCAACAAGGAGCCAACGCCTTCAGGAGAGATGGGGAGGGAAAAAAGGAAAAAAAGCTAAATGAGCAATGAGGCTGTTTTCATTTCACACTAAGAAATAGATAAATAAAACATACAAGTCCTTTGAACTTTACAGATTCAATATTTTAGATGCCATTGTACAGTTTTAATTGAAACCAATTGTATTGAGCCCCAGGGAGAATGTCACTCACTGCATCTGCCCTTTCAATTCTGTTAAAGTTCAGCTTGTTGACATTGTTTAATGAAGGAATTAGACTTCGTAGCATCAACAGTGTGCTGAGAGGAGGCTGTCTTTGGCTTTTCTATGCTGTCAGCTGAACATGTCTCATTCCTTTTTCCTTAATTTGTTATTTTTTGCTTCCACTTTTCTCCCTGCTTTGTCCGAAGAAGTTGACTTTTGCTGTTGACATATGCCAACAGCCTACTGGTACCTTATCTGTTCTTCATGCATGCGCCTCGGCCATGAATGTTGCTACGTGTAGGGCATTGCAGTCAAGCCCAATGCAATCCTCACTCAACATCCACACATACGCAGGAGTCACTGGCACAGGACAGCGATTGAACATAGCAACAGGCCGTACAGCCCCTTGAGCCTGTTCCGCCATTCAATTAGAGCATGGCTGATCTATATCTAACGCCATCTACCCGCCTTTGCTCCATATGCTTTGATAACCTTACCCAACAAAAATCTATCAAACCCAGTCTTGAAAATTTCAATTGACCCCCAGTATCCACAGCCTTTTGGGGGTGCGAGTTTCTGATTTCCACTACACTTTGTGTGAAAAGGTGTCTCTTAGTTTCACTCCTAAATAACCTAACTAATTTGAAGACTATGCCCTCTTGCGTATTCCTGTCTCTAGCCCAGGAGCGCTGAAGCTAATTCTAGCATCCCAACTACTGCCCTGGCAGTGATCAGCTACTCAGGACAGATTGGCAAATGCAACCAGGGATTCTTGGTCTGTACGGCCTAGTTCTAGGCATTCAGCCATTCTCACAATGGCTCAGCAACGTTAATAAAAAGTAAGTTGGAGATTTCTTCCTATGGTGTGCACTTTACTTGCAACAAGTGCGTGTTTTTATAATAAAGAAATCACATAAACAAGTAATGACACTGCGCTAACATTTTTCCATTAAATGTCCGCCTGTTACATTTAGAAGGAGGGTGATTGCCATTCTCAGGAACCTATGATGTAGCGTTTGTGAACTTGACCATATTACTGAAGACATTTAGCGCATCCTTCGGACTGGAAAGTTCTGGTCAAAGAAACTATTTAATAACTGACTACTACTAAGTACTTGAATATTAATGAGATCATCTAATTGGTTTTACTGGTAATTGATACAGCAGTAGTTCACACTGTGCTAATTTGCTGTTGCTATTCAGTTAATGAATATCCAAATGAGTTGATAATGGATTTAGATTCAGTGGCTCATTTCCCTTCTCTCTAAACAACCACATAATGAGCTGTTTGCTCAGGGTCTGTGCAGTCATTTGGTATTTGTGAAACAGCCATGTCTGAAATGTGTTCAAGCATCACTACTTAATAGCACATCCCATAATCTGAATGTTAAATAATGTGTTAAGTACTACTAAATATGATGCTTCCATCCAGAGAGAGAGTGTTGCCCTTCTGATGGCTCGGTGTGTAAATCTACCAGGGGAGTGCGACACTGAGCCATGCAGCATAACAAAATCTCAGGTTCAATCGCTGGCCTCTGCTGAGGTAACTGATTTCAACTAGGGGGGTAGGACAAAGCAGTTGGCCTTGGTGCCCATGGATGGGGGGAGGAGAGGGGAGGAGGGAGGGTGGCAACACAGCCGGCAGTCCTCTTCCTGGTTGGTATCACATGACCCCAGCTGGAATGTACAAGCATAGCTGTCATGTAAGAACAGGACTGAGCAATTGAAATTTTCAAGATAGAGATTGATGTTGAGGTGTCATGGCTCAGTGGTACCACTCTCTCCCCTCTGGGCCACAAGGTTATGGGTTCAAATCCCACTCCAGAAATTTGAGCGTAATCCAGGCTGACACTGAGTGCAGCATTCCCTCAGTACTGCACTGGTTGGAGATGCCATCTTTTGGATGGGACACAAAATCGAGGCCCCAGCTTAGCCCTCTCAGGTAGACTCTCGGGAGTTATCCTCGCTGTCCTGGCCAATATTTATTCCTCAACTAACTGCTAAAACAGATTATATGGTCATTTATCTCATTACTGTTTGTGGGACCTTGCTGTGCGCAAATGGGCTGCTGCATTTCCTAAATTGCAATCGTGACTATACTTCAAAAATGTACTTATTTGGCTGTAAAGCACTTTGGGGCATCCACTGGTCATGAAAGGGCCTCCAGAAATGCAAGTTCTTTCTTCACTATATTCCCCAGATGCCCGCACAGCTTACCTACCCTTGCTGCCTAGGCTCACGTATGAAGGAGCTCACTTAGACAATATACCAGAGGGTGGCCCACGCCTCTGGAACAGTCCCCCATCGTGAGTCAGAATTTTAGGACAGGGCGAGGAAAATTAGAGAAAATAATTAACCATTTGTACCTGTTGAGTTGTTATTGTCCTGATATAAATATACTTTCTACAGGAGTATTATAATCCAGCGAAAAAGGTAAGTATTTCTTTCACTAAGATATTCCATTTCCGTCAGCCAAGCACTATAGCACTGCTGTAAATCGGATCACTGCTGAGTGACTTGTCTCTTAAAATGGGTCTGTGCAGTCACAGAATCAAAGGAAATATTTGCAATATTCAGCTGGTTTCTGAATCATTTTGCCTGAAAAAAGGCTAAAATGGGAATTCTCATCAGAAACCTGGCAAGCCCAGTTTCTGACAGGCTGTGTAACTTTATGTACCATAGAGCTTGTTGTAACAAACTTTCCTGATACAAACCACCAGTTATAACAACTTTTTTTCTTGCCAGCCATGTTTGGATACAGGGTCTAGAAATTCAGTCATGCCGTGCCCGTTTTACAGGTGCCAAGCGGGCACCTAATTATCCAAAATGGCGGGCAGCGTGCATTGCGCTCCTTCTGTGCCAGAAGTGCATCGCCTGTCACATTGGATTGGGCTTCTCCATAGGTATCCAGGGTAAATGCCGGAAGTATTAAAGAGCTTCATTCAAATATTTAAATACGGGTCCTCCGCTTGTTGTAGGCCTGACTCGCCACGCGATAAACTCACTCAGCAACAAGGACCCATCAGCAGCACTAATTAAAGGGCTCTCCCACTACATACAGGTTAGTTGCTGGTTTGTCCTTTTAGGCTGCTGGTTTACTTCTGGGTGCTTTAATTGCCTATTTTCCGCCTTCTATAACTGATTTGTGACTTCTGTTAACAAGTTTTTGCTGATGCTGGGCTGCTTTTGTATGCATTCAAAATAGTTTTTCTGCAATCACTGGTGGTCTGATAGGGCTGCCTTTGGGGCTGGAGGACGAGGTGGAGCAGCCAAGAAGACAGGAGACAGCAGGAGCTGGGAGAAGAGGGAGAAGGAGGGCACTGTGCAGGAGGATATTCCTACAGCGGGTCTTCAAGGAGCACGTCACCGAGCTATGTCATCTGCTGCAGCCACACCAGGAGCCTCAAACCAGGGCATGGACAGCACTGCCTATGGATGTCAAGATCACTGTACCCCTTAACCTTTATGCTACAGGGTCTTTCCAGGCTGTAGCAGGTAACATCAGCGATATTCCAGTTTGCGGTTCACTGTTTGGGAAGGTGACCGAGGCTCTCGACACCAGGAGGAACGGCTATTATTTTCCCAATGGACAAAGCAAAGCAGGACGAGAGAGCACTTTGTCCATATAGAATCATAGAAATTTATGGCACAGAAGGAGGCCATTCGACCCATCGTGTCTGTGCCGGCCAAAAAAGAGCTATCCAGCCTTATCCCACTTTCCAGATTTTGGTCCATAGCCTTGTAAGTTACAGCACTTCAAGTGCATATCCAAGTACTTTTTAAATGTGATGAGTGTTACTCTTTCAGGCAGTGAGTTCCAGACCTCACCACCCTCTCGGTGAAAAAAGTTCTCCTCAACTCCCCTCTAATCCTTCTACCAATTACTTTAAATCTATGCCCCCTGGTTATGGACGCCTCTGCTAAGGGAAATCGGTCCTTCTTATCCACTCTATCTAGGTTCCTCATAATTTTATACACCTCAATCAAGTCTCCCTTCAGCCTCCTCTGTTCCAAAGAAAACAACCCCAGCCTATCCAATCTTTCTTCATAGCTAAAATTCTCCAGTCCTGTCAACATCCTCATAAATCTGTATCCTCTCCAGTGCAATCACATCTTTCCTGTAATGTGGTGACAGTACACAGTACTCTAGCTGTGGCCTAACAAGTGTTTTATAGTTCAAACGTAACCTCCCTGCTCTTATATTCTATGCCTTGGCTAATATAGGAAAGTATCCCATATGCCTTCTTAACCACCTTATCTACCTGCCCTGCTACCTTCAGGGATCTGTGGACATGCACTCCAAGGTCCTTCTGTTCCTCTACACTTCTCAGTATCCTACCATTTATTGTGTATTCCCTTGCCTTGTTAGCCCTCCCCAAAGGCATTACCTCACACTTTTCTGGATTGAATTCCATTTGCCACTGTTCAACCCACCTGACCAGTCCATTGATATGTTCCTGCAGTCTACAGCTTTCTTCCTCACCATCAACCACATGACCAATTTTTGTATCATCTGCAAACTTCTAAGTCATGCCCCCTACATTGAAGCCGAAATCATTGATATATACCACAAAAAGCAAGTGATAAATACTGAGCCCTGCGGAACCCACTTTCCAGTCACAAAAACATCCCTCAACCATTAGCCTTTGCTTCCAGCCACTGGGCCAATTTTGGATCCAGCTTGCCACTTTCCCTTGGATCCCATGGGCTTTTACTTGCAGGCTTCTCCAGGGTGCAAGATGCCATAGTCTACATCCATACTGCCATGCATGTTCAGCATCCCACCTTGCAGTTTCTGTGAACTTGAGCTCATCCAAAACTCTGCTGCCAGTATACTAACTCGCACCAAGTCCCCATCAACCCTGTGCTCGCTGACTTACGTTGGTTCCTGGTCCAGCAACGCCTCGATTTTAAATTTCTCATCCTTGTTTTCAAATCGCTCCATGGCCTCACCCTTATCTATCTCTGTAACCTCCTCCAGTCCTACAACTCTCTCAGATCTCTGCACTCCTCCAATTATGGCCTTTTGCGCATCCCCGATTTCAATCGCTCCACCATTGGCGGCCGTGCCTTCAACTGCCTGGGCCCCAAGCTCTGGAATTCCCTCCCTAAAGCTCTCTACCTCTCTCTCCTCTTTTAAGACCCTCCATAAAACCTACCTCTTTGACCAAGCTTTTGGTTACCTTCCCTAATAACTCCTTATGTGGCTCGGTGTCAAATTCTGTTTGATAATCGCTCCTGTGATACGCCTTGGGACGTTTCACTACGTTAAAGGCACGATATAAATACAATCTGTTGTTTTTTTGTTGAATAAAAAAGTATTCCACTCCCTCAATGTCCAGCTTGTTTGTGACCACAGGCAGCGCATCATGCAGGTCTGTGCCTAGTTTCCTGGCAGCAATAGTAATTCATTTATCCTGCGCCAGTCCTCTGTGGTGCCTTTATTCCAACCAAGCCATCAGGTTACAGGCGGGCTACTGTGTGACGAGGGTTATCTCCTCCAGATATGGCTCATGACTCCTGTTGGGAACCCGGGCATAGCTGCAGGGCTGGCCTACGAGAGCCATGCCGCCACCAGAAACATTATCAAGCAGACAGTCGACATGCTCGAGCAACGCTTCCGCTGCCTGAACTGTTCAGGATGAGCTTTGCAGTACAGCCCTAAGCATGTATCCGGATTTCTGGTCATCTGCTGTATGCTGCTTAACTTTGCAATAATGCGAGACCAACCCTTAGCACCTTCTAGGCAGCAAGAAGTGCAGGAGGAGGAGAAGCAGGTGGAGGAGGAACAGGAGGAAGTGTAGGAGCGGCATCAGCCACCAGCGCCTCTAGCTGATATAGCTCTTGGAGAGCAGCTCATCCTAGAGTACTACACGTGAACCATCTGTCTTGTTCCTAATACATCAACAGTCCCACAATCCTTACCATTGTCCTTACTACACCATCCGATTGTCTTCCTTCAGTCCAGCTTTATTCGTCTTGCCCTCACTTCACTTCAAACATTAACACCAACGTCAAATCAAGAAAATAATATTAATGCAACAACTCAACTGTGTCTAATACTTAACAGGAATAATTCAGCATCATCCTTGTGCAAACCTTTAGTGCCTGTCTTTGTACTAATTTGCCTAAACAAGGGGTCACATTTTGCTGGAGTGGGGCATCTTGCGTCATGCCCTATTAGTTAGACTTGTTCGTGCACGTTTAGGTTTTAACATTTTTTGCCCACAATGTTGCTGGAAGTGCGAGCTAACAATGGCATGGTGAGGGCAACAGGGCATCTGGGACCTTGACGAACAACAGGACAAACGGTGTATCTCCTTAACCAATGAGATTAAAGGATTGAGAACTAAACAGAGAAGGAGGATGAATAGAGTGGGTGAATTCAATGTCAACTCGGGTACAGAAAGAGAAATAGAGAGCAAAAGAAAGATTGGATTAAGAGAGAAAAAAAGAGAAAGGAAAAATATGAAAAAAATGTAATTTAAAATTTGACGTTTTTAAAATCTCCTAAAAGAATTCACTACCTGAAGGAGTGAGATGCCACACTTAAGAGATGTTAATTGACAATCATTAACAATTATCATGTTATTAAAAGGGTACTTATGCTATTAATTACTAGACTTGACTTTCTGTGGTGAGTTTTAGCAACCTTTTCAGTGGCAGCTATGGCGCACTCGCCTTTGTGTCAGAAGGTTGTGGGTTCAAGTCTCACTCCAGGGACTTGAGCACATAAAGCTAGGCTGACACTCCCAGTGCAGTACTGAGGGAGTGCCATCTTTTGGATGAGACGTTAAGCCGCGGCCTCGTCTGCCCTCTCAGGTGGACGTAAAAGGTCCCATGGCACTATTTCGAAGAAGAGCAGGGGTGTTATCCCCGGTGTCCTGGGCCAATATTTATCCGTCAACCAGCATAACAAAAACAGATTATCTGGTCATTATCTCATTGTTGTTTGTGGGAGCTTGCTGTGCGCAAATTAGCTGCCGCGTTTCCCACATTACAACAGTGACTCCACAGTAAAATACTTCATTGACTGTAAAGCGCTTTGAGACGTCCGGTGGTCGTGAAAGGCGCTATATAAGTGCAAGTCCTTCTTTCCTTCTTTCTCTGCATTGACAAGGGCACTGATGGAGTGGGTGGCGGGGGAGCAGGCATGCTGTCAACCTAAGAGCAGTATTAGAGAACGTGGGGGCATGATCTGCAGTTCTAGCTGTCGTTTCTCTGTTTAGAAGCATTTCTCTGATGTTTGTAGCCAGGTGCACCTGCCCTTTAAGAGGTGCTTGATGCGCCATCAATTACTCAAAAGACTGAAGTTGAGCGAGTAACAATCAGGCTTTTATTAACTAAAGAATGAAGGTCTTGTCTCGAGTGGTCGACCCGTCCAGAATACTAAGGGACTGGGAGGTAGTCACTTATATACCTGGAATAGTGGGAGGAGTCAGCCGAGGCATGTCCAGACCTGTACCTAGTGGAATACACATACAGACACAGACAGGTATGACAGTGGTTTACCACATTCACCCCTTGTTTAAAAATGAGTCCGGCGGGGTGAAGTGTATTTAAAAGTTCGTGTATTGGAGTCTCTCCGGAGGTCTTGTCTGCCGCTGTGATCGACGTGGCGACGGCAGGGGTGGTGGAGCTTCCGGCGTCGCGTCCCGTGTAGGCTGGGGCCCTGGAGTGTAGTCCTCATGGGTGACGGTCCAAGGCGAGCCGGCTGCTGGGGTTGGATATCGGGTCGTGGGGGGGGGTGGTAATGGGTAGTGGGTTACAGCGGTCCCCGAGGGTGCGAGGTCTCGTATGGAGACTGTGTCCTCCCGCCTGTCCGGGTACGCAATGTAAGCGTACTGGGGGTTGGCGTGGAGGAGGTCGACCCTCTCGACCAGGGGGTCCGTTTTATTGGCCCTCACGTGTCTTCTCAGTAGTACCGGCCCTGGGGACGTCAGCCATGGCGGTAACGATGTCCCCGATGTGGACTTCCTTGGGAAGACAAACATTTTCTCGTGAGGGGTGGCATTGGTGGCAGTGCAGAGAAGTGACCGAATCGAGTGGAGCGCATCGGGGAGCACCTCCTGCCAGCGGGAGGTCGGAAGGCCCCTAGACTTTAAGGCTAGTAGGGCAGCCTTCCAAACAGTTGCATTCTCTCTTTCCACCTGTCCGTTCCCCCGGGGGTTGTAACTGGTGGTCCTGCTTGTGGCAATACCCCTAGCGAGCAGGTACTGGCGGAGTTCGTCGCTCATAAACGATGAGCCCCGGTCGCTATGGATATAGCTGGGGAAACCGAACAGGGTGAAGAGGCTGTTCAGACATTTAATGACCGTGGCACTGGTCATGTCCGGGCAGGGGAAAGCGAACGGGAACCGGGAGTACTCGTCAATGATGTTGAGGAAGTACACATTGCGGTCGGAGGAGGGGAGAGGCCCTTTAAAATCGACGCTCAGGCGTTCGAAAGGGCGAGTGGCTTTTATCAGGTGGGCTCTGTCTGGTCTATAAAAGTGCGGTTTGCACTCAGCGCAGACTTGGCAGTTCTTGGTCATGGTCCTGACCTCCTCAATGGAGTAAGGCAGGTTGCGGGCCTTGATGAAGTGGAAGAACCTGGTGACCCCCGGGTGGCAGAGGTCATTGTGGAGGGCCCTCAGCCTATCGATCTGCGCGCTGGCGCAGGTGCCACGCGATAGGGCATCTGGGGGTTCATTGAGCTTCCCAGGCCGGTACAAGATCTCGTAATTGTAGGTGGAAAGTTCGATTCTCCACCTCAAGATCTTGTCATTTTTGATTTTGCCCCTCTGCTTGTTGTTGAACATAAAAGCAACTGAACGCTGGTCAGTGAGCAGGGTAAATCGTTTTCCGGCCAGGTAGTGCCTCCAATGACGCACAGCCTCCACGATAGCCTGGGCCTCCTTCTCGACCGCGGAGTGTCTGGTCTCCGGGCCCTGGAGGGTTCGTGAGAAGAATGCCACAGGTCTCCCCGCCTGATTAAGGGTGGCGGCCAGAGCGAAGTCGGACGCATCGCTTTCCACCTGGAAGGGGATGGATTCGTCCACTGCGTGCATGGTGGCTTTGGCAATGTCTTCCTTGATACGGTGGAAGGCTAAGCGGGCCTCTGCCGTCACGGGAAAAGAGGTGGACTTGATCAGCGGACGGGCTTTGTCTGCATAGTAGGGGACCCACTGAGCGTAGTAGGAAAAAAACCCTAGGCACCTCTTCAGAGCTTTTAGGCAGTGGGGCAGTGGGAGTTCCATAAGGGGACGCATCCGGTCCGGGTCGGGACCGATGACCCCGTGTTCTACAACACAGCCAAGGATGGCGAGGCGGTCTGTGCGGAATATGCACTTCTCCTTGTTATATGTCAGGTTCAGGAGTTGGGCGGTGCGGAGGAATTTCTCGAGGTTTGCGTCATGGTCCTGCAAGTCATGGCCGCAGATGGTCACATTATCTAGGTAAGGGAAAGTGGCCTGCAGCTCGTTTTGATCGACCATCCGGTCCATCTCCCTTTGGAAGACGGAAACCCCGTTGGTAACGCCGAAGGGAACCCTAAGGAAGTGATAGAGGCGGCCGTTTGCCTCAAAAGCAGTATACTGGCGGTCTTCAGGGCTGATGGGGAGCTGGTGGTACGCTGATTTCAGGTCAATGGTCGAAAAGACGCGGTACTGCGCGATCTGGTTGACCATGTCAGCTATGCGGGGGAGTGGGTAGGCGTCCAGCAGGGTGTAGCGGTTTATTGTTTGGCTGTAGTCGATGACCAGGCGTTGTTTCTCGCCGGTCTTAACGACCACAACCTGGGCTCGCCAGGGGCTGGAGCTGCCCTCAATAATCCCCTCCTTCAGGAGCCGTTCCACTTCGGTTTTGATGAAAACCCTGTCCCCGGCACTGTATCGCCTGCTCTTTGTGGCGATGGGCTTACAGTCGGGGGTGAGGTTAGCAAACAGTGGGGGGGGTGGGACTCTGAGTGTGGAGAGGTTGCATCTGGTGCGCGGCGGGCAATTTGGAGGCTGCTGGCTGCGGACTGTGAGTGGGGGGAGGGGGCCACCGTATGCCATCGTAACGCTTTTGAGGTGGCACTGGAAATCCAACCCCAGTAGAATGGCAGCGCAGAGGTCGGGCAGGACCAGGAGTTTAAAATTATTGAACACAGTCCCGTCTACTACTAGTGTCACCACGCAGTAGCCGCCAATGTCCGCTGACTGGGACTCGGAGGCCATAGAAATCCGCTGGTGCGCAGGCAGGACTGGGAGAGAGCAACGCCGCACCGTGTCGGGGTGGATGAAGCTCTCTGTGCTCCCGGAGTCAAAAAGGCAGTTTATTGCATGGCCGTTTACCTTAACGTCCATTTTGGACCGAGCTAGCTGGTGCGGTCTCGTTTGGTCCAGCGTCACAGAGGCCAGCGTAGGGGTCGGTGTGTCGCTGCGAGTATCAGATGGGGGGGGGTTGGCGGTCTGCTGCGTCCCGGCTGGTGTCCAAGATGGCGGCGTCCATGATTCCCATGTGGCTGGAGTCGTCCAAGATGGCTGCTGCTGCGGTGGTTCGCACATGGCTGGGGAGGCCCAAGATGGCGGCTCGCACGGCCCACACGCGGCGCTGCTGGCGTTCGGGGTGGCTTTGGCCTTGCAGACGCTGGCGTAGTGTCCCTTTTTCCCGCAGCCCGAGCAGGTCGCATTCTTCGCCGGGCAGCGCGCTCTGGGGTGTTTGGCCTGGCCACAGAAGTAGCATTTCTGGCCTTGGGATACTGCTGTCTGGCTTTGGGACACTGCTGCGGTAGTTGGGCCGTTGTTGGGCTGTGGCTGGGGTGGCACGGTGCTATGGGGCTGTCCTACCGTGTCCCAGGTTGTCGTTCCCCGCGGCGTCCACGGTGCAGAGGAGTAGGCATCCATGCCCCGGAAGGCTGCGTCCAGCGTTAGTGCGATGTCGGAGGCTTTGTCGAGGGTGAGGTCACTCTGCTCCAGCAGTCGCTGTCGGGTGTAGTTGGACCTGTGGCCCGCTACGAAGGCATCCCGGATCAGTTCCTCCGTGTACTTAGTGGGCGTTACCGCCTTACACCCACAGGCCCGGCCAAGCACGGACAGTGCTTGGAGGTATTCCTCAGTCGATTCCCCAGGTTGTTGCTTGCGACTCCCCAGGAGGTGCCTGGCGTAAACTTCGTTCACAGGGCGCGTGTACTGGGTCTTGAGGAGCTGGAGGGCGGCTGTGTACGAGGTCGCATCCCGGATGACTGAGTACACTCGGTGGTTCACCTTGGAGATCAGGACAGACAGTTTGTTCGCATCCGTTACGACCGCAGTGGAGGCAGTCAGGAATGTCTCGAAGCACGTAAGCCAGTGAGCAAACTTGGTGGAAGCGTCCGCTTCCCGACTGTCCAGGTCCAGGCATGCTGGTGTGAGGATCTTCTCCATTATAAAAAATTTAGTTAATAAAATTGATGCGCCATCAATTACTCAAAAGACTGAAGTTGAGCGAGTAACAATCAGGCTTTTATTAACTAAAGAATGAAGGTCTTGTCTCGAGTGGTCGACCCGTCCAGAATACTAAGGGACTGGGAGGTAGTCACTTATATACCTGGAATAGTGGGAGGAGTCAGCCGAGGCATGTCCAGACCTGTACCTAGTGGAATACACATACAGACACAGACAGGTATGACAGTGGTTTACCACAGTGCTGTTTGCCTTTAAGTAGCATCAGCAAAGCCCGATTTCCTGCCCCCACCTCCAAACAGGCGGGTAGCCAATGAATGCTGTGGGTAGCGCTGGCTGAATGCCTGAGTCATTATAATGAGCTGGCAGCACCAATTTCACGTGGTCCCTGTGGTTTTAAAGTTTAAAATTACTTTTGGGGGTGTCAAGAGAAGCAGGAGTGCTACTCTGGTTCCCACAAAAATAGTCTGGGCTGATGCCACCACGGGATCCCGAAACCTTTCCGATCCTTAACCTCCCTCCCCGTCCCCGGACTTATCGTACTGCCAGCTGGGTGGCATCTGGGCCGTCGACACCCAGCTCTACCTCACCACCACCTCTCTCGACCCCTCCACGGTCTCTAAATTGTCAGACTGCTTGTCCGACATCCAGTTCTGGATGAGCAGAAATTTTCTCCAATTAAATATTAGGAAGACCGAAGCTATTGTTTTCGGTCCCCGCCACAAACTCCGTTCCCTAGCCACTGACTCCATCCTTCTCCCTAGCATCTGTCTGAGGCTGAACCACACTGTTCGCAACATTGGTGCCATATTTGAACTTGAAATGAGCTTCCGACCACACATCCGCAGCATAACTAAGACCGCCTATTTCCACCTCCATAACATCGCCTGTCTCCGTCCTTGCCTCAGCTCATCCGCTGCTGAAACCCTGGCTGGCCTCCCACATTCTACCCTACGTAAACTCGAGTTGATCCAAAACTCGGCTGCGCATGTCCTAAGTCGCACCAAGTCCCGTTCACCCATCACCCCTGTGCTCGCTGACCTACATTGGCTCCCGGTTAAGCAACGCCTCAATTTCAAAATTCTCATCCTTGTTTTAAAATCCCTCCACAGCCTCATCCCTCCCTATCTCTGTAATCTCCCTCAGCCCCACAACCCCCCAAGATATCTGCGCTCCTCTAATTCTGCCCTCCTTGAGCATCCCTGATTATAATTGCTCAACCATTGGTGGCCGTGCCTTCTATTGCCTCGGCCCTAAGCTCTGGAATTCCCTGCCTAAACCTCTCTGCTTCTCCACCTCTCTTTCCTCCTTTAGGATGCTCCTTAAAACCTACCTCTTTGACCAAGCTTTTGGTCAGCTGCCCTAACTTCTCCATATGTGGCTCGGTGTCAAATTTTTTGTCTTATAATACTCCTGTGCAGCGCCTTGGGACATTTTACTACGTTAAAGGCGCTATATAAATACAAGTTGTTGTTTTTGTCTGATATCACACCAGCCCAAAAGATCAGTTATCGCTGGGCCATACTCGCACAACTCCAAGTTGCCAACTCTGGAGCAGCATAAGATTAGCGGAGGCCTAGGAAGAAGCCACCTGTTCACCCATCCAGCCCCCAGGAGCAATATTGCACAGGCAGTGTGATGAAGGTGGACTCATTTCTCTCAAGACTTTACAGAAATGAGGGACAGGTCCAAAAAGGATTTATTTCTAAGTTAGTCCATGAAACTACTTTCCCAATATTCTTCAAGCCTTTAACCTATTTGGCTGTAAAAGCCTTTTTCTAATTTCTTGCTTGCAAGTAAAAAAAAAATGCAGCAACACTAAATGTTTCTGCTGAGCAACACGTTCAGAAATAGTAAAGATGGCGACAATTCAGGGCTCCTGTGATCATAAAACGATCATTTTAAGCAAAGATGTTGCTGTGCAAACCAGAGTCTGCAAACTCATGCCTCTCGGAAAATGGTGGGAGACTCAATCTGTCCACTCTGTCTGTCTTATTACTGAACATGTTGCTAAAGGACGCAGACCTTGTTTCCAGCCGTGTTTGTCAACAGGAGGGCCTTGCTTCAAGCAAAGATCTGAGTCAAGAAGCCCTTGACTGTGGTGCGTAACATATGTGTTTTCAGTTTCTACTTCTCTGAAATAAGACTCAGAGAAAAATTAATCATCATCCTGATGACAACAGACATTCATCTTATCTCCTCACCGCAGAAACCTGGCGATTTGACACCTCCAGTCAGGCACTGGTACGTCATACAAGAATGATGCTGGGTTAACTCTTGGAGTGCCAGCAACTCCTGGGAGTCCCGTGCTTCCCTAGGCGGGCTACTTTATAAAAGATTTCAGCTTGCCCATCCCGACACTGAAAAATTTCCAGTCATCCAGCTCAGATATCAAAAGGTAGACTTCACAAATTCACAACTCCTGATGCAAAACTGCACCCACTGAGATTTGGGCGTGTAGGTCAGAGGTCCCTGAAGGACTTCCATCCATTCGTTTATAAATCTTGCGGGGCCTGTTGAAGTCTTAACTCAAATTAACTACATGGACTCCTGGTGGGCAAATTTCCATGGAGGCAGTGCATGTTTATAAAATCTACTTTCACTGTAATACTAATGCTGTATTAATAAAAGATAGCCTTTAAAATAACAATGTAGTGGTTATGTTACTGGATTAGTAACCTTGAGGCCAGGGCTAATAATCTAGAGAGCGTGAGTTCAAATCTTACCATGGCAGGGTGAGAATTTGAATTTAGTTTAAAAATCTGGAAATAAAAAGCTGCCATCAGTGAAAGTGTGGTGTGGAGATGCCGGAGTTGGACTGGGGTGGACAAATGTAAGAAATCACACAACACCAGGTTATAGTCCAACAGCTTTATTTGAAATCACAAGCTTTAGGAGCGCTGCTCCTTCTTCAGGTGAAGTGGAGAAATGCATAAAGACACAGCTTATATAGTCAGAGAATCATGTCAGATGTTTACAGGTAACCTTTCCAACTGCCATTTATCACACCTCGGCAGAGAGATAATCACAGCAGTCAAAGGTGTGAATGGTGTCCAAACAGGTCAGTCAGGGAAACATTACATCAAAGAACAATGAGGTGGGGTCACAAGGGGTCAAATATTGCAGATGCTGGGGTCTGTATGAAAAACAAAAAAACAGACAAAAAACATTTTTTTTGGCTGGAAATCACAGCAGGTCCGGCCGCATCTGTGTAGAGAGAACAAGCCAATGTCGACTCGAGTCTGGATGACCCTGCATCAGGTGGGGTTACATGTAGCGTGACATGAACCCAAGATCTCGGTTAAGGCCGTCCTCATGGGTGTGGAACTTGGCTATCAGTTTCTGCTCGACGATTTTGCGTTGTCGTGTGTCTCGAAGGCCACCTTGGAGAATGCTTACCCGAAGATCGGAGGCTGAATGTCCTTGACTGCTGAAGTGTTCCCCGACTGGGAGGGAACACTCCTGCCTGGTGATTGTTGCACGGTGTCCGTTCATCCGTTGTCGCAGTGTCTGCATGGTCTCGCCGATGTACCATGCTCCGGGGCATCCTTTCCTGCAACGTATGAGGTAGATAACGTTGGCCGAGTCACATGAGTATGTACCATGTACCTGGTGGGTGGTGTCCTCACGTGTGATGATGGTATCTGTGTTGATGATCTGGCATGTCTTGCAGAGGTTGCTGTGGCAGGGTTGTGTGGTGTCGTGGTCGCTGTTCTCCTGGAAGCTGGGTAATTTGCTGCGAACGATGGTCTGTTTGAGGTTAGGCGGCTGTTTGAAAGCGAGTAGTGGAGGCGTGGGGATGGCCTTAGCGAGGTGTTCGTCGTCATCGATGACATGTTGAAGGCTGCGAAGAACATGGCGTAGTTTCTCCGCTCCGGGGAAGTACTGGACGACGAAGGGTACTCTGTTGGTTGTGTCCCGTGTTTGTCTTCTGAGGAGGTCTATGCGATTTTTCGCTGTGGCCCGTCGGAACTGTCGATCGACGAGTCGAGCGTCATATCCCGTTCTTACAAGGGCGTCTTTCAGTGTCTGTAGGCGTCCATCGCGTTCCTCCTCGTCTGAGCAGATCCTGTGTATTCGCAGGGCTTGTCCATAGGGGATGGCTTCTTTAACGTGGTTAGGGTGGAAGCTGGAGAAGTGAAGCATCGTGAGGTTGTCCGCACCCATGAGGACGGCCTTAACCGAGATCTTGGGTTCATGTCACGCTACATGTAACCCCACCTGATGCAGGGTCATCCAGACTCGAGTCGACATTGGCTTGTTCTCTCTACACAGATGCGGCCGGACCTGCTGTGATTTCCAGCCAAAAAAAATGTTTTTTGTCTTTTTTTGTTTTTTATACAGACCCCAGCATCTGCAATATTTGACCCCTTGTGACCCCACCTCATTGTTCTTTGATGTAATGTTTCCCTGACTGACCTGTTTGGACACCATTCACACCTTTGACTGCTGTGATTATCTCTCTGCCGAGGTGTGATAAATGGCAGTTGGAAAGGTTACCTGTAAACATCTGACATGATTCTCTGACTATATAAGCTGTGTCTTTATGCATTTCTCCACTTCACCTGAAGAAGGAGCAGCGCTCCGAAAGCTTGTGATTTCAAATAAAGCTGTTGGACTATAACCTGGTGTTGTGTGATTTCTTACATCAGTGAAAGTGGCCATGAAGCTGTCGGATTGTCATAAATCCCAACTGGTTCACTAATGTTCATTAGGGAACAAAACTTGCTGTCCTTACCCGGTCTGGATTCTTCCAGTCCTACACCAACGTGATTGACTCTTAACTGCCCTAGCCAGCCATATAGTTGTGGCAACTACGGATGGGCAATTAAATGCCGGCCTTGCCAGTGATGCCCACATCCTGAGACCGAATAAAAAACAAAAGTTTTCAAAACTTCGGGGGGAGTCTTAACTTTTAAAGAAGCAAACGAGCAGGTAAAATGAAGCAGCACCATTTCCTGCGGCATACCCTCTGATTTCGGATTTTACCGCTGCTTATTCAGTGGCAGTTGCGGTGCCCAACAGACTCGGGCAGAAGCCGCATAAATGAATGCAAATCGGGGTTCCATGACACCGATCACATTTTAACTTGGGCCTGCGCGGAAAAGCCAGGTAAACCAGATCGGTTGGGAGGATGAAAAGGCCCTCCAAGGTAAGTTTTAAAAACTTTCCTTTGCAAAGTTGTGTCCTCCCCTGCCCCAGATTCCCCTTCGTCCCTTCAACGGGACCCTCCTAAAACCACCTCCCCGAAACTTACCTGCTTGTCTTCCTGCCATGCTGGCCGCCTGAATTTCCATTCCCAACCGTCAGCTAGCTGCCATTTTCCACCCATTTCAGGTGGGCAACTGACCGGTAGACTACAGATGGGGCTTTGGACTTAAAATACCCTAGGCTCCACCAGAATTACTTGACTCCAGACCTCCAGGTGAGAGTAGTTGTCCTCGTTATCAAGGCAACATTCGACCAAATATGGCACCGAGGGACCCTAGCAAAACTGAAGTCAATGGGAATGAAAAGGATAACCCTGAATTGGCTAGAATCATACCTGACACACAGGAAAAGGATTGTGGCTGCTGGAGACCAGTTATCACAGCCCCAGACATCACTGTAGGAGTTCCTCAGGGAAGTGTTGTTGGCTTATCCAGCTGCTCCATCAATGACTTAACCTCCTTCATAAAGTTAGGAATGGGACTGTTCACTGATGACTCCACAGCAGTCAGCTACATTCACAATTCTTCCGATAGTAAAGAAGCCCATGCCAACCTACAGCAAAACCTGGATAACATCCAAGCTCAATCTGTGAAGAGGCAGGTAACATTTACGCCACATAAGTACCAGGTAATGACCACCTCAAGATCCCAGCTATGTCTCCCTGGTCTTCAACAGCACCACCATTGCTGAGACCTGACTATCAACATCTTGGGGGATCACCATTGACTAGAAGCTGAAATGGACCAGCCATATCAATACCATGGCTACAAGAGCAGGACGGAGGCTGGTTACTTGTGACCAGTCGCTCGCCTCCTGATCCCTCAAAGACTCTCCACCATCGACAAAGCTCAATGCAGGAGTGTGATCAAATACTCACCACCAATGATGCCTCTAATATTTTTTTGTACTGAGCAGGCCACAAACTCCTTTTGAGCGCGACCTTTTCACCCATGGGCAAATTTTACAACAACAACGACAACAACTTTTACAAGAATGGCAGCAACAGCCACCACTTAAAAGCATTTATACAGTAATGCTATATTGCCACCCCGCCGTCTCAAATCATGAGGCAATCAGACATGGTTCTATACAAGTTTAATCTAACTTCTCTGCTTTTATTGAATTCTATTCCTCTAGAAATGAACCCCAGTGCTTTATTTGCACTTTTATGGCTTTTTTAACCTGCGTTGCTACTTTCAATGATTTGTGAATCTATACCACTAGATCCCTTTGTAGCTCTACCCCATTTAGACTCTTATTTTCCAAGGAATAGGTCGCCTCTTTATCCCTCCTACCAAAATGCACCACCTCACACTTATCTATATTGAAATTCATTTTTCATTTACATGCCCATTCTGCAAGTTTGTTTATGATAGAATTAATTAAAAGCTTTTAGTTCGTCATGTACAAACTCTATTTAAAAAAAAAAAAAAAATACTCGTCAGAAATGATTGGGATATAAAAGAACTGCATTTAACTCTTCAGAAACGTCACTCAGTTACACAGTTATGCATCGACAGACAATCCAGAAGCCCAAGGTGAGCTGAAAGAGGCATATCTATTCATGCAATTTGTATTAATTTTAAAGTTTCCAACATATTAGCCCATCCCTCATGTCACTATAGCAGTGGCTGCATAGGCATCAGGAGCAGCGGCATTCCTATGGCGTGACGCGCTGTACGTCCACATAAGTACAGGAAACTTTGTGATATCCGGCACCGACGGGACCGAGCTGTTGCCGATCTATCAAAACTGCCGGACATACAAAGTTAATGTTGAAGCATACGGAGGTTTTCATCTCCGTATCTGACAACAAACACTGTTGCTTAGCAACAGCTTCTAAACAGTCGGCTGCAGCTGCAAGCGTCTCTAGCTGAAGCTGTTGCTATAGCTACAGACCTTGCAGTGCCTGACTGGGGGAAAAAAAAGCAACGAGAACTAAAAAAACTTATAGAAAACGGCTCCTGATTTTTGCCGTTAGATCGAGTATTCCGGACATATAACTTCCGGATAAACCAAAGTTTCCTGTAATTAGAATATTAATCAATGCATCCAGACAACCAACAAATATAAAGTGCTGTAGTTCGTTACTTCACAGTATTAAAAAGAATTGAACAAAAACGGGTATCCGTATCTTCAACTTCAATCACTTCCATTGATAAACTTGGTCTTGAACCAGCATACACCCCACCCCCCCACCCCACCACGTAACATATTAGAAATACAGCACTTATTCACAAGTGCAGAAAAACACATACACAATTTGTGTCACCGAAATAAAAACAAAAAGCAGGAAAAGCTATGATTTAACAGAAATAAATATTCATCTTTCTTCCTGGATAGGAGAACCAATTAGACAGACTTGGCAATGTTAATTTACAAATTTTGCTTCTAATGTTTTTCTCTCATATATTCTCCACAATATTAATCCCTGCTCTTATCACAAAAAGTGTTGAATTATTTCAGGTACTTCCCAATTAAATAGCGGGAAACAAACTTTATTGTACTCTCAATTTTTAATCTCCTATTTCAAACATTTATACCAAATCGAAATTGTACATTATCAGTTTAATCAAAGTATTTTCTGTGTCTTTCTCAATAAACAAATATTGGTTTCTTCTAAAGTAGCTTCCTGCAATTTTTATATATCATTACATAACTTTTGTTTCTATTAACACTCCACTAAACGTTTAAGAGGAAATCTATATTTACATTATTCCTGAGACTTGTTCGGATTATAGAACGACAGGCAAATAAAATGGTTTGTGTTTTTCCCCTTTTTTGGTTCTCTTCCTAAATATCTTCTTGATATTACTTTTTATTGACTTAAAAAAAATATATGTAACTCCTACAAATCCTCCCCTGCCCGCCCCTCCTCAGCAGCATGGTTGCATGTTTGTGTAAAGCTACTCACTTCAGTTCGATCGTTCAAAATCAAATATTGAGAAATTTAAATTTAAAATGTTTTAAGCAATTCAGAGCCTCTTTAAAAGCGTTTGGTCTTCAAGACCTGGTTGAACCTTGTTTAGATGAGGGGAAAATTGATTATTGCTTGTTTCTTCAAAAATCATATTTGCAACGTAGGGCGAAAAAAGTGTTTTTAACACTAATTTTTTGGGAAACGTTCATTTAAAAATCTTTAAATTCTTTCAAGTCTCGTTGCAGCTTTGACAGAAGAAGTTGCTCCAAGTTTCTCTTTCCCTCTTCAATGCTGTCATTAAACATACAACAGAAAAAAACCTCTAATTCCAAATGGAGTTCAAATAAGAAAGTGAATAAAGTGGTTAAACTTCCTAAGAAGGCAGTGAGGTTATCTATCCCCAGCCTTGGCGATGAGTTGCGATCAGTTTTGGAGAAGTTGTTTCCTCTTTTTCTGCTGCTGTTCCCTCCGTCTCTCACAGACTCTGAGGTACAAACAGGGGCACAAACTTTTTCCCCTCTCTCATAACATGATTTAATTAACCCTGATAAACTCTTTCAAAAAGGGGACACCTGGCAAAATTTAACTGGAACTTACCGCAGGACATTCAACATCACTTTCCCATATTTCTTTCCGGCTTTAAACAATTGTTTGCTTTAGCCTCCTTCCAGCGGCCATTCTAAATGTGCTGCGCCTCCACCTGTGTTGTTCCAAAGTGCGGCTGCTGCTCAGTCCCCAGGAATGGTTTTATATGTGCCTGGACCCTCACCCCTCTCTCTCTCCCTCCCCTCTCTCGCCCTCCCTATCTCACTCTGTCCCCCTGTCTCTCTCTCTCTCTCTATCTCCTTCTGATCCTATTTCTTGCTCTCGCTCCCTCTGACCCAGTTTCTCGCTCTCCCTCCCTCTGACTGTCTCTCGCTCTCTCTTCCTCCGACTCTCTCTGTCTTTGTTCCAGTCTCTCTCTCTCTATCTCTCTCTCTCTGTCTGTCTCTCTCTCTCTCTGTCTCTCTGTCTGTCTGTCTCTCTCTCTGTCTGTCTCTCTCTCTGTCTGTCTCTCTGTCTGTCTCTCTCTCTGTCTGTCTCTCTCTCTGTCTCTCTGTCTGTCTGTCTGTCTCTCTGTCTGTCTGTCTCTCTCTCTGTCTGTCTGTCTCTCTGTCTCTCTCTCTCTGTCTCTCTGTCCCTCTCTCTCTCTTTGTCTCTTTGTTTTGCTGCCTCTCTGCAAATCACATTGGAGCAAAAGAAAAAGAGACTACATATTGGTTCAGGAGAGAGCTTTACTCACATTTTATTTAAACATTTGAAATCAGTCAATGTTAAAAAATAAGAATTCTTTCCCTCTTGAAAATGCATTCATGTTTGTGCTCTTGTGATAATGAAGGTGCTCATATCAGACTCCAGCTCCACTAACCTGTTCGCAATGAATTGAATGCCCTTAGTGACCCAGCTCAGTGTAATGCTGAGCAATTACTGCCTGCAGGTTTTAGAGCCAATTAAATGAGGCCCTGTCGGTGATGTTAAAGATTTTTTTTGCCGCTATTGTAAAAAGGACAGGGAATCTCTCCTTTCCCCCCCCCCCCAAGTCTCTCTCTCTCTCTCTCTCTCTCTCTCTCTCTCTCCCCCAGTCTCTCTCTCTCTCTCTCTCTCTCTCTCTCTCCCCCAGTCTCTCTCTCTCTCTCTCCCCCCCTCTCTCTCTCCCCCCAGTCTGTCTCCGATCATCTCTCTCACTCTCCCCAGCCTCTTCTCTCTCGCCCCCAGCGCCTCTCTCGCCCCCAGCCTTGTTATGTTCATAAATAAATAAGACGTTTTCATTATGAGCAGCTAGCTTGAGCTAGTCATTTATTCAGCCATGTGGACTAGTGTACAGGCATCCATCTTGACTACTGCCTTGTGGGTAGCCCCCTACTAAACATACAGCTCCACCTAGTGTACCATTCTAGAATGACATGTTACTGATCATTACATCCCCCTTCCTTAGAGGTTAAACAAAATCAATATCAATCAATCATAACGACATAAACATCTTCACAACAGTCAACACATTTTCAAAGCTTTACTTTATGAACTCTAAGCTTTTCATTCTTTTATTATAGTTTTCTTTGTGCTCAAAGATTAAGTCTATCAGGCTTTTTTACTTCACGGGTGGATCTTCTCACACAGGTAAGTCTGATGTGTTTGTGTTAGATTGTTCTGGTGGTGAGTGACAAGATTCAGTTGTGGCATTGTCATCGATTTGCTCTTGGATAGTTTCTTGTGTTTTCAGGAGGGAATGGCGGTTCCTCCTGAGAATCTGTCCTTCGTCAGTTCTAACAGTTTATGACCTTGGTCCTACTTCCTCAAGAACTGTAGCTTTCCTGTTCCATGCATCTGGATCCTTAATCCTGACAACATCATCCCTTTTCAATGGTTTCAGAGTTTTGGATGACTTGTCATAGTGTGATTTCTGTTTCAGCTTTAACAGTTGAAGTCTCTGTCTCAGTTCCTTACTCTGCTTTTCTTTTGCACAGCAAGGTAGCGTGGTGCGCAACTTGCGACCCATTAGAAGTTCAGCAGGTGAAGAACCAGAGTCTAAGGGTGAGGCTCGGTAGCTCAGCAGGGCGAGATAAGGATCAGACTTGCTTTCTGTTGCTTTCTTCAGTAGCTGTTTGAGAACTTGAACACCTTTCTCTGCCTTAACATTCGACTGAGCATACAGAGGACTGGATGTGATGTGCTGAAAGTCACAATGTACTGCAAACTGTTGCCACTCCTTATAGTTGAAGCACAGACCATTGTCGCTAACGGCAATCCTGGGAATTCCATGTCTGGCGAAGATGGATTTAACATGCATTATGACACTGCTTGCTGATGTGCTTGAGAGCAGCGCCATCTCAGGATAGTTAGAATAGTAGTCAATCACTAATAGATAGTCTTTACCATTCAAATGAAAAAGGTCCATACCAACATTTTGCCATGGTGCTGTTGGTAAGTCAGCTACTATCATTGGTTCCTTTGCTTGTTTGTTTTGGTGTTTCTGACATGTCTCACATTTGCCTATCATGTTCTCAATGTCCTTATTTATGCCAAGCCAATAAACAGTGTCTCTTGCTCTCCTTTTGCATTTTTCAATTCCGAGGTGTCCCTCATGAATCCTTTTGAGCATGTCTCGATGTAGAGCCTGTGGAATGACTATTCTGTACTGTTTTAGTAATAGTCCACTTGCGACACTCAACTCTGACCTGATGTGATAGTACTTTGGACAGGAACCTTTTGGCCAACCATGATGAATGTTCTCTATTACTGTTTGTAACACTGTATCTTTCACTGTTTCTTCTGCTATTTGCTTTGATTTTGTGTCTGACACGGGCAGCGCAGCAGTGACCATACTCTCATGAACATCCACGTCTTCCTCAGTAGAGCTCACATGACTCATTGTGGGTGCTCGGGATAGTGCATCTGCTAACACTATGTGTTTGCCTGGTGTGTAGATCAGTTCAAAGTCATATCTTTGCAGCTTCATCGTGAGTCGTTGAATCCTTGGAGACATCTCATTCAGATTTTTTTTTTATGATGGCAACCAGTGGGCAGTGGTTTGTCTCAACTGTGAAGGTGGGAAGTCCATATATGTAGCCATGGAACTTTTCTAGTCCAACTACCAAGCCTAGACATTCCTTTTCAATCTGGGCGTATCGACACTCAGTATCAGTCATAGACCTGGAGGCATAGGCAACAGGCTCCCAATCTTCACCCTCTGCTTGTAGCAAGACCGCGCCTAGGCCATCTTTTGATGCATCCGTTGACACTTTGATTCTCTTTGTTGGGTCAAAGAAGGTGAGTACAGGTGTGGTTGTCAGCACTGTTTTGAGGTTCATCCACTCTTGTTCATGTCTTTCTGTCCATGCGAACTCATTTGTTTTATGTAGCAGGTCTCGCAGACAGGCTGTCTTGGCTGACAAGTTAGGAATTAACTGTCCAATGATTTTTATCATCCCCATGATGTGTAGCACTCCTTTTTTGTCAGTGGGCCGGGGCATGTTGAGTATGGCGTTTACTTTTTCCATATCTGGCTCTATTCCTTTACCAGATAGATTATCTCCTAGGAAAGTGACTTCCTGGACGCCAAACTGACACTTGGCTTTGTTGAGCTTCAGTCCATTCCGGCGTATGCTCTGTAGCACTTTAGTCAGTCTCTCATTGTGTTCTTTCAGTGTGGAGCCCCAGATGATGATGTCATCAACATAGACCCGAACTCCTTCCAGACCTTCAATTATGTGTTCCATCGCTCTATGAAAGATTTCAGATGCAGATATTATCCCGAAAGGCATTCTGAGGAAACAATACCTGCCAAATGGTGTGTTGAAGGTACAGTATTTGGTGCTTTCTTCATCCAGTTTTAGTTGCCAAAATCCTTGTGAGGCATCGAGCTTTGTGAAGTATCTGGCACCTGACATTTCACTGGTGATTTCTTCTCGCTTGGGAATCTGGTAGTGTTCACATTTTATGTTTGCATTTAAGTCCTTTGGATTTATGCATACTCTTAGATCATTGTTCTTTTTCTTTACATATACCATGGAGTTAACCCAGTCTGTTGGCTCTTCGACTTTGCTGATGACTCCTAGTGTGGTCATTCTGTCCAGTTCTTTCTTGAGCCAGTCACGCAGGAATGGTAGAACTCCAAATCCTTTGAACACATCCTGGAAATTACTCACTACAGAATCCACCGAGTCATCTGGTCTGCTTATGGCACAGTTTATACGGTAGACTCTCTTGACCAGTTCTAAGTCCTCACAAGCTTTGTCACCTAGTAGTGAATCAAGTCCTTCAGCCACAACAGAAAACATGAGATGATGCACTTTGTCTTTGACTGTCACTTTGAGTGTGCATACACCTAAGCTATCTATTTTCTGTCCATTATAGTTCTTCAGTAGTACTAACTTTTTCTGTATTTTGGGCATTTCTTTCATATTGATTAAGTTTGCTTTTGCCCCAGTGTCTAGTTTCAATGTAACTAATGCTCCATTTACCTGCAGTGGCATTATCCATTTGTCCTCTTTTACTGCATTAACTTATGTTCAGCATTGTCCATTCCTGAGGGCTGCACATTTTCTGTATCCTTTTCGATATTGTCACATGACACCATTCCTACAAAAAATTTCTCACTTAAATCAGTGTCCTCAATCACATTGACTTGTTGCCCTTTCTTTGTTTTTACTTTTGAAAAGCATTGTTTGGCAAAGTGATTCTTTCCATTACATTTTGTGCACATTTTTCCAAACGCAGGGCATTGTCTTGACTGGTGCTGGTAACCACAGCGTTTACAATTAAAAATTCCATCCTCCAATTGCTTTGCATTTCTGTTCTGCCCCTGTTTCTTCCCCTTGTAGGACACAGCACCGACAGCAGCACAGTCACTCATTACCGTCGCATTATTATTAATTTCACTGAAAGTCTTTGCGTGCGGTTGGGCTAGCTCACTGGCATGGCATATTTTCACAGCATCCTCCAATGTTAGTTTGGTTTCTCTCAACAAACGTTCCCTGACTTTCTTATCATGAATACCAAACACAATCTGGTCACGAATCATGGATGATTTCAGCTCAGAGAAATTACATGTCTGTGCTTTCAGTTTCAGATCGGTCACAAAGCTATCAAAAGTCTCATTTTGCTGCTGTGTCCGTGAATGGAACACGTACCTCTCATCGGTCTCGTTCTTTTTGGGAGAACAATGTGTATCAAACTACTTTAGCACATCGTCCATCTTTTCTCTGTCCTCCTCTTGATCAAATACAAACGTATTAAATACCTCTATCACCTGCGGGCCTGCAACCGTGAGCAGTAACGCTATTTTCCTTGCGCTGGCTTAGTACCGAACTCGATGGCAGCAATGTAGAGTTCGAATTGTTGTTTGAAAGTCCGCCAATTGCAGTCGACATTCCCCGTGAATTTCAAACCCTCCGGTGGCTTCAAATTCTCCATGTCGCGTTTCACAATATTCATCAGATATTACCAATCCTGGTACCATGTTATGTTCATAAATAAATAGACGTTTTCATTATGAACAGCTAGCTTGAGCTAGTCATTTATTCAGCCATGTGGACTACTGTACAGGCATCCATCTTGACTACTGCCTTGTGGGTAGCCCCTATTAAACATACAGCTCCACCTGATGTACTATTCTAGAATGACATGTTACTGATCATTACAAGCCTCTCTCACTCTCTCTCCCCAGCCTCTCTCGCTCTCTCTCTCCCCAGCCTCTCTCGCTCTCTCCCAGCCTCTCTCGCTCTCTTCCCCAGCCTCGCTCGCTCTCTCTCTCCCCAGCCTCTCTCGCTCTCTCTCTCCCCAGCCTCTCTCGCTCTCTCTCTCCCCAGCCTCTCTCGCTCTCTCTCTCCCCAGCCCCTCTCGCTCTCTCTCTCTCTCCCAGCCCCTCTCGCTCTCTCTCT